>NC_133665.1:101337936-101678627 GCF_037893015.1 Macrotis lagotis | reverse complement strand
AGAGAAGGAGGGGGTGTTTGTGACTCAGGAGCTAAAACACAGCACCTTGAGTTAATAAGATCTTAGTTTGCATCCCAGATGTATTTATTCCTTAATGGCTTTGTGACTTTGGACAAATCATCTAATTTCACTGGACCTCAGTTTCCCCCCTCTGTAAATGAGGGTGTTTGACCAGATGACCTTTAAAAATCTCTTCTTACTCATAAATTTGCTAATGGATGAACGTTGAAAAACTACCATTGCATGTAATTGGAAAAATAAAATAAAATTCCAATTAAAAAAAAATCCCTCCTTGCTGTAAATTCCATGAGTCCTGGCTCTGCTCCTTATGAGCCATATGACCTTGGGCAAGAAGTCAGATCATTTCTTTGGCCTTCAGTTTCTTCATCTGCAAATTAAGGGAGCTGGCCTAGATCATCTCATATGTCCCCTCCAACCTGAAAATCCTCTGACCTACCAGGGGCAGTATGCATGGGTTAATGGATCCCTGCCTCCACCCCCTCCTCTCCAGGTTTGCCAAGTTGGGCTGGTGTGTGCCTGGGCCTTGGGATGCTCTGGGAGGGGCATTGAAGAATTCCAGGCTGAAACGAGATCTGTGTAAGAGGAGCAAGAAAACACAGTTTTTTTTTTCCCTCTCTCTCTCCCCAGCCCCTTGGCCATTCACAAAAGCAGCTGTAACTTTCCCCACTCCAGCAGGAGAGGGTGGTGAGGGGGAGAGGCATGAGGCTCCTCATGGCCACGTGCTGCCTCCTTCTGGGTTATTGCCACAGCTACTAGTGAAGGAAGCAGACAGCCAGGGCTCAATTCAGCGCCCCAACCCCCAAACCCAAACTGGCTCAAAGCTCTGGGACTAGTGTTTGTACCAACCATTCCAGTGGATCTTTGTGTTCGATCCAATAAAAACATTGAGTGTCAGAGCTCAAAAAGACTTCAGAGTTTAGCTAGTCTGATCTCTTAATTTTGCCTCTGAGGAAACTGAGGCTCAGCTGTTGTAATTAGCCCAAAATCATACAGATATTAAGTAGCTGAAATGAGATTGGAATCCAGGTCCTGATACTCCAAACCACAGAGCTTGGTTTTGCTCAACTGGTCTACCCTTTATTCCAAGTCTATATTTCAGATATTAAGATAAGTAGTGTGACTTCTCTAAGTCTTCTCATATTTAGACAGAGTACCTCTAGTTCCTTTAATATTCCTTTAATTAAACCTTCTATGGCCTCAGGTGCAGGCCCTTCCCTGCTTCTGGTCATTCTCCTTGTCATGTCATGGTATCGGGGAGTTGGGATTTATCAACCTCCATGCACACGGATCTACTTCTCATGGCTTCCCCATTTGATCTAGGATCTGTCCTCTCTTGACTACAGGCTTGGAAACAGCCAGTAGCCATGACAGCTACAAAATTGAGTTCATTTGTACATAGACTTTATTGAGAACCAACTGTGAAGAGAGAACAGTGTTTTTAAGAGATTAAAAAAAATGGGGGTGGGGCGCTAGGTGGTGTAGTGGATAAAGCACCGGCCTTGGAGTCAGGAGTACCTGGGTTCAAATCTGGTCTCAGACACTTAATAATTACCTAGCTGTGTGGCCTTGGGTAAGCCACTTAACCCCATTTGCCTTGCAAAAACCTTAAAAAAAATGGGATAAGATAGTCCGTGCCCCATAGAGGGCTCCATTACAACCCATAAATAAGATGCTCTATCTCTCCCCCATGAGCATTTTTTCCTGGCATCTCCTATGCCTGCAATACTTTCCCTCTTTTTGGTCTTCTGCCTTTCTTGGCATTCTTTTAATATCTAAAATCTCACTACAGAAAAGCTTTCCTGTCCTCCATTAATTCTACTGTCTTCCTTCTCAGTTATTTGTTATTTATGTTATAAATAGCTCATTAATACATATTTGTTTGCTCCTTGGCTCCACCATTAGATCTTGAGCTTTTTTTGAGGGCAGGGACTGTCTTTTGCCTCTTTTTGTCTCCCTAGTACTTGGCTCAGTCTGTTGAATAGTATTAATGAATTGATTCAACTATTTATCAGGCATAAGACTCTGGATGAGTTCTTCATTTGTATAATTGGGGCAATGACAATATATCTTATAATGATTGTAAGGAACAAATGAGATAATGTATCCAAACACTATATAGAATCATAGTTGTAGGGTTGGGAGGGACCTCAGAGGGCATCCATTCCAACTCTCTCATTTTACAGATGAGGAAACTTGAATTCAGAGAAAGGAAGTGACTTTCCTAAGATCACATAGAATCAGAGAGTGAACTTGAACCCCCAGAGGTGGGGTTTGAAGCCAAGTCTTCTGGCTCCAGTGTCAGGGTTCCTTTCGCTATACTGTGTTACTATTATTATTGTTGTTATTTCTGTTGTTCTTATATCTTTTTGAGGGTATTCAGAAAGAAACAGACTTGAATTCTGTAAATAAAAGGATTATTTTATCTTAATTACATTTCTGCTGGCTAGCGTATCAATGTTTAAAATGATCATTTTTTTGGTAACTGAGTAAAAGTATTGTAATATAAGTCAGCTCACTCATAAATTAATAACTATGACAATTATAATAAACAAAAGTGAAGAACATGGAAAGCTTCCTGATAGAAGTTACATTTAAAAACTAGGAATGATATTAAAAAATGCACATTGGGGACTGCACAAGAGAAGATGGGTGGCTCCATTCAACAATATGAATCAATGGAACCTAATGGAAAGGGACTTGAATTGGTAATTTAAATCCCAGCGTGGGGGCAGCTAGGTGCAGTGGATAAAGCACCGGCCCTGGAGTCAGGAGTACCTGGGTTCAAATCCTGCCTCAGATACTTAGTAATTACCTAGCTGTGGGGCCTTGGGCAAGCCACTTAACACCATTTGCCTTGCAAAAAAATAAATAAATCCCAATGTGGCTCTTAGTTACTGAGTGACTCTGGCCATTATGCCTCACTCTGGTTTTCAGAGCTGGGTGATGGGAGTGGGGAAGTTGGGTTACATTATCTATAATGATCCATCAGACTCAATCTTGGAATGATTGGGTGGAGAGTCAGGGTATCGAGATTCTCTTCCTAGCCTTGCCTCTAATTTATTGTGTTTTAATCCTTTTGGATTTCTGGTTCTGTGGACCAGAGGAGAGAGCAGAGTGGGATGGGGAAGGGCAGGCAGGAGGGGAGGTTTTCCTTGGTTATGTTTCATCTGAAATAGTCACGAAAGGCCTGAACCTTGGAATACTTATGGCTTAACTGATAACTTTTTTGTCAGAAACTCCATAAAACCAAAAAGGAGGGAAAGTCATGAACCTTTAGTCAGTCAGAATGTTGACCACTGGGCTTAAAACAAGCTAATCAATGTAGCAGGGTATTGCGTATGCTTTTGCCAAGAGTCAAATGTTTTAATTTGCCTATGTCTGCTGGAATCTTCTCATGCCAGCTGTGTCATAAAACATCATTTTCATCATGTCATTCCCCTGCTCACAAACCTCCAATGGCTCCCTATTACCTATGAGACAGGGTGAAAATTTCTTGTTCTGGTTTTCAGAGAATCTCCCTGATTCATCTCTTCCCTTCCTCCCCCTCCTCTCCCTGGTGTGTCTGTAACAGGTCTTCCATACTCCAGAGGTCCTCTGGTACAATCCCTTCATTTCTCAGATGAGGAAAAACTGAGATCTATAAAGGGTAAATGACTTGTCTATGTTCAGCCCATTGGCAGGAGATCCAGAGTCTTTTCTCCAAATTTATTGCTTTTCTGCTATCTGGGCACCACTTTCTTCATGAAAACTTCTTTCTCCCTTCTCTCTTCTCTTTCCCAGCCTTACCCCTAGGTGAAAACAAGTTTCTCACTTTCATAACTTCTTCCATGAATTGCTCCTTGCACTTATCAATTTCCCTCATAATGATTATTTGTATACATTCGTATTTATTGATAAGGACAAAATTAGGTAATTATGATTTTACAGTAATTAAGTTTTGATTGTCTCATCCTTGGCATCTTTCTCATTTGCATTATAGTAGTCATTATGTGTATTGCTTTTCTGGTTCTTGATTACTTTTCATTAGTACATATAAATCTGATGTTTCTCTGAATTCATCACATTAATCATTTCTTACCATTCATATTCACATTCACATGATTGGCCAAGTAGCCATTTTCTAATTGGTAGACATCACTTATTTCCTTAGTTCTTTGCCATCTTAAAAAAAAATTTTTTTTATTTATTTAAGGCAATGGGTTACACGACTTGCCCAAGGACACAGCTAGGTAATTAAGTGTCTGAGGCCACATTTGAACTCAGGTCCTCCTGACTCTGGGGCCAGTGCTTTATCCACTGTGCCACCCAATTGCCCCTAGTTCTTTGCCATTTCAAAAAAGTCTAGCTTTTTCATACACATTTGGTGTATTTAATAAATATTTAATGCATCAGGCAACATATATTTATAAGACACTTAGTATTGTGTTAAATGCTGGGATACAAAGCAAGACAAAAAACACTGATACCTGCCCTCAAGGAGTGACAAAATGTAGACAACTGTGTATGTACAAGTTAAATACATTGGAAATGGAAGGTGTCTTGGGGAGGTACTTATTGTGTGTGTGTGTGGAAAAGGGTGAGGGGAGAGTTGGGAAGAAGGAATAGAAAACACCATCTGTGGGAAAGTGGGATGTAAGCAACTATTGGGAAGCCAAGAGGGAGAGGGGAGAGGAGAGCATTCTAGGCATGATAGCAGCCAGTTGGAAAGGTAAAATTGGGAGGAAGAGTGGCCTTTCTGTTGAAGGAAAAGCAAGAAGGCGATTATTACTGTTTCTTGGAATATATGTACAGGAATTAAGTCTGTAAAAGTAGGAAGGAGCCAGGTGGTGAAGGATTTTAAAAGTCAAACAGAGGGATATATTTTTGATTTTGAAAGTAATAGGGAGCCACTGGGCACCATCTAGTGTTGTCAAATGGGGAAACCCTTCTGCTTACTGAGCCTCAGTTTGTTTATAAAATATGATGAATCTTCAAGGTCCCTTCAGCTATGAATTTGTGAAAATACTTTGAGGAACTGTAATATACTACAGGGATATAATATAGTTTGTGTTGATTCAATCATCTGAAAAGGAAGCTGCCTGTTAGACCCTGTGGTTTCTGGCAGGAACACTGAATTTGGAGTCAGAAGATCTGGGTTCAAAAATCTGTTTCTGTTTCTTATTAGTTATGTGACCTCTGGGGCAAGATACTTTTCCTTCACTGTGCCTCAGTTTCTTCATTTGTTTTTAAAAAAGAGATTTTGCTGGTTTTTTTCTACTAATTTTATGATTTCCAAGGTCCCTTCTGGCTCTAAATGTTATGTTATACATTTATCTTTCTCTTTCCCTAGTATTTTTTGAAGGGAAGAACCTTAAAGAGAATGTTAGGAGTCTGGGTTGCTGATAAAGTGGTGGCAGGTGTTTAGAAAGTATCAAGCTGGGGTAGCCAGGTGGTGCAGTGGATGAAGTACCGGCCCTGGAGTTCAAAATCCAGCCTCAGAAACTTAATAATTACCTAGCTGTGAGATTGTGGGCAAGTCATTTAACCCCATTATCTTGCAAAAAAAACCTAAAAAAACAAAACCCTAGAAAGTATCAAGATGGATTCTCCTGGTTAATATGGGACTGTTAGGAAACTGGATAATTAACCCTCTTTCTTACACACCCCCACCCTACTATATTTCTTTGAAGTTGGGTGGGACTGGGCAGTGCTGTAGGGAGGTAATCAAGGGAGGTAATAGATGACATCCCAACTGGTACTGATGAAGCCATCTTTCATCAGCCCATGACATAATCCGGAATCAAGGCAAAGGACTAATGATTCCTTTTTTCCTTCCCTCCCTATATCTCCCCTTTTAGGGACTTTCTCTATCCTCCCCTCACCCCTTCTAAGGCTGACCTCAATATCCAAAGTATCCTGAGATTGGCTCTGATCTCATCATTAGCTCAACTAATGTTTACCAAATAACAGAATCACTGAAGTTTTGCCACATTTGGGTCACCCCTTTGCTGGACAAGAATCCCTTCCATAGCATCTGGACAAGTAGCCTCTCCTTGGAGAGCTCCAGTGGAAAGGGGACTCACTACTTAGTGTGAGGCAGACTCTGCCTTTTGGCCAGTTTTAATGGCTCAGCTGTTATTTCTCTCCTCTTAATTTAGAGCCTAAAAATGCCCCCTTTGTATTTTCCACCTATCTCCCCTAGTTCATTTGTTCAAGTTTAGAATGTGGTGTGTGCTGGACAATATGGACCATTTAGAGAAGATGGAAGCCCAGTCTAGCTAAGTGGATGAGCTTCATTCATAGAGAACTACATATGTAAAAGCTCTGCCAAAATTCTGCCTCAGTGGAAGCATTGAAACATGGAGATTTTCAAAGTCCCTCTTGACTATATGGGCAATGGATCAGGCCATGCCAGAGAGGTAATGGATTACAGAATCCTTACCAACTTAGTAATATTTTATTCCTCAACTGCAACACTTCTTGAAGACAGCCTATTCCTTTATAAAAGTTTTTTAATCTGCCAGTGGAGATAATGCTCAAGTCACTGCAACTGTGGCATCTAGGTAGAGTTAGAATGAGAAAGGATCTTAGAGGTCATTTTTTTTACAGATAAGGACACTGAGGTCAGAGATATAATGTTCCCTACCCAAGGTTGTTCACCTAGTGAATGGCAGAATCTTGTGAACTCCATCTCCCAAGACTACCCACTTAATGGCGTGAGAACTCCCATCCAGGAATATTTGGAACCCATTTGGAAGGTCCCAGACAGTTGCCTCTTTTGAGAGAGATATATAAGTGATTTGCTCATGGTCACCAGCCAGAAAGAAAGGGCAGGATTTGAACCCTGAATTTTCTTAATGCTAAATCTAATAACCTACATTTTACTATTTGTTGCCTTCCTAAGTGTGTGTGTGTGTGTGTGTGTGTGTGAGAGAGAGAGAGAGAGAGAGAGAGAGAGAGAGAGAGAGGGGTGTGTGTGTGTGAGTATACATGTTCATCTATTTAAATAAGAACATTGCTTCAATGGATGCTAGAGTACATCCCCTTGAAAAGACTTTGATGTGAACTTCAGGTTGCAACACTTCCATTCCTAGAGCAAATGCCTTGGAAGGGCTTCAGTGGAGAAGTTATTTTACCAAAACTACAAAGATTTACAAAGATTTGAATTCCTGAGTGTTTTTTTGTTTTTGTTTTTGTTTTTTACTATTGGGGTTTTGTGGGAATCATCTAGCGTTTGATGGCCCTGCTTCTCTGCCTCTGTCTCCTTCCTATTCCTAAATTCCAAGTTTCCATATACTGTGATCAGTTGTGATTTTCAAGGTCCTCTGGTGATACCCATATTCTGAGGGCTTGTTTAATTGAATTTGATAACCTTCTTCCTCTCTTCTGCCTAATTTGGCAAATATTGATGTGAGCAACTAACTACATGAAAAATGCTTTGATGAATGTAAGAAATGGAGTTTCCTCCAATCCCTGGAGGGAAAGCATCTGGGCTGCTGCCATCATTCCCTGTTGAGAAACATAAATCTTTTCTGGTGGTTTCTTAGAGAAGTTTTGAAAAATCATGAAGACTATCCCCTCTGAGCTTCTGCCTAACTTGCCCTCCCAAATTCCCAAAGGAAAAAAATTAGCTTGCCCAAGTCATTTCATTTTTCCAGGTCTCAGTTTCAATTTTTAAAATTTAATTATTTTTTTCAATGAATAAAAATCTCTTTTCTCCCTCCAATGCCTTCATTGTCTAACCTTTGGGGTGGGGGAAGAGGAAGGAAAAAACAAATCCTTTGCAAAAAGTAGGCATATTCAAGCAGGACAAATTCCTATATTGGTCATGTCCAAAAATATATTTCATTCTATATCCCAAATCCACCTCTCTAGGGAAATATCTCACTCCTTAGAGAAAGGGAACAATGTTTGTTTTTTTTTTTTATCAGTAGTCTTCTTGAATAATGGTTGTTCATTTTGTTGATCAGAGTTCTAAAATCCTTCAAAGTTTTATGGTATTGTTCTTGTGTTTAAATTGTTCTCCTGGTTCTGTTCATTCTGTACCAGTCATCCAAGTCTTCTCAGGTTTCCCTGAAACCATTCCCTTAATCAACTCTTAAAATACAATAGTATTCCATTACGTTTGGATGCTATAACTTGTTCAGTCATTCCCCATTGATGGACATCCCTTAGTTTCTACTTCTTGGCTACCACAAAAAGAGCTGCTATAAGTATTTTTAAATATGTGGATCTTTTTTCTTTTCCTTTGATCTCTGGGGTCTAGGCCTAGTACTAGGATTTCTAGGCCTCAGTTTTCATCTCTGAGTGAATTTTATCTCTTAGATTCCCTTCAGCTTTGACTGTCTTAAGTTCTCAGGTCTCTCCTAGCCCTGACATTCTATCATTCTATAATAACTGTTGGCACTGAAATGCTGAGAACAGGTTGGCCTCATTTAACCTTGACCTTCCTTGGAAATGATGACTGGTTCCCCACCAGTGTTCCAGCTCTGACATGCGATGATGTTGCAGCCCAAAGGGAAGATTCCTGGGCACTGGAGCCTGTTGTCTGAGATTCATATTTGCTTTTCTAGTCAGACAACCCCCTTCCACTCCCACCCCATAAAACATGGAGGCTGGGTGAGTTGTTGGTTCCTTCTCTTTGAGTCTTCTATTCAAGGAATTCATAGGCAGGCCAATTTCTCAATATTAGAATTTTTTTTCCTTTTCTGCTTCTGTCATATATTCTGAAATGCAAGGAGACCTTCTTGGGGATTTTCCCTGACCAGGAGCCATGGACTTTCAAACTTTAGTTGTTTCCTCTGACTCGTGTCTCCAATATTGAAATAAGGATAGAAAGTTTGCAAAGGTGGTCAGGAGAACAGTGAGTTTTCTGTACGTCTGTGTGTGTGTGTATATGTATGAGTGTGTGGGATGGAAGAGGAAAAAGGGACTTGAATAATTTCTGCAAGAGATTACTTGTGGCCTCTGGAAAACTGGAGGTTGAGGTAGAAACCAAGACTTTGACCATTCCCTAAAGATGTCCCATAGAGCTGGAAAGGGAGGAATCGTTGACAGTTCTGACCCTCTCAGCTTCTGAGGGACTTCAGAGAATGTCTGAGGTATCTTTCTCATTTGATTCAAGAGGTAACAAATCCCACAGAAGGAAAGCGACCTGGCCACATTCGAGGTCCTTCAGGTGTCCTGATTTCAGGTTCAGGATCTCTGTTTCTACTTTTTCTCTCAAATGTGCCCTATCTTACCTCTGACTTCCATTCAAACCAGCCTAGTTTTGAGTCCTTCACCCAGATATCAGTTGCAGAATGTTCTCTGGGTCTTGTGATAGGAAGTAGGCAGATCTGGGCCTAATCAGTTCTCTGGCACTGACTCATTTTGATTTTGAGCAAGTCACTGGTTTTTGTCAGGTCTCAGTTTCTCCCTCAATAAAATAAGGGCTTCAGGCTAGATGCTCTCCAAGTTTACAGTTTAATGGAGGGACGTAACCATACACAACCTATTCCAAATTCTTAAGGAGACAATGCTAATAAGTGAGAGGATTGATAGAAAGGGATTTAGCTCTGACATTCTCACATTGCAGACATGCTATTTAGTCCTAAGAAAACAGAAATTGGGAAGGTAAAGCCTTCTTGTTGGAAATGAGCTTTCCATGCCCCTCCCCAAGTAAGTGGATGTGTATTTCTCCACTTACCCTGTCTGCTGATGGGACAGTGAGGTTTCCAGGCTGTTCAAATATCCCTGGATGTCAGCCCAGGAAGATGGCAGGGATGAGACCTTTTGGAAGTGTGATATTGTGGTCCAATCTCCTCCCCTTGCAAAACATCTTCTAGCGGATTTCATTAACTCATTCCTTCAGCAGTATCTGAGATTCAACACTTTTCTTCAGCCTCAATTCTAGGGGAATTTGCATTTTAGGAGTCTTTTTGTCTTTAAGCTCCAGAGAAGAAGCTTGCACAATGGAATTTCAGACACTGGTCATAGAATGTTCTGAGAGCTCCTTTTGATTTACTTGGAGGGGTATGTGAGGAGACAGGGTTCCCAGTGTCTTTCTTCCCATATTGTAGAGGCAGCGACTACCTGCCCAGGGTCCATTCCCAGCTCTTCCACTTACTAGGTTTGTGATTTCCTCTCATGAGTCCATTTCCCTTATTTATAATTGGAGATAATACTAATAGGAAGGCTGTTTTGCCAAGGTCAATGTTTATGAGGCTTTTAGACAGCCAGGAGCCCTAGAAATTCTTAACTCTCCTTCCCCAAAACTTTCTTCCTTTCCCTTAGCCCTTCCTATTCTAACCTTGGCTATGTTTCAGTATCTTTGTCTTTTAAATGCTTCATGCAACTCAGCAAGCAATTTAGGATAAAAAACCACTATCAAATAAGAAATAAAATACTGAAATTGTGGTATAAACTATAAGGAGTTCTGTAAATGTTAGCTAGCATCATCATCATCATCATCATCAATTACTATTATGTGTTGACTGTCAGTCACTGAGCTTGACTCTAAAGATAGTCAAAAATTAAGTTTCAGCTCTCAAGGAATTGAAAGTCTTTGAGAAAAATGTAATTAGATCAGAGATGAATAAATACAAATAACTACCAAGTAATCTTGAGAAGGAAAAAGTGCCAATAACAGAGCCTCTAGAGAATCATGCTGAACTACAGTTTTGAAGAAAGCTAGGGAGGGGATTCCATGAGAAAGGGAGAAGGAAGATGTGTCTTCTACCATGGGAGACCACTTATATGAATGTATGGAAGCCAGAATGAAATATTTTGTGTAGGGAATAGCTAGTGGGCCAGTTTTACTGGAATGAGAGTACATAAAGGGAAGTAATACCAAATGAGACTGGAAAGGACAGTGAGGCGTTGGTTTGTGGAGGGCTTTAAATGACAGGCTGAGGTTTTTGCATTTATCCTAGAGGCAACCAAGAGGCATTTTTGAGTAGTGGGGTGATGTGGTCAGACCTGAGTTTCAGGAAAGATCAATTTGGCATGTGTATATTTCTAAATTGGATGGGAGTGAGAGTTCTTATATCTCTGAGGGGAAAGGATTTCTTTTCAATGCAATAATTCCATATGACAAATGTATTAAAAGTTTCTGATGCTTTGAATTGGAAAGATACAAAGATGAAAAATGGCATATTCCTTGACTTTAAGGAACTCCTAACCTTATGGGAATATGGAATAAAAACAAATTCAGTTAGATGTACCCTGAGTAGACCACCCCTCCTATGGGTAAGGCCTTTGCACAGGACTGGTGATGTAAGGTGAGATAGGACAGACCTTGCTTTCAAGGAATTTAAAACTGAATGGGCTAGGGGGAAGTTACTGTGCCACACATGGAAAGCATGATACAAGAAGCCTGTGCCAGAAACAAAGGACATTGGGAGTTCCAGGAAAATGCAAGGAGGAAGAGACCTGTATTTTCTAGGGGAGATTGCCTGAGATCTTGAGAAAGAAAAAGATTTCAACCGCAAGAGTTCCCAGAGGTAGGAGGAGGCAAGACTCTCAAAGTGTGTGGAAGGGAGAAGTTTGTGAAGTCTGCAAGGGCTATTCAGTATCAGATTGGGGAGGGCTTCGAATGCCAGACTGAATAGGGTATAATTTATTTGATAGGTAATGAGGAACCTTTGGCCAGGGTGTGTTTTCCTGTTTTGGGGCTCACGCACATGCATGCACATGAATACTTGTCAGCAAAAAATACCAGATGAATATTTCTAGAGCAATAGCTGTATGATGGGCTCAGCTAGATCTAAAACTAGGAAGGGGAGACTGGAACTTTGCTCCAGGGTATAGAAATTTAGGGGACACTAACACTTAACACCCCCTCAGCAGTACAGGAGCAACTCAGTTTAACATCCGATAGCAAGAATAATTAGTTAAAATGGAAGTTATTTATTTCTTCCTTTACCTTATCTAATGAGTCTAGGGTTCTCTGTGGCTTTCCTTTCCCCTCTCCACTCTCCCTATTGGGAATCCTCCCCCTTACTGGATTTGTCTTAAAGTATATTTCATTTTATGTTGTTTTGTGATACCTGGAAAAATGCTAGCTATGGCTCAAAGTCTGACATTTTTGTGGATTGCTGGGTACTAGTTATCAGGATGCCTATGACAATAAAGCACTTTGGGGTTAATGAGGTGCTTTCAACAGCTCTGTAAGAGCAGAGAATATACTATTGTTCCCATTTAATCAAAGGGAATATAAATGATAAGCTCTTCTCAAGGCTGGGACATTTTACAATGAAGGAAATTCAGGTTCAGAGAAAGAAAAGACTTACCCATGGTCACAAAATTATGGAATAGCTGGGCTGGGATTCAAACTCAGATCCTTGATGCCAGTAAGTCTCTTGGTCACTTTACTATGTACTATTATTTATAGTTGTTTCAGATTGTATTTTTTTGAGTAAATTCTAGTATTCTCTCCCCCCCCACCATCCAACCCCTGTATTTTCCCCACAGCTGGCCCCTCCAGGCTCACCAGCTCTAGGAAGGTGGCTGTGTTTGGATTCCTGAGGTCTGGGTGGGAGAGGCATGGGTGGGGAACAAGGGACTGTGGAAGTTTGGGTGGGGTCCAGCCAGACCTCAGGATCATAGAGGAGCCATGTCTCCTTTTGTTAATCCTTTACATGTGCATAGTGCCTTTTTATTTTAACTCTCTCAAACCCATCCTATCCATTCTCACTCCTGTCCTTGGGTCCTCTAAAATTGATGCCTTACTGTGGTATAGAGAGGACTCTGAATTCTAAAAGTCAATGCTAAATCTTGCCAAGCTATCAGGGCTTTACTTATGGGTCCTAACTATGCATTTTCATTTTGAGGTCCAGCCTAGCTAAACTTGCCAAAAAGGTGGTGAATTTGGGGGGGTGAGTTTTGACCACAGCAACACATCCTCTTGCCTACTAATGCAAAGAAGGGTTTGGATCTCTGGTGGAGGGCACTTATATGGTACCCCATTCCCCTCACCCCCCCACTCCCTGCCCTCACTAAAGCATTATGGATCACTTCAAGTATTATATAAAATATAGACATGCAGTAGACTGTAGGCTGATACTATCCCCTTCCCCTTCATTTGATAGAGGAAACTGAGGTCTAGAGAGACTTTGATTTGTCTGTACTCATACAATAAGTCAGGTACTGATCAGGTCAAGGGCTCAATGTCTACTGATAACTAATTGTCGAAGAGAACGGTGAGATGGAGAGTTCTGTGATTTTTCTCCCTGCCCAACCCTCATTAAGAAACATATTTTCTTCCTAGATTATCATTCTTTCTTTCCATCTTCTAGATCTTGCATTGGGTTGTTAATTCTGTAGTTTTTTTTTTTTTTTTTTAGGTTTTTGTTGCAAGGCAAATGGGGTTAAATGGCTTGTCCAAGGCTGCACAGCTAGGTAATTATTAAGTGTCTGAAGTTGGATTTGAACTCAGATCCTCCTGACTCCAGGGCTGGTGCTCTATCGCTGCACCACCTAGCCACCCCTAATTCTGTAGTTTTTAAGGTAAAAAAAATAAAAGAAAGGAAGAAAGAAAGGAATATTTAGAATTTTGAAATTAGAAGGATCTATGGATCTCCTATAGTCTAGATACCCTCATTTTGCAAGTGAGGAAATTAAGACCTAAGGCACTGGTAACTTGTTCAAGATCATTTTTAGATATCAAGGAGAAAAGCTAATATATAGACCCAAATTTTCTGATATTAAATCTCATTTTCTTTCTGCTTTTCATAGTGCTGGGATTTTTATGCTTTGTTGAGTAGGAAATGAAATTGAGACCCAGTAAGAGGAAGGGACTTGCCCAGAGTTACACAGCAATCCAGGTCTTCCCAGAATTTCCAAGTGTCTGGCTCCATCTACTCTGGCATTATAAATGCAGGTGATCAGTTGTCTGATTCTACCAGGAAAGTACCCCCAAAAGTGTACTTGAGTTATTGCAGGAAGGACTCAGGCTAGATTGTGGGAAGAAAATAATTTCTGGCAATTGGTATTATTGAGACACCAGGATGTAGTACCAAGAAAAGTATGCTCTGGACACTGAATAGAAGAAGGTGGAGACTGTCACTCTGGAGAGAAGTCCCTGGATGCTTTTGAAAGAGTATCATGTGTTAGGATAGAGGGGACATTGTGGAAGGCCATTAAGGGATGCTCGTTTTACAAATGGGTGTTTCCTTAGCCTTTGATTTACAGGACCTTTGAGTCTTGGTTGACTTTTCATGTATTGTTTGGGTTTGATGAAGAGAAGGTGAACTTTAGAGAGGCTTAAATTTGCAACATTGAGTAGTTGTCTAATATATTGGAAAGAACAGTGGATTAAGATGAGAAGACCTGGGTTTGAGGTCCAACCCTGATGTTGACTAGTTACGTGATCTTGGGTAAGCATAGTGTAGTGAATGAAATGCTGCCTTAGATTTCTTACAAGTGGTGGTGTGACGCTGGATAAGTCACTTAACCTCAGGACCTCAGTTTTCTCATCCATAAAATAAGGAGATTGGATGAGATGTCTCTTCCATCTCTATGACTACATATAGTATGATCCTATTAACTTTTAGTCAGTCAGCAAGCATTTATGTGGGTCAGTCATTGTGCTGTGTGCTGGAGATAAAAAGAAAGGGAAAGACAGTTCTTGCCTTTGAGGAACTCACGATCTAACAGGGGAGACAATATGCATACAACAGAAAGGATAAATTAGAGTTAGTCAACAGAAGGAAAAGGCTAGTATTAAGGGAAATCTGAAAAGCCTTCTTATAGAAGATGGGGCTTGTGCTGAGACTTCAAGGAAGTGAGGAGGCAGAGATGGGAGGATGGAGTCCCAGGTATGGGGAACAGACAGTGCAAATGCCCAGAAGTGGAACACTGAGTATGAGGAACAGCAAAGTGGCTAGCATCATTGGATCACAGAATGTGTGGGAGTGTGGGAAGGTAAGAGGGAGCTAAGGTATGAAGGGCTTTGAATATCAAGTAGAAGATTTTATATTTGGACCCAAAGATAATAGGAAACTATGGGCTTGATCAAGATAATGTGGTCAGATATAAGTCTTTTGAAAGATCAGTTAGACAGATGAGTGGAGGATCATCTGGCATGGAAATCAGCTTGAGTCAGGGAGACCTACTGATGGGATATTACAGTAGTCTAGGCATGAGTTGTTGAAGCCTGGCACCAGAGAGTATCAGGGGCATTTATGAGAGATGTGAAGGTAAAATAGACAGAACTTGGCAACAGATTAAGACAGAGTGAGGAGTCAAGGATGACCCTTGGTTGCATTTCTCAGCAATAATAAGTTAGAAGGAAGAGGATAATGAGTGTTTTTGAACTTAAAATGTTGACTTTAAGATATCAGTGGAATTTCAATTCAAGATGTTCACTGAGGTCAGGGCTGGATAAGGAGATTTAAGTCATTAGCATAGAGATGATAATCGAATCCATGGGAGATGATGAGATCATCAGTTAAATCACATAGAAGGAAAAGAAGAGGGTCTAGACAGAGCCCTGGAGATACCTGTGGTTAGCAGGTATGAGATCTGGAGAGCAGAGAAGCCTGAAAAGGAGTGGTCAAGCAGGTGGGAAGAAAACCAGAAGAGAGTCAAAGAAACCTAGAAAGAAAAGAAGAAGAAGAGTGGTTGTCAGAGTCAAAAGCTACAGAGAGACAGGAGTAGCTAGATGGTGCAGTGGATATAGCACCAGCCCTGGAATCAGGAGGACCTGAGTTAAAATTCGGCCTCAGACACTTAATAATCTGTGTGACCTTGGGCAAGTCACTTAACCCCATTGCCTTGCAAAAAATTTAACAAAAAGCAAAACAAAAGCTACAGAGAGGTTAAAAAGGATAGACATCTGTCAAATAAGGATAACAATTATTATTATTATTTTTTAGGTTTTTGCAAGGCAAATGGGGTTAAGTGGCTTGCCCAAGGCCACACAGCTAGGTAATTATTAAGTGTCTGAGACCAGATTTGAACCCAGGTACTCCTGACTCCCGGGGCCAGTGCTTTATGCACTACGCCATCTAGCTGCTCCTATAACAATTGTTTTTATACAACCTGTTGTTGTAAAACAAATGCTTTAAAACCTCAACTCTTAAAAAAATGATGAATGTGATGAATACAAACAATGCTTTCTTAATATTATCATGTGTTGGGAGTTGTCTCCTGTTTACCATGCCAAACCAGGCAAGAAGTCATCTGACTGGTCTCTAAAGACCCCCAGTGCTAAAAAATGGAACTTTCCTTTCTAGTCCTTTCCAGTTTGAGACATTCTAATTTTTAGGAAAAAGAGGAAAACCTTTTCAGATTACTTGTTATCTTGGGGGGAGGGGGAAAGGAAAGGGTGAGAGGGAGAAAACATGACAAAAACGAATGTTGAAAAATAAGTGAATGTTGAAAATTATCTTTACATATAATTGGAAAAATAAATTAATTAATAAAAAACAAAACCAAGGAAAGCATTTAAATGTGAAAAATCAATTGCTAGAGAAAAAACTATGGAGTTTGAATGCATGCTATGTTCAACTGTTTTCAAACTTCTTTTATGTTTTTTCCTTCCTTTCTTATTTTTTTCTTTCCCTTTAATTCTTTTTTTTTTTAGGTTTTTTGCAAGGCAAATGGGGTTAAGTGGCTTGCCCAAGGTCACACAACTAGGTAATTATTAAGTGTCTGAGACCGGATTTGAACCCAGGTACTCCTGACTCCAAGGCCAGTGCTTTATCCACTACGCCACCTAGCCGCCCCTCCCCTTTAATTCTAATTACCTCTTTGACAACATGACTAATTTGTTAATATGTTAAACATGAATGTATATGTATATGTATAACTTTTACTAGATTGTTTGCTGCCATGGTGGGAGGGGAGAGGGAGGGAAGAGAAGGTGGTCGAAAAATGTGGAACTAGTAAATTTGCAAATGGATGAATGCTGAAAAACTCTCCATTGCATGTAATTTGAAAAATAAAATAAAATTTCAGTTAAAGAAAAATAAACTGCTATAGGGGGTTATATAGGCCACTTATGATTAGAACGGCCCTAAATCTATGGTCAGACTTTTTGGTACCAGGTTGAATTTGCCAGACTTTCCTTTGGTCTTGAAAGGCGTTCAAATACTTGAAGATCGCTATCTGGTGGCCAACTAGATGACCAGGTGAATAGCCTGCCCAGCTTGGATTCAGGAATGCTCATCTTCCTGAGTTCAAATCCAATTTCACTCATTTTGTAGCTGTATGACTTTGAGCAAGTCACTTCACTCTGTTTGCCTCAGTTTCCTCATCCGTAAATTAACTGCAAAGGAAATGGCAAGCCACTCCATTATCTTTGCCAAGAAAACCCCAAAATGAGATCACAAAGAATTAGACATGACTGAAATGACTGAGCACACAGTTATCCTGTATTCCTTCACATCTTCTCTTTTCCAGAATAATCATCCTTGTTCCTTCATCTGAATCTTAACTGTTTTGGTCTGGCATCCTTTCCTCATTTTGTGTTTGACTTTTCTTCATTAACATTATAGTCAGCTCTAATGTACAGTAGCCACCCAGTAAAACTTTCTTAATGGCGTTGAATTCCCTCTTTCTCTAGTCTCAGCATTTTTTCCTGCTAACTCCTTTGTAGGGTATCAGAATATTTCCTCTATTTAAGGACTCTTAAAATTCATTCATTTATAATAAATTCCATTTCTCAAAGGTTTACAAAACCTCCAGATATTTCTGTGAAGGAGGTGGTACAAGGATTATTCACATTTTATAGAGTTAGAAACTGAGATCTAGAGAAGCAAACAACCTATCCATGGTCACATAAACAATGACTACCATGGTGGATTCTGAACCCAGGTCTTCTGACATCTCTATTAAATACCCTTTCCCTGAATTTGCTTCTTTCCAAGGATTTATTGGGCACCTTTTAATTTAATAAGACATGATAACTTAGAGGAGACGTGGGAGGGAGAAAACACTATTGCTGGTCCTCAAGAAGAATACCATCTCTTTTGGAGAGAAGACATTAGGGTGTCTACTAATACCAGGCAACATCTGTTCAAGTTCCCTTTTGCCTTTTCTAATCCCCATGTCAGTAGTGACTTCCTCCTTAAAATTCACATGGGGGTGACTAGGTGAAACAGTGGATAGAGCACCAGCCCTGGAGTCAGGAGGACCTGAGTTCAAATCTGACCTCAGATACTTAATAATTACCTAGCTGTGTGGCCTTAGGCAAGCCACTTAACCCACTGCCTTGCAAAAACTAAAACAAACATTCACATAGCACCTGACTTGTACCTCTCTAATAAACTTTCTGTCATAATAATATCAGCATTATTCAACTGTATCCTATTATCCTACCAGGATTAAATCCTATGAGGGCAAGGATCATGTCAGGAAATGTGGGTTCAAACTCTGGTTGTACATTTTAATCATTGTGTGACTTTGGACAGGTCATTTATTTGACTCAGTTTTCTCATCTGTAAAATGAGCTAGAGAAGCAAATGGCAAAACATTCCAGTATCTTTGCCAAAGATCTCTGAGAAAGAGTCAGACATAACTTACCAACTCCTTCATGTTGTTTCCAGTCCTCAGAGCTATTTCCTTGCTAGTAAAGTGCTGGGCCGTGAATTCAGATCTAGCCTCAGATACTTCCCAGTTGTGTGATCCTGAGCAAGTCACTTAGCTTCTGTCTGCCTCCATTTCAAATGATAAAATGGAGATAATAATAGAAACCACCTCACAATGTTGGTATAAGGATCAAAGGAGCTTAGCAGATTTCCTAGAACATAGGAGGCACTTAATAAATGTTTATTCCCTTCTTTTCCTTTCTTTTCCTCTGATCCTCAAATAGGACCCATTTACATTTGGCCTTGTGTGATTACAAGGTATGCTCGGGTATCTTCTCTGCTCCTGAACAGCAAATACTTTGTGGCACAAGTTTTTGGAACTGCAAAGAACAAGTCCAGTTCCCTAATTTTACAGCTGAGGAACCTGAGGCACAGAGTGCCAGGGACCTCCCCAGGGTCAAGTGTCTGAGACAAGATTTTCGAGTTCAGTTAACTGACCACTATGCCAATGGTGAGCCCAGCTGTTCCAACACTTTACACAATGACTACCAAGCACTAGTTGGGCTAGACTGACCTATCTCCTGGGATCACTAAGCACAGGATAGATGCTTATGTATTCTGAAAAAAGTGTTCGATTTGAAGGTAGAGGGCCTGTGTTCAAATTCTGACTCTAGTACATACTTCCTCCATCACCCTGGACAAGTCATTTCACATCTTGTTTCCATGTCAGTAAAATGCTAGCATAGGGCTAGATCTCTGGACTTCCTTCTAGCTCTTCATCCTCTGAACTCCTATGAGAGACTGGGTTATTTATTTCTTTCTCCTGTGGACCTCTTCTAGAAGTCTCACACTGTGGGGGTGAGCAATGTTTGAATCATCCTGCGTTCTCTCACCCCACTCACCCCCCTGCTGACTGAAGTCTGTGTCTGTCCCTCTTCCCCTTGTCTGGGGTCCAGGGAACCTGGGGCAGCAGCTGCATTGATCTCTGGGCACCAGGTGCATTCCGGCTAGGGGTAGAAGGGCACAGTATGGTACCAGCAGCTGGTGCTAGGGGCTCTGCCAAGTGTAGCTGAGCACCCTTCTCATCCCCTGGGCCGAGCTGATGGGTGGGTGAACTCTCTTCAGATTCTCCAGATAAGGAGGCAGTAAGAATTTGGTGGTATAAACATGGGCTAAGACCATGGCCAAGAGGTCTAGGAAAGACATTAGACGTCATGCAGTCCAATGCCCTCAGTTTCCAGAGAACACCAAGGTTTCATAGGAAGTAATGGATCCAACACTTTAAGCCAGGCCTCCTGTCTCCTTTTCCTTTGTCCCCGGCACCTAGAAAGTGGGGATATATGGTTTGGTGGAAAGAGGGTCAGGTTTGACATCAGTCCTTCTGGGTGGGCCTCCTCCTGTTACATACCACCCGCCTGTGGGACTTGGAAGAAGTCACTTCAACTCTCTAGGTCATTTTCCTCACCAGAAAAACAAAGAATCTGTCCAAGCTATCCTCAAAAGTCTTTTTTCTGCCTCTAAATCCTAAGGTACTGTGAATTAGTGTGTATGTGACCTGAGTGGCTATAGAGTTGAAGCCTCACCTTTAGGAGCTTCCGATTTAGGGAAGACTTCAGAAGCTTGCAGACATGGCTCTGGGTTATGGCTGGCATGGATTTGTCAGCCTGTGGACTGTGTAGGCAGGTGTCCCCTTGACCCTTTTCCCTTGAGGGCCTCCCCCAACCCCCAGCACCAGACAGGCACTCTTGTTTGGATAGTGATGCTTCAGGAGTATGCCCAGCAAAGGGAGGGATCCTTTTCAGCTGGGTTAGTCTGTGAAGACTTCCCAGAGGAGGTGGTATTTGATCAGAGCCTTGTAGGATGGCACACAGTTTGGAAGGTTGGAAATTGGAAGAGGAAGCACATTTCTGCTCTAGGGAAGAGAGGGCAGAGATGGAAACATGGAATAAGGTAGAATAAATATAACAGGATGAGGCAGTGTTTCATTGGCAAAGGGGAAGGGGCGTCTAGGGAGGTAATGGGAGAAAAGTCTGCAGATGTAGTTTGATGCCCAAAGTAGAAAGCCTTGAGTGTCAAAATAGTTTATATTTTTATTTTAGACAATGGGGAACCACTCCCAAATTTTGGACCAAGGGAGTATATTTCATGGATTGAATAGGGAATGGTGGAAGGTTGATAGAGCAACCAGAAGATTATAATATGAAGCTAATAGGTGATTGAGATAGAAGGAAGAGAGAGGAAGAGATAAAACATTAAGTGTCTCTTGAGTACCAGGCAAGGCTACAAATGCTTTACAGATATTATCTCTTTTGATCTTCACAATAACTCTGTGAGGGAGGTGTTATTATCATCACCACCACCCCTTTTACAGCTGAGGAAACTGAGGCAGAGTTTAAATGACTTGCACAGGAAATATAACTAGTAAATGGATGAACTTAGATTTGAACTTTGGTTTGATGCTGTAGCCACTATAATTTTCTAGAAGAAAAGATAAGACATTTGAGGGCTTGAAGGAAAGAGTAAGTGAGACCTGTTGCCTAACTAGGTATTGGGTGGAGAGAGGGGGAATCTTAGGATGATCGTTCTCATTTCTATAGAATTTTAAGTTTTATGAAGCATTTTTCTCACAGAAATCCTGATTTAAAAAATTATCTCCTATTTTGTAGATGAGATTGTTGTTTTTCCTTCATTTTCAAAGAGGACCAGAGGACCAAAACGGACATTAAAGATATGATGCAAGTGAAGTGAATTGAAGTCAGGGAAGTCTGGGAATCAGAAAGGGGAAGGAAGTCTCACAGCTAAATATTTGAGCTAGAACACTAACTCCAGATTGATGATTCCAAAACTGCCAGAGTTCTCTCCCTATCCAAACTATCCAAGATGAATGGAAGGCTGTGTGTCAGGTATAGGGGAGTCTCGTTGGCATTCCTTTTCCAACTAGATAGAAGGACCAGTAATCTCTATTGAACATCCATTATTATGGATGGGGGAAGACACCTGAGCTAAAAGCAGTTGAATGTGGGGACAGGATGTCACAGGAGAGGGAGCAACCTGACCCCTGCCTTTCTGGGGTACTGTGCTTGGCTAGGGAGATACAAAAAGTGACAAAAGACAATGCCCGCTCTCAAGGAGCTTACAATCTAATAGGATGAAGATATGAAGAAGGGTGCTGTAGAGGTGGGATTCTGGGCTGGCAGGCCCCTAGGGAATGCACATCAATTTGAGATGCATCTCAGGTTCATTCTCCCTGCTGAATGTTGGCAAGAACTCATTCCTCCTGGACTCGTTCTAGGGTTCACTGAATCTCAGAGAGGGTAATTATGCTGTGTGACCTTAGGCAGCCCAAAACAAGATATGTTGGTGAGAATCCTGAATGAGTCTTTGGCATAGGGTCTCACATTTAGTATATGATAAAGGTTTGTTGTATTGAATTGGAGTCAGCATAGGCTAATGGAAAGGGCATTGAACCATGGAGCCAGGCAGTCTGGGTCCCAGGCATGGTTCTGTCACTAATTAGCCGGGTGACCCTTGAGTACTTCCCTTCCCTCTTGGGAGCCCCAGTCTTCCCACTGGACTTGATGACCCCTCAGGTCCCTGTCAACTTGGACATATGGTAGGGGCCTACCATATGATCTGTGACTTCTGGTCACCCTAGGGCTGGGGGGCGAAGGGAGTTCTCTAGTAGGACTCCCGGAATGTCCTGGCAACTGCCTTGGAACTCTGATAATCCTGAGGAATCCGGGCGGGGGGCCTGGGCAGGTTTGGAGACGTGCTCGTTTCCTGACGGGCGCTGTTCCCAGCCCAGCTGTCGGGATTCCTGTCTGGGGGGCTGTGGTTTGGTTTGGCTTGGGGGAGCTGGGTCGTGCCTCCTGCTTCCAGGTTCCGGGGGGCCATCGCCCACGCTGGGCTGGCTCCAAAGTGTCAGTTGTTTTCCCCTTGAGCCCCTACCCCATACCCTCCTTCCTCTAACCCCAATCCCAGAGGCTGAATATTGCCTGGCTTCACTACTCCTGGCCCACCTCCTCTGGGGTGGGGTGCCTGGCAGGTCTCCCAACACCTGCTGGGGCTGTCACGGGCCCTCCCTCCTTGGCCCCATCTCTGTCGCCCTGAGTCCAGCTCCCCCCTATCCCGACTGGGCTCTGTCTGCCAGGCAGGCTGAGCCACAGAAGTGTGAAAAATAATAATAATAGTGATGGTGATGGTGATGGTAGTGATGATGATGATGATGATGATGATGATGATGATGATGATGATGAAAATAGTAGGAGTTCCCATCTCTGTAGGACATTAAGGTTCAATTCACAGATTTCTTCCTTGAGTTCAAGGTTTACTTACCCTCATTTTGTAGATTTGGAAACTGAGGCTCAGGAAGAGGTTGCTTTCTTTTACTTGCTGTTTGAGCAAGTCCCTGCTGTTCTCTGAGCTTGTCTCTTCATCTGTAAAAGGGGGAGAAATGTGTGATCTTAATCTTATGGATATGATTCCCTTTTGTGTTACTGTGAAGAGCAGATTGGTGTGAATCCCTTTATAAAGTGACAGATCCATTCATAACTTACTGTGTTCCAGACTGAGTTCATGGAGATAAAGAGATACTAAAAAGAGGGAAAACTGAAATCTAAGGGTAAGGGGTATTAAATGTATACAAACACATTCAATAGAAGGGGAAAGGGTAGTTACAATTAAAAGAAAAGTTGGGGGGTGCTGCTAGGTGGCACAGTGGATAGAGCACTGGCTCTGGAGTCAGGAGGACCTGAGTTCAAATCCAAATCTGGCCTCAAAGACACATAATAATTGTCTAGCTGTGTGACCTTGGGCAAGTCACCCCATTGCCTTAAAAAAAAAATTTAAAAAAAGAAATACTAAAAAAAAAGAAAAGTTGAGAAGGCAGAGAACATTTTTAGCTGAGAGAGATGGAGATGAAAGAAAACTTGATGGAGATGGCACCTGAGATGGCCTTGAGAGAAGAAAACAATAGCATTGGAAGGAATTCAGGCATGAGGAATGGTCTAGAGTATAGGAGAGTATAGCATATAAGCAAGAGACACAGAGAACAGTCCAATTTGACTGGAACCTAGAGGATACTGGATGAGAGGAGGCTGGAAGGGTAAGTTGGGGCCAGAGAGTGGAGGGCTTTGAATGCCAGGCTAAAGAACGTGTGTGTGTGTGCGTGCATGTGTGCACACATGCGGGCATGTGTGCACATGTGCAGGCATGTGCGACATGCTGAGGAGAAGGAGGTTGACTTTTATAGAAAATGGGAAGATACTGAGGTTATCTGAAGGAGTAGGAGAATGGCATGATGAAACTTGTGTCTTAGGAAGAGGTGACCCTGGATAAGTCACTTCACTTGATCTAACTCAGTTTTCTCTATCTTTAAAATGATAATCATACTCTGTCTTGCTCTTCCAAGGCTCAACTTTATAAGCTACTAGTGAAAAAGTGGACTTGGCCAAGCCACTTCCTTACTCTCAGCCTGTTTCCTTGTCCTTAAACTGGGCCATAATCCTTCCATTACCTGATACTATGAGGATCAAAATAAAAACTATACTTTGTAAACCTGTAAAATATTTTATTGATATCCTCTCCTATTGTTTGTTATCTCTTGGGCTACAGGGTATTGATAACTGATTAAACCTAATAAATATCACTACTTTAAGCTAAAGAAATGCATCTCTAATGGTATAATTTCAAGTATTAGCATAGGTAAAAAATAATTTGTATGGATGAGAACAGTCAGTTACTTGCTAAGCTCTTTCTGCACACTAAGTGTACAAAGAACAATCAAAAGCAGTCCCTGCCCTCAAGGAGCTTACATTCTAATGGGGAGACAGCAAGAACCTAGCTAAGATCTAGGCAGAGTAAGTTGGAGGTAAATTTCTTAAGAAAAGGAACTAACAGAATGGTGGGACTAACAAGCATGACAGATTAAGTGACCTGTCACTTCATACAGGCTGAATTTGATCCCAAGACTCTGCTCATGAGTGTCATTTTGACAGATAGAATCCTATGGGAGGTCCTGTAATATACAGAAAGAACCTTGAACTTGAGTCTACAGAACCAAGATACCTACTTTGACCTTGGGTAAAATCCCTTTCCCTCTCTGGCTTCTTCAAAATGAAGAGGGGCTGGGGAGTCAGACTGGATAATCTCAGAAGGCCTCCCTGGCAACTCACAGATGCTGTGTCTTCTTTTCCTCTTCCTCTCTCCTCCTTCTCCAGGAAATTGGGCCTAGGGGCCTTGGGCTTGGCCCTCCTATCCATCAATAAGGTGCCATCTATCAGCCTCCTCGATCCATGACTTCCTCCAGGGTCCAGACAATAGGCCTTGTATCCAGGCCTGCTTGTGTAATCCTTCACCTTTATTGGGTTCAGGTTGGGAGCTGAAGGAGCCAATCTCTTCCCACCCTTTCCTCAGGCCCTCCTCTTCACTCCCATACCCGGATTTCTGGTGCCTGATTGTTTCTGTTTCCTTATACCCCCTCCCTTCTGTGATGGTGGTAAGGACAGTCTGTGACTTTTGATCTGCCTCCAGGGCAGTTCAGCCTTGCTTAGAACCTCTGTCTGGGGGAAGTGTGTTTGTGTTTGTCTACACTTTCTTTCCTATTCAGTCTTTGCTCCCTGTTATCCTTTTCAGTATTTACTCCTATTTAACCTTTTTTTTTTGGGGGGGGGATTTGTATCTTCAGTGCTTAACCCACAGTAGGTGCTTAATAAATGATTATTGACTGATTCCTGATCTTAGTTCACTCTGTTCCTGCTACCCCACCTGTGTCACCTGAGGTGCTCTTGGAAGAAGAAAAGGATTTTCACATGCAAAGATAAAGTGGGAAGGGTGGTCCCTCTTCTTTCTTAAAAAGTCTGTCAATGATTCTTTTCCCCCCTTTAAAATAGGAGTCCTTGGAAAAAGTGATCTAAGAAAAAGCAGGCAAAGGACCTGTTCTGCCTTCTCTACTAGATCTGATGGGTACATGAAGATTGTATGATGATCACGCTTGGTCTGGTTGGCTTAGAAGGTCTTCCAGAGACAGGTAGGATCCAGTCTAGCTCTGATTGTTGGAAAGGCCCTATACAATGGACTGCCATAGAGACCTTGTCCCTGGAGGTCTCTAAACAGACACTGGATGGTCAATTGTCAAAGCCATCCAAATGGGAATTCCTGTGTGGTAGGGGTTGATTTATTACATACTCTCCCTTGAGCTCTCTTCTAACTTTGTGAACCATTTAAATATGTATCCAAAGACTTCCTTCCTCCCCAGATCTCTTTCTTTTGACCAAGAACCCCAGGGCAAAATCCCATCATGCCATTGAGTATTTGGAGATGAAGTCCCTTGGGGTGTGTGTGTGTGTGTGTGTGTGTGTGTGTGTGTGTGTGTGTGTGCATTTTTAACGGAGAGGGTGCTATTTTTCTCTAAGGAATAAAACTAAATGGCAGGATTTTAGGAGGTCTGGTAGAGGGGAAGGGGGATATTTGGTCACTTGTGCCTTCAGTATCCTCTCAAGTCATCTTTACTAAATAGCTGCCATCATTGGATCAAAAACATGGAGGGCTGCTCTGAGGAACAACCATACTCGTAGAATCATTATTATAAACAGCGATTTCTCTGATTCTCTAAATTAAGGAAAGCGCTTTGAACAATAACACAGTATGGCAAAGAGAATAAGTATTGTTCCCATTTTATAGATGAAATTTAGGATTTAGGATTTGAGGCAAAGGCTGGTCCTTTAATCCAGATAGGTCCTGAGCAACTCCTGTGGGCTTAATACTGTGGTAGATGGTTTTATGAGGGAGACAGGTTCAAGGGACAAGAAGCTGTACTCAGGGAGCTCCCAGTCTGGCTAAGAAGGTCTAGTGCCTTCCAAGTGGAGCACTAGGTGATCTGGTCTCAGGATAGACCATGGTGGTCAAGCCAGGGTGGTCAGGGGAGACTAAGACTTCTTAGAAGAGTTACTGTGCCTCTCTCTTCCTATTTCAGGTCAGCTCTTAGACGTCCAGTCTTGCACCAAGTATATTGTGAACAATGGATATTTGTTGATGTGTTATAGACTTTAGTGAGGCTTTGGTTGGGAGAGGGTGACTTCAAAGCTTGGAGAGACTTTGGAACTCAGAACATAGGATGTCAGTGCTGGAAGGGGTCTCACATAACTCATCTTTATAGATGAGGAAAGTGAGGCCGGGAGAAGGGACATGATTCACCCAAGGTCACACGATGGATTATCAGGAGGACCAGACCATGCTTATTAAGCACAGTTCTTCCTTTTTGTAGACTAAAGCAGACTTCAGTCATGCCTGTGGCTAGACAGCAGCTGTGAGATATCCCAGCCGGAGAGCCAGAATGGACGAATGAGTGTGCTGTCCTTTCCATCTGCTCTTCTGAAAAGCCCCTAACAACCAACAGAGCAGACTGGGAAGCCTCCATACCACCCTAGTACAGCAAAACAAAATAAAGCCAGATCCTCTTTTTTCCTTTGTCCTGGGACTTGGTACTTCCCAAAGGGCTTTCTCCACTATCATATCATTTGATTTGAGAACAGTTCCTGGGAGGGGAGTTTAATAATTACAGCTTCTGTTCTTGTAGCATTTAAGGTTTATGGGAACCTTGCTTCCAAATAGCCTTGCAATTCAGATAGTGAATATACATATGTGTGTGTGTGTGTGTGTGTGTGTGTGCATACACATATAGACATAGATGTATACATGTCTATCTTTTTCCCCATTTTTAAGGATGAGGTAATCTAGGCCCAGAGACAAAGTGGCTTACCTTAGGCCACATGGCTAATAATTATAATTAATAATAATTAACCTGTTCAGTCATATAATCATTCTTAATTTCCCCCCCTCCCAATTTCTTCAAGGTCCCTTATTTTCTCATATTTCATTTCTGGAAGGAATCTTGCCTCTGCCACTGGCAATGTAATGCAGAGCTGCCATCTACTAAAACTCATTCTCCTAAAACACCCTTGTCCACCTTATCTTTGCATGTGAAAATCCTTTTCTTCTTCCAAGGGCACCTCAGGTGACACAGGTAGGGTAGCAGAAGGCGCAGAGAGGGAAAGAGACTTGCTTAAGTTTACAAGGAGAGTAAGCGATGTTATCTCTTTGGACTTCGGTTTTTTCATCTCTAAAATGGGGACAGTGTCCAGCCAGTCGACATCACATATTTGCTTGCAGAACCACATTAGACTCCTGCATTTCCTTTTACTCTATCACTTCAAGTCTCTTGTCATGTCCTGCTGGTTTTACTTCTGCAGTATTTCTTGAATTTGCATCCAAACTTTGCTCTCTTCTCTGCAGGTCCTCCCTCTAGCTCAGGTCCAAGTTGTTTCCCTTCTGGATGATGACAATGCCTCTTAAAAGGCTTCTTGCTCCTCACAAGAGCTGTCCTGCATGGTTTTGTTGTTATTTTAGTTGTTTCTGACTCTTCTTGACTCCATTTGAGATTCTTTTAGCAAAGACACTGGAGGGATCTACCATTTCCTTCTCCTATTTTATGGATGAAGAAACTGAGGCAAACAGGATGAAGTGACTTGCTCAAGGTCACACAGTGTTAAATGTCTGAGACCACATTTGAGCTCAGGTATATGAGTCTTCCTGGCTCCTGATTTGGCACTCTATCTACTGTGCTACCTAGCTATTCCATCCTACACATATTGCCTGAGTAATCTTTCTAAATTACAGTTCTGATCAGGTCTTAGCAGGGTATTGGAATGAACAAATGCGACTCTGTGGGAAGTGCTTTGTAATTATAAAGTGAGCTGTATATTTTTTTTATCACATCATTCTCCTGTTCAAAATCCTTCAATGGCTCCTTACTGCCAAGCTCTTAGACTTGGAATTCAAGGCCTGCCACAATATCTTAGCCTAGTTTTGGCATGATACCCCTTCAGTCATACCATATCCAGCCATATTGGACTGCTTACAGTTTCCCAAATAAGTCTGTCTTCTTTGTTTGGAATTCTCTCCCTTGTATAGTGCCTCTCTTCTTCCTCCCTACCTCTTACCTTCTACTCATTGAAAATCAACTCCTCTCTCATTGCCAAACTTAAGTGCTAAGCTTTTTTAGTCAACTTATGTGTATTTGTTAGCATCATACTAACTTGTGAGCTCCCTTATTGGGCTGTTACTGGAGCGAATCTAAACTTTATTTCTCTCAGCATACAGTGGGTATTTAATAAATATTTGGGTCGAATGGAATAAAAATTGCAAACTGGGTCTGAAAGCTCAGTATACTGTAATGCACTGTGCAAAAGAGGCATGTTGTTCTAATTGTCACTACCTCAATGAGGTAGACAGGGCCTTTATCCTCAGTTTCCTCCTCTGTAAAATGGGGATAAGTCTAGTGAGTTGTCCAGTTATTGGGCAGTCAGTGGTAGGTTTGGGACTTACAGTTGCTGATCAGACCCTAGCAATGCCTCCCAATTGGGGCCAGGTAGCCTGGTATACTAGAGGCTACTAGTGGTGTAGAGAATGAGACATACAATGGGTTAGGAATCAGATGATCTGTTTGCATTTCAAGTTCTATTTATTATCTCTGGGACCTTTTGGCAAGACCCTTTCCCCCTTTTATATAATGGTTTCTCTATCATACATGGATGGAGCTGGTCCAGATTTTCTCTAAAGTATTTTCTAATGACAGCATCATTCTTCCCTTCATGATCAAAATTGATATGTCTGGACATAGGTGCTTCATCCATGCTTGTCGAATGGTTGAATTGGTTGACTGTTCCTGTGTCTCTTCTCACTTTCATCTATAATTCATCTTTTTCACAGTTGCTAAAATAATCTCCTACTCCCTTTGTCAGGATTTCTCTTTTGCTGCTAATATCTAATCCAAATTCCCAAGCTTGGCATTTCTAGCCCTTCCTCACAAATTGACTCCAGCTACCTTTCCAGATTCAATGCTCTTCTTATTACCTGACTATTACTTGAACTTAACATTCTATCTCCTACCTCCATGCCTTTGCCCAGGCAATTTCCCATGCCTAGAATGCCTCCTCACCTCAATCACTTAGAATTTCTTGCATCAGGGCTTCAATTTATATACCAATTTCTTCTCCAGACCCCTTGTACTCACTCCTTTGTCCTCAATGGATCTCCCCAGTCTCCTAGAGCACTGCTGTTTTCCTTTGTATCACCAACATGTTGCATTGTGTCTTATATACAGCAGATACTTAACTAAAAGTTTATTGCTTGAATTCACTGCTCCCATTTCTATGGCAGCTCATAATTTACAAAGTATTTACTTCACCACATTTCAATAATAAGGTAGGTAATATAGTATGATTCCCCTATTTTACAGCTAGGGAATCTAATGGTCAGAGAGGGAAAGTGATTTGTCCAGGAGAAACCAGAGAAGAGCAAGATGGGAAACCAGAGGGTCTGACTTCTAGTCCAGGATTCCTTTCCCCACCTCAGATTTCCCTCTGGGTCTCCTCTCTCTCCTCTATCTGTCTGTCTGTCTCTGTCTCTCTCTGTCTCTGTCTCTCTCTCTGTCTCTGTCTCTCTGTCTCTGTCTCTTTGTCTCTCTGTCTCTCTCTCTGTCTCTGTCTTTCTCTCTGCTGTCTGTCTGTCTCTTTCTCTCTCTGTCTGGAAGTGTAAATTCCCTAAAGCAACTGGTGATTCTTGCTCTTAATGAATGGGATTGTGCTGGTGACCCTCTTGAATCCTGGAAGAGCTGGGCTGACCTGGAGGGCAGACCCACGGCAGGGGCATGAGGCAGCTGCTGGCGGTCTCTTCCACATTCCTGTCTGCAGGCCTTCTTTGACGTGGGGTATGGGGTGGAGAAGGCAGGGATCACAGGGTCTCTGTGTCTGGGTTGGTTGAAACAGTGGAACCCACAGCTTCCTCCCAGCAATTTCATACTGGCCGTGTGATCTGGGGGAACAAGAGTTGGGTTGAGATTTAGGAGATCTAGGTTAGAATGTTTATACATTTCCTTACTACCTGTGTGACCATGGACAGATTGCTTAGTCTTTTGAGAAGCCTCACTTTCCTTCTTTGTAAAATGGGACTAATACATTTACTGTACATGTGAAGAAAGTATTTTGTAAATGTAAAAAAGTTTGTGAACTTCATTCTTGTTATTAGGTAAGATTACTTCCTTACCCCCACAAGGGACAGAACAACCCTCTCTGACCTCATATTGCCACAGCTATCTTCTTTTGACCTGCTATTCCATGACTTTTTACCTTTTTCCTACTCTGCCTCTGCCTGTCTTTATCTCCCTCATCCCATCCTCACATCTATAGTATAGGAATGCTGACTTTAAATCTCTGCACTGTTCTTCATGATCTGTGTGATCTTGGGCGAATTTCTCATTTTCTCTAGCCTCAGTTTCCACATCTGTAAAAAAAGGGGAGGGGAGTTGGATTAGCTGACTTCCTAGACACCTTCTAGTTTTAAATATATGCTCTAAGGTACCCAATCAGGCTTGGTTTTTCTCATATACCCTTTTCCATTCTTGTGACTATGTATCTCTCTCTCTTTCCTGTCCTTGTCTCTCCCCACTTCCACATCTGTCTTTGAATATTCCATCCCATCTTTTCATCTTTTGACCTCCATATCATGTCTATTTAACCCCAACACAGCTGGCTATCTTTATTTCCATCTATCACATGAGATAGCTATAAGGGAAATAATTTATAAATGGTGACTGAGAACTTAAATGGCTGTAATTATCATTTTCTCTCTTGTATCAATACCTTTCTTTTTCAGTTAAAATTCCGTTTTTGACTAAAAAGAATTTATTTTCTTTCCCTTCTTATAAGGAAAAAAATTCCTTATAAATAAATATATATAATCAGAAAAAAAATTCCCACATTGGCCATGTCTTCCCTCTATCCCTCCCCATTCTTCTCTTCCCTTTCTCTCTTACCTCTTTCCTCTCTCATCTGTCTAGATATCATCTATCTATTTAATGTATATGTGTGTGTGTGTACTACATGTAATACACACACATATATATATATGTCTTATTCTGTACCTTGATTCCATCATCCCTCTTTCAAGAAGTATTATTGGATCTCTAAAAATTATACTTCTTCATTGAGTTGATCAGCATTCTTATGTTTTTAAAAATTGTTTTTATGTTATTATTGCATAAATTATTCTCTTGTTTATGTTCACTTTACTCTCTATCAATTTGTCAAGTCATCCTAAGATTCTCTGAAAGTATACTTCTACTGCCATATCTCCCACACTGGGCTTTTGGGAGATTCCCATAATGATGAGAATAGATGGGAAAATCCTTTACAACCATGAATTGCTTTGTAGACTTAATAAAATGTGTGTTTTTAGAAGGCAGATCTGTCAGGTTAGATTGGTGAACCATTATTAGAGAAGCTTGGAGACGACCTAGATAACCCTTGAGGCCCAGCAGTAGTCCAAAGCCCTGTCTTGTGATCTGCTGGTATGGGCAGAAACACTAAGGATCCAATCCAGTATCTCCTCCAGGTCACCATTAGGAACAAGCCCTTCCTTGTCTTGAGAACATTTCTGGAGTCCTGTTTTCCAAAGTACCTCTCACTAACAACCTTTAGAAGTAAACTATTTGAGGATTCTTGTTTTCTATTTTTAGAAATTGAGTCTCAGAAAAAGGAAGCAATTTACCCATGATCACTTAGCAAGTTGCTGAGGCTAGGTTTCACACCTGATCTCTTTTGTCCCAAGTAGAGTATTCTTGTATTGGGAGGAGGCGTTATTTGGGTAAAGTCCAAGTTACTTATTCAAGGATCTTGATCAATTAAATCAACAACAATTCATCAAATACCTACTATATATATATATATATATATACTAAGCACTGAATTGTTGGAAATATGAAGATGAAAATAGAATATTTCCTACTTTTAAAGATCATAGATCTAGAATTGATAAGTATCTCAATCACTATTTTGTCTGACCCCTTCATTTTACAGATGAGGAATCTGTGATCCTAGAGTTTTACTAGGGAGACATGTACATATATATAGTTAGATACAGCTTCCAAATGTGACACATTGCTCTATAGGGTGTGGGGTGTGGATAAGTTTGCTGGGAGCAGCAGGAAGGACCCAGATGGAGGGGGAGGATTGGGGGCAAGATGGAAATGGAGTGGGAACAAGTTGATGATCAAACATCCCTAGTAGCTGAGAGTGCTTGGGTTTTTTTTTTTTTGTTTTGTTTTCATGCGTTAAAAAATTTTTTTTCTTTGAGCCAGTGTCCTTGCTTCAGGTTGATGTAAAGTATATTGGCTCTAGGTACCTACCTTGCATCTTGTTCCCCTGGAGTTGCTGTGTGTGTGTGTGTGTGTGTGTGTGTGTGTGTGAGAGAGAGAGAGAGAGAGAGAGAGAGAGAGAGAGAGAGAGAGAGAGAGAGAGAGAGAGAGATGGGAGGGGGGAAGAGGAAGGGAGAAGGAGAGAGAAACCACAAATGGAGGCTGGATGACCACTTGTTGGAAATGGACACCTGTTCTGGTAGGGGTTTCATTAAAGATATAAAAAAACTCTAATTCTTAAGAAATAATTCCATAGCAGGTTGAATTGGGTGCTTAGTAGAGGTCTTCTCAGCTCTGAGACTCCATGATTCTGAGAGACAGAAATTGAGAGAGATTCAGTTGCCCCGAAGATAATGTGACCGACATTAAGGTCGGGGCCAGAGCAGCTTAGCTGGCATTGCTGTGTGCTGAGAGGGATGGTCAGGCTGCTGAGCTGCTCCCAGAATAGAGCTGATGATGTGACAGGCGGGGGCTCTGGCCAAATGCTTCCCAATGTCTTTTCTGGGGGCCCTACAGGGAAAGGACCCCAGGAGGAGGTTACTTCAATGCTACAGTCCCCAAACTAGATTGGGAAGGAGGCCTGGGCTTCTATCTGGAGCCTAGCCTTTGTTGCTCCCCAGCCTCTAGGGTAGTCTCCTACCATGCCCCTATTAGAGTGGAAGTTTCTTGAAGACAGACAGAGTGTGTCTTTTTTAAAACCTTTGTAGTTCCAGAGGTGGTTTCACCTGGCTGGGAGGTGGACCTGAGTTCTTATTTTAAAAAAAAAAGCCAGGTAAGCCCAGTCCAGGCAAGTCCTGCTTAGCTAAAAAAGATTTTGAGTTACAGGGCCGCTGAGAGATTCATTAAGTGTCCTTAAGGTCTTATCTAGCTCAGTTCAGTGAAACTCTTTATCGGGTTGCCCACCAGGTCATGCTTTTCACACCCCATCATGGGCCACAGCAATTCATCAAATCATCTTAGACCTTGGAGAGTTTAGGAGGTGATTGAAGGAACTGAAAAGATTGTGAGTTTTTTTGGGGGGGGGTTATATGGCAATGGGGCTAAATGACTTTCCTAAAGTCACACAGCTAAGTAATTATTAAGTGTCTGAGGTAGGATTTGAACTCAGGTTCTCCTGGCCCATGCTCTATTCACTGTGCCACCTAGCTGCTCCAATGGTAGAATTTTTGAACCATTATAATACACCCAGGGTCTTGTGCCCATCCAATTTACCTTGAACAAATATTTAAATTGAATCAGGTTTTCTGCTCTTCAGTACACTGCATGACCCACCTGGTATTGGACATCAGAAGATCTGAGTTTGAATCCTTGCTCTACTTATGACTTGAGTCATTTTTCTCTGGGTCAATGGGCCAGGAGAATGCCTTCTGAGCCTCAGTTTCCTCATCTGTAAAATGAAAGGTTGGACTAGATGACTTCAAGGCCCCTTCTCAGTTCTAAAATATAATGTGTGAAGCTCTTTCAGTTCTATGATACTGACTTGATTTAGGGGGCTTGTTTCTCCACTGGCTTCCTATACCTGGGTTTGGTCCTGCTGAACCATGTAGATTTCTTCAAGGCCAGAGCAATATTTTCTAATTCTTTTATATTCACTTCTCTGATTTCTTCCTTCTCTTCTACTCCCTACCCCAGCCACCCCATCCCCATCTGGGCCCCATCCCCAGCGATTCCACACCATAAATGCTCCTTGACTGACTGAGTGATTGACAGGCAGAGGCATCCCACAGACCAACTGGGTGATTCATGACCCACTCCAGTGTGTCCTTTGGCACTGTCTGGGCAGAGAGGAGAGGAGAGACGGATGGATGCCAACACATGGTGGGTTAAGGGAGGGGTTGGAGAAGGGAGTAGAGAACGACTGGCGGGAGGCCAGGCATGCCCGAGGGTGGAATGACTGGGAGTTAGGACATAACATCAGGGGACAGAAGAGGAGTAGACTGCCTTGCTGCTCCCCCCCTCAGTTGGAAAGGGTACGGAGAGCAGAAGGATCAGCTCTGGGCCCTGTCCCTGAATAAGTAGAATATCTTTTGGGAGGCTTTCTGTTTGGGGCCCTGTTGGAAGGACAAGGGATGAGGGGGACCCTTAATGCCTTGTCATTCTACAAAACTTTGCCTGAGAGTCTGGTGTATGGGGATAGGGTACTGGATCAGGGGTCAGAAGGCTTAGTATCCAGTCCTGACTCTGATATTTCATGTGTCACATTGAACAAACCATTTTCCCTCTCCTCGGTTTTCTTGTCTGTACAGTGGGGATAACAATATTTTCTACTACTTATCTCTAGGGTGGTAGTGAAGATCAAATGAATAATATTGAAGATAAAATGAAATATGCTACTTCTCTCTAGGGTGATTGTGAAAATCAAATGAAATAAATGAATATAAATGCACCCTCCATGTAACATCATAATTCTTTAATAGAAAGAACCATGTCCCTTTTAATTTTTCTCTACAAAACACAAATGGCAAGTGTTTGACAAACATTTTAATTAAACAAATTGAATTGAATGCTAGCCACTGTTTATTATTATTATTATTGTTATACCTAAACTTTCCCATCCTATCTCCTATTGTAGAAACAGAACAAAGGAATAGGAAAGGAAATAGGTCAACTCTGTCATGTTATTTATAAGAAAAGTGAAGCTCAGAGAAGGAAACTCATTCATTCAAGGTCACATAGGAAGTGATTAGAAGAGCCAGCTATCCTTGTCTATGTATTCAATTCACTTTCCTCAATATCAAGATGAAACCAGTTGGAAAAAGGCAAAGGAAATTTGAGAGCATAGAATGTTACAGCAATAAGATACAATGGTAGGGGAGGCAACTAGGAAATTTATTTTCATTTTTAAAAATCCTATATATATATATATTTTCACAGAATGTGAAGGTTAAAGGGGTCCTCAGTGGACATCTATCTACATGAAAATATCCAAGCTGGCTCCTTACAAGGACAGATTTCCTGCTCAATAATTGTATTAATCAATGAAAACCAAGTTCAACTATAAGCTTGAAAACCCCGCTGAGGTATTATTTAGCCAACTGCCCATTTATGACCCTCAAACCAACCCTCTCTTTTTGCCTATAGCTAAGACTTCCCTCTTCATATTCATTTACTCAGTGTTTATTCATCTTTTAGAACCCAAATCAAATACTTCATTCTTGGCACTTCATCTATTCTATCACTGAGTTCCCCCAAAATAATATTTTAAGGGCATATGATGAATTGGCATTCATTGATGGAGGAGGGTTTCATATTTAATAAATTTTGGGTGTAAATAGCATCAGAACTGAGATATTTCTCATAGAAGCCCATTCACATCATAGAGAGCACTAGGTTTTTTCCAGAATAGGTTTGATGAATTCCTCTGTAAGCAATGGGGAGCAACAGATGGATTTTAAAGAAGGGAGCAATCTGATCCTGGGAATATTGCCCTGGAAGTCTTTGCAGAAAAAACTTGGAAGGGGAGAGAAGGGAGTGTACAATAGGGGAAGACCTGAGTTTTCTGTCTGACTCTGCTACTTCTTAGCAGTGTAATCATGGACCAATCCCTTCCTTTTGTTAAGTCGTGATTTTCTTGACTCTAAAATAAGGGATCTGGACTAGATGACTTCAGAGGACTCTGCCAGTTCTAAATCTGTGATCCTTTGGAAATAGGAGCTCTTGGTTCTCTTTTCTAAGCTCTTTCCCAGATTTTACATTTGGGAACCAGAATTAGAGATTTTGAGCCTTTGGGCCAACCAGGGTAGCTCAATGAATAGAGCACAGGTCTTGGAGTCAGGAAGACCTGAATTCAAATCCTTCCTCAGAAACTACCTGGGTGACTCTGGGCACATAACCTCTTAGCCTCATTTTCATCGTAAAAAATGGAGATAATAATATTACCTCTTTTTCGAGTTGCCATAACAGAATGAGTTAATTTAGATAAAGTGCTTTGCAAACCTTAAAGCAATATATGTTGTTCTTGTTTGGTCATTTCTGTCATGTCCAACCCTTCATGAGACTGGAATTTTCTTACAAAAATATTAGAGTGCCTCTCTAGCTCATTTTACAGTTGAGGAAACTGAAGCAAACAGGTGGAGTGACTTGCCCAGGGTCACACTGCTAGTGAGTCTCTGTGGTCAGATTTGAACTCAAGAAGATGAATCTATCTGACTCCAGACCCAGAGCTGTGTACACCATCTAGTTGCCCCAAAGCACTATATAAATGCTAGCTATTAACTGACTAGGGCAGCCCTATTTGGAATTGGGGATAAGGGCAGGGGAGGGAGAAGATAAGCAGGTGTTCATGAATGCTTAGGCAGAGTGTTATAACCTACAGAGTGTTATAGCCTTTTAAGTGACTAACTGTCCCTTGTTGAAGATGGATCTAGTCCCCCAGAAAGCATCAGTTGAGAATGTTCAGGATACAGCACGTGACCATGTTCTCCCACACCCTGAACCCAGCAGGGATCCTTCCGAGGCACCTGTTCTCTTCTCTCCCAAGGCCTATCTGCCTCCATCAGGAATCAGATACCACAAGGAGGCTTGCCTGAACCTCCAGCCCTGGAGGGGATTGTGTAGCTGAGCTCTCCAGTTCGCATTCCCATCAACTAAAGTTATGCCAGGTACTTGCAGCATCCCTTCCCTGTGCCTGGCAAGTGGAGCTGTTGGCTGCTATTCATCAAATCCTAGAATCTCAGTGCTTGAAGGGCTCTTGAAGATCCAGCCTTCTACCTGATACCAGAATCCTCTCTGCATGACCACTTTCTGTAGAGTCTATTGCCTATACTTATATACCTTGAGTGATGGGGAGCTTGTTATCATTGTGCTTTTGGATAATTCTAACCAAGTTATGGTCCCTTTATGGTTTCATTATTTAATTCCCTCTTGGATTCCCCAAAAATGATTTGTCTGGCATTTTTTCCATTCAGCAGCAAAATTGGGGAGAGGATGCCATTGTCTTTTGCATTTTCCTAGCATCTGGGGGGAAATATTCTTTGTGGAAAAGAGCATCCCAGAAAGCATCATCTTGCCTTTCTACCCTGATCTCACCCTACCCAGCTTCATCCATTCTCTGTTAAGTCAAACTAGATTATTTTCTGTCCCCCAGTCTTGTCCTCATTCCCATCTCATCTTCTGGACAATCAGCTTTCTCTTAGATCTGTTGGGGTTTTCTAGGAAAAGATGCTGGAGTGGTTTGCCATTTCCTTCTCTAGCTTATTTTATAGACGAGGAAACTGAGACAAACAGGATTAAGTGATTTGCACAAGAGACATACAACTAGAAAGTGTCTGAAGCCAAATTTGAACTCAAAAAAGATGAGTCTTCTTCCCCTTTGGTTCTGCCTATTGAATTTCTTCCCTTTTTTTTCAAGAAGCTACCACTTTGAAGATCCCCTATCCTCCCCCTACCCCAGATGTATATATTTTGGATGCACCTTTTCCTGAATATTATTGAAATGATGTGCATTGTAGTGACTAGAGCCATTGAATTTAGAATCTGGACAATCTGGGTTCAAATCCAACTTAAAACACTAATTTGCATAACTTTATTTCTCTGTGCCTCATTTTTGTTGTCTGTAAAATAAGGAAATTGGGTTACATGGTCTTCCAGCTCTCAATCTGTGATCCCATATAATTACTGTTGTCCTCCCCCTTCCCCCCACCCCCCATTAGAATCTAAGATCTTGAGGGCAGGGTTGATTTTTTTCCTTGCTATTTTCTGTATATTCCCAGATCTTGATGCATATAGGAAGTATTTAATATGGGTTTGACTCTAGAGGCTCTTTAATAAAATCCCTTCATTTTACAGGGCAGGAAATATAAATCTCCAGGAGTGTGACTTGTCCAAGGTCCTAAAGGTAGAATGCTGAGGAGTCAAATTTGAACCTAAGTCTTAAATTTCAAATCTAGTGCTCTTTCCATGACACCATGAATATGTTCCTTTTGTCCCCAAATTTCTCAAAAGCCCGTTGTTAAGGGGGCAGCTAGGTGGTACAGTGGATAGAGCACCCTCCCTGGAGTCAGGAGTACCTGAGTTCAAATCTGACCTGGAACACTTAATAATTACCTAGCTGTGTGGCCTTGGGCAAGCCACTTAACCCCATTGCCTTGCAAAAAACTAAAAAAAAAAAAAGACCCGTTGTTAAAACCTTTCCTTTGCTCCTATCACATTTGGCTGTATATTACATATATGTATATTATATATATAAATATATACATATATATTTTAAATCTGAATGCATGTTGTAGCAGTTCCTTTAGATTATAGCTTTCTTAAGGACAAAATCAAGTTTGTGGCATTAGTTCTGAACATACACCCTGGCAGACAGCCAGTGCTTGATACATGTTTATCCTACAGCTGTACCCCTTATAGATTCAGTTACTCATTTCACAGATGAGAAAACCAAGATGACTGCAGAGTTGGGGCAGGAGAAAGTACTCATTCAAGTTGATGTGTATTATTATTTGAGTGGAAACTAGATGTCCACTTATTGGGTGCTGAATTAGATGGTTTCTGAAGTGTTTTTGAAGTATAAGATTGGGTGATTCTATGAAAAGTATTTTATTTCCTTGAAGGAGACTAGGAGTGCCAGGAATAGATAGGAGTTCTTGGGTTGATCCTCCAACTTGAAGGGGAAGGAGAGGAAGAAAGGATGGAGGAGAGGAAAAGGAGGAGAGGATGATGACTGTAAATTTTCCAAACACTCTACAAATATCTCATTTTATCTTTATAACCACCTTGGAAATAGTTATCCTTAATTTATAGATAAGGAACTAAGGCATCAAGATCATACAACCAGGGCAAATTTGAACTCAGGTCTTCTTGACTCCATATTCAGTGCTCTATCCACTGTGTAGTCTAGTTACCAGATACTAGCTGTTTAGGCTGATCAGTGATTCTGACAGTGTTTATCTTCTCTGAACTGAGAAGGATTCAGTTGATAATTATTGAGTTGACTGCCAGAAAATTGGGTCTCTGGAATTGGGGGGGGGGGGTTAACCTTGGGATTTAAAGTTAACAGAGAGGCAAGATAACTTAGTCTGATTTTACTAATTTAGATTAATTTAGTCTCATTTTACAAAGAAGGAAATTGAGGCTCAGAAAATGGGAAGGGACTTGCTTAAGATCAAGTAGCAGAGACAGCCTCTGAAAATAGACCCAGTGATTTAGTATATGCTAGGGAGATCATGGTAGATCTAGGAATTAGTCTTGTTTCTAGATCAAGGGTTCTTCATCTTTTTTTGAGTCATGAACCCCAGGGGAAGCCTTTTGTCTCCTCAGAATAATATTTTTAAATGCATAAAATTAAAATAGACAAGATTGAAAAGGAAACTATTGAAATACAGTTACCAAACTATTAAAAACAAATTCACTGACTCCTGGTAGAGAACCCAGCAAGGTTGTTATCCATTTGCTTAATATCTTTATATTATATATCTTTATATATAGCTTCCTGTTGTCTATGTGCTATTGAGTTAGCAAGCATTTATTAGGAGCTTACCGTATGCTGGTTGTTTCGACCTCCAAGTCTGACTTTCCCTACTGCTCAGTCCCTATATTTGTGACTGTCATTTGAGATACAGCCCCCAAATCCTCTCTATCTCTCTCTATTCTCCTCCTCTTTCAAAACCTACTGCTTTTTGGTCTATTAGGCTATGATGTAACAACAAAATTCATGGGGGGCCAGGGAGTCTAGCTGACTGTATCTCTGTCCTCTTTGTCCCTAGGCTGACAGGCAGTGAGCCCCTGACCATCCTCCCACTGACCACAGAAATGGAGGAGGCTGCCACAAAGGCCCACTACAAGGTATGTGACCGGCTCAAGCTGGAGAAGAAGCAGAGACGCATGTGCCGGAGGGATCCAGGTGTGGCTGAGACGCTTATGGAGGCCATCAGCATGAGTGCCCTTGAGTGCCAGTACCAGTTCCGATTTGAACGCTGGAACTGTACTCTGGAGGGTCGATATCGGGCCAGCCTGCTGAAGAGAGGTCAGTCCTTGGAGCTAAGAGACAAGGACTGGGGGGAGGAGGGGGAGACTAAAGGAGGAAGGAGGGCTGGGATGTTTAGGTGGCGGTTGGGGGAGAATTGACCTCCTTGGGTGACTTTGGGCAGGTAACCTAACTCTAATTCCCAGCTTCCTTACCTATAAAATTGGGCCTTGGGACTGGGTAGATTTCCAAGATCCCTAAGGGCTTTGAGATTTGCCAGTCTGAGGTCTCTCTCAGTTTTGATTTCCTATGGTTCAGTTGGGAAAAGGAGGTCTGTACGCTCTATCCTTTAGATTTGAAGGACTGCTAAAAGCTGAGTGAGCCTATGGCATCTTTTCCTCACATTTGGCTTTGAAGGTAGGAATAGTGATAGTAGTCAGAAATAGATAATAGATAATAGATAATAGTCAGAAATCACTAGGCACCTGAGTTGAAGAAATGAAGAAATGGGAGTGGAGAAGGGTGAAAGTGTGGACCTTCAGGAGCCTAGGGACAAGGCCGGCCAATTTGGTTCTCTCTAACATTCTGCTATTTAGGGTTGGCCCTGTCTACAGTTAAAGGATCCATCCATCCTTCCATCCTGGTTTGTTTTTTTTTAAAGTTTCCCCTGGCACCCAGGCTTAGAGTTGAGCTTGGTAGTTAGCGTAAGCAGAAGTTATTTCATAAGCAGATTTTCTTCTTTCTTTTTTCTTTTTTTTGATGGGGAGGGCATGTGGTGTGGGGCTGGTTAGGGAGACTTGGGAATTGATCCCGGCCACAGGGCTGGTGCCTCGCGGCTGGCAGGCTGGGGGAGGCACCCGGGGTTAGAATGGCTGCATTGATTGGGAGCTTATTATCTTGTTACAGAATATCTCATGCAATCAAATAGCACCCAGTGGAGACAGTTTGGGCACTGGCGAGAGCCCAGGGGCTGTGTGTGTGTGTGTGTGTGTGTGTGTGTGTGTGTGTGTGTGTGTGTGTGTGGAGGGTGGGAGGGATGGGGATAGGGAGGAGGCAGGGCGGGATCTGGAGAGGGGCCCTTGGGAACAACTTGGAGATCAAACTTCCTTCTATCTGACTCAAAACAGTTTCTCTAAGAAAGTCTCCCTGGGGCAGGAGGGAGGAGGAGGGAGAGAAATGGGTTTGGAAAAGGGAGAGGAGTAGAAAGGAGACCCTCGTCCCTCCTCTGAACCACCCCCCAATTTCTTCCTTCCCCAGCCCCAAATTCAATGCAGGACCACAAGAGGGATTCCCCTGGGGTGGGGGGAGAAAGAGAGGGTGGCCAGAGGGCAATGATATGTGAGCTTCCCTTCAGCTGTCAGCTCTATGTTCCCGACATGTGAGGGGCCCAGGCTGTGTTATTCTCTCGCCTTGAGGAATGGTACCCCCTCCTGGGCACAACCCTGTGCCCGCCCTACCATCAATCAACTCTTGGGTATTACCTAGGGCAGAGTGATCAAAGCTATTTACTCCAGTAGGTTAGTGATTGGATCATTGAGTTTAGGACTAGAAGGGACCTTGGAGAATATATTCTCTGTGCCCTATTTTGCCAACCAAGGCCCCCCAAAAGAAAAGGGATTTGTCCAAAGTCCTGGTGAACTGTTGAGCTAGGATTCCCTAGTCCAGGCCTTCGTTACCACCCGCCTGGTCTGGGCCACACATTCACTAGGCAAATGGCTACATTGCATGAAGCTGGCATGGCCTATGGGTGATGAAATAAATATTTGCTGCTGGTTATGTCTGCAGCTGGTACCACCCAAGGGCCTCAAAGAAGGGACCTTTCCTTTCTGAAACTAAAGCCTTTGGTCTTCACTTTCTCCTTTCTGAAGTCATTTGCAAATATCCTTTTGAGTCAGTATTTTAAGGCCTCAATAAAAGGTTTTGGTATGGAGATTACTCACCCTATGTCTAATTTTGGGTTTCTCTGCATCTGTGAATTCAATCAACAAATATTTATTTAATATGTAACAGGTCTTACCCTCACATAGCTTACCTTCTAAAACAAAAGGGTTAGACTAGATTAGGAATGAATGTTTAGATCCTTTCAGGCATAGGGAACTATGTGGTACAGTGGACAGAAACCCTAGGCCCCAAGTCAAGAAGATAACTAGTTGAGTTCAAATTTAGCCTCATGGGCAAGTCCCTTGATCTCTGTCTGCCTCAGTTTCTCCATCTTTGAAATTGGAGATACTAATACATAAATGAGGCAAAACTTGTAAAGTCCCTATATATTACTACTTGGTAGTAATTAGTACTTAGTAAGTGCTTAATAAAGTCTTGAATTTGAAATGAGGAGAATTGCCCTCTGGACACAGTTGTGTATCCTTAGGAAGTCTCTTTCCTTCACTGCACCTCAGCTTCCTGTGCTGTAAAAAATAGTGGAGAGAGTGATGAAAACTCTTGCCCCAGTCTTGCTTCCAATTCTTATTAGCTATGTGTCCTTGGAGAAGTCCCTTCCCTCTCTGGCCTTCTGTTTCCCTCTTGGTATTGGGGACAGTGTGTTGGATTTGGAATCACAAAGATCTAGTTTCATAACTTTCTTCTGGCTGTAGCATTCAAATGAGGTAATATTTGTAAAGTTCCTTATTACTACTAGTAGGTGCTTTAATAAATTCTCATTCTCTTACTAAAAATGACAAAAAAATGACCAAAAAACAATAAAAGTTATCAATAGAGCTAACATGGTTATACAGCCCAGCAGAGTCCAATTTAACTTAATTTTTTTTTTTTTTTAGAGTTCTGGAGAGCTTTGCCCCTTCCAGGAATCTTGTCTCTGAGTTGTTTCTCCAGGCATAGCCCTCAGGTTCAAGAGAGATTACCCTTTAGGCAGTCCTTGGAGAACTCCCAGTGGCTTCAACTTCCTGGTTCTCCCATCCAGAAATCCTTCAGAACAAGGGGCACTTATTTATATAACCATTTTATGGATTTCAGATTCCCTTTTATTCTGGACCTGATTTTCATGAGGGCCCTGGGTGGGGTGGGGCAGGATAAGCAGGGTGAGCTTAATGAAGATAAGTGACTTGATCCTAGTCACTCACTCTTATAATTTAGAGTTAAACCCTAGTCTCTGCTCCTTAAGTCCCGGGCTCTCTACCCAAAGTAGCCATCTTCTGTGTTCTTTCCTTCGTTGGGCTTTATCCTGGTCATCTCCAGCTACAATTTCTTTCCTCACGTAGCATAGTTCCTCACATTTGTCTTATGTTCTTAACTTATCAAAGCCCTTATCCTTATCCTGTTTGAACTTCACAATGTCCCTCTGAGGTAGTGTCAACATCTGTGGAACAACAGGCCTCACAAAGGATCATTGTGAGAGGTGAACTCTGTGGACTTCAAAGAATCAGGGAATTGGGAGCTGTGGTGCTGACTCATGATGCCCACTTTATTCTTCTCTCTGGGGTCAAAAAGAACAAATCCAATCATGGTATCATGGATTTGGAGCTGGGAAATAATTTAAAAGCCCACCTATCTCCATTTGACAGATGAGGAAACTGAGGTCTAAGTGCCGAGATTCAGAATTTGAACTCAGGTCCTTTGACTCCAGCTTCAGTGCTCTCTGAACCACTGGTCTTTTCCACATGATAGCTTTTCAGATACTTGAAACAACTGTCATTGAACATACCTGCTCTGCCCCATCCAAGGCTTATTAAAGATTTTATTTATTTTGAGTTTTACTATTTTCCCCCTGATCTTACTTCCCTCCTCCCACTCCCCACAGAAGGCAATTTGTCAGTTTTTACATTGTTTCCATGTGATCCAAATTGAATGTGATGAGAGAGAAATCATATCCATAAGGAAGAAACATAAAGTCTACCCAAGTCTTCACTAGACTAAATCAACCTTCCAATTGATTTCACTGATTTATGTATGATAAATAAGGTCTCACGGTCATCTTCCTGATCATTCTCCTGCTTTTATGACCAGGGCTGATGGCCTTGATAGAAGAGGAATCTTGTCATTGCTATTGACTATCTGTCTTATTTTAGTCAAGTCTCTTCCATTCCCTGTTGTTACTGTCCAGTCTTTTCAGACTTTTCCTAACTCCATTTTGGGTTTTTTTGATAAAGACATTGGAATGGATTGCTGTTTCTCTTTCCCAGCTTATTTTACAGATGAGAAAACCAAGGTAAACAGGATAAAGTGACTTGGTCAGGGTCACACAAGCAGTAAATGGCTTAGTCAGATTTGAACTCAGGAAGATCAGTTTTCCTGACTCTGTTGTGCTTGCTAGATGCCTCACTCTTTGGGCCTCACTTTATTCTTCTTTAAAATGAGAGTTCTGGACTAGTCCAGGAGTTTTTAACTTATGTGTCATGGGACACACTTGGGCAGTGTCTCATATGGGCTCCTTCTGTGAATCAGGATTTTAAATGCATAAAACAAAATGCATCAGATTACAGAGGAAACTAATATATTAAAATGTAGTTTTCAAATTTTTTTTGTTCCTTTTTATGAACCCAAAACATCTAATTTCTCTCTCTCTCTCTCTCTCTCTCTCTCTCTCTTCTCTCTCTCTCTCTCTCTCTCTCTCTCTCTCTCTCTCTATATATATATATATATATATGTATAAAACAGAATCCCTGAATTTGATTGTATTTTAGGTCCTTCCTAACTTTAAAGACAAGATTTGAGTAAATTAATGAGCACACATATATACATTCCCATACCTCACAAAGGAAAAAAAAATCTAAGTGAATACTGTTACTTTGTCTCCTCATCTATCCATCCTTCTCACACTCATACATACACATACCACACATTGGAGGGCCACAGTCTCTGATGAAAATCTAGAACTCAGAGTTGGAGATGGCCCTGATGCTACTAGAACTTGGATTTCATTGGAGCTGGGAAGAAGGACTTTTGAGATTTCTTTCCCAAGCTATCAAAGTATAATGAAAAAACCCCTGAATTTGAAGTGAGAAGACATGAATTAGAATTATATCCTGGATATTAACAAATTATGTATTCTTGGAAAGTCTTTATTAACTCTCTGGGCCTCATTTTTCCAAGTTGTAAAAAAACAAAACAAAACAAGAGAGATAGAGTCCCATGACTGCTATGGTAATTTAACTGTGTGAGGGTCAGCTAGGTGGTGCAGTGGATAAAGCACCGGTCCTGGAGTAAGGAGTACCTGGGTTCAAATCCGGTCTCAAATACTTAATAATTACCTAGCTGTGTGGCCTTGGGCAAGCCACTTAACCTCATTGCCTAGCAAAAACCTAAAAAAAAAAAATTAAAAAAAAATTTAACTGTGTGAGCTTGGGGAAGTCTCTTTCTCTCTCTGACTTTTTTCCCCCCTCCTGGTATCAGGGATAGAAAGAATGTTGGATTATTAATTATGCAGACTTGGGTTCATATCCTGCCTCAGGAATTTGCTAATTATGCTCCTCTGGTTAGGTTCCTGAGCTTCAGTGAAATGAGAGGTTTGGACTCAGTGACCTCCAAGGTCCCTTCCAGATAAAAATCCTTTGATGCTAGGATTTCTTTTTTTTCTTTTTCTTTTTTTCATTCTTGCTTTTTTTTTGTTTTGTTTTGGTTTTTTTGCAAGGCGATGGGATTAAATATCTTTCCCAAAGTTACACAGCTAGGTAATTATTAAGTACCTAAGGTCAGATTTGAACTCAGTTTCTCTAAATTCCAGGGCTGATGTCCTATCCACTGTGTTACCTAGCTGCCCCCATACTATGATTTCTAAAGTCTCTTTTAGTTCTGGTGGTACCTGAATTTATGATTCTTTTAGAGACATTTGGGCTATAAGAGGACCTTTTCCCACAGTCCATAATCAGGCTTCATCCACAGCTAGGCTAAGGCTAAGAGAACCCAAGATGGGTCCAAGAATCTGGGATTGTGCACAAATGTATTATGGGTGAGAATAGATAAGGGGAAGAGGTCCTCTGACTTTTGTATAATTCCCCTCAGGGCTTCCGGCACTTGAGGAAAAGGAGTGAGACTTAGAAGTTAAAGCTAAAAGTTGGGGCCTTTAGCCCCAGGCCTTGCTGAAACCTGTCCTACCTGCCAGGAACTTTTCTCCCTTCTACTCAGACACTTTGCCTTTGGTGAAAGACTTTCTCCTTGCATGCTTCAGTTTAACAAAGTCTCTTTGTATTTCTGGCTGGGGGACACTGGAGGTTTAGACAGAGTCAGAATCTTGCCTCCTTGGCTTCCTATTACTCAAGGGGAGATGTGATAGCTGTGCAATATTTCTAGGTGAGTTCATCAGAGAGGTGCAGGGTGAAGTGCTATGTCTGAGTATGTTTTGTTACTAACTGGCAAAGTAAAGAAAGACTTCTCCAATGATTTGGCTCCATTGGAAGTAGACTGTAAAAGCTGGGTAGGGATAAGGTATGGAAAGATGCTTCAGGGAGATGTTGGGAGAGTATTTGGAGCCTAGTCTAGTAAACCCAGGTCCTAAATTACAAGTGTGGGTACCTGCTACTGCACCCAAGACTCTAGCATTTGCTTATCTGTCCTCAGTGCTGATACTATGGGTAAAAAGATAGGTAGTCCTCCCCTTCCAGGATGGTGCACTTTTTACCATGGTCTTCATTTTTGTACCCTTGTATTCTCTCCAGCTATCTCTCATTACACCCCCCTAGGAAAAGGGATGGAAAATTAGAGCTAGGAGGAACTTTAGATATAGTCCTTTTAGTCTGGCCCTTTCATTTCATAAGTGTCTTGCTTCAGATCCCTCAGCTACAAAGCAACAGTGGAGACTCCCATAGATCTCCCAAACTCTAGGGCCATGTTGTTTCTGCTTCACAGATCTGTTGCATTGTGGACATTGGACCCTCTTGACTGTACTCTGATCTTTCCTATTATTGATCATTGAAATTCTTACCCATCTCTTAAACTCACTTCAAATGTTAGTTTCTCCAGAAAACTGCCTCAACTTTAGAGTGCACTTTTTTTGGCCACCTCTATATGTTTATGTAATATTACATAATAATAGTCATCTTTGTGTCTTGGCCTCTGGAATGAGAGTTTCATGAGGATAAGGATACACCATATCTTAGCTAAAGTGTGCATCTTTCTTCCAGTCTGAACCTCAGGGATATTGATTATAGACCCTAAAGGTTACCCCCTCATTTATCAGAGTCATTATAAATGTTTATCAAAGGCTTATAGATTCAGAGCTAGAAAGTCCAGATATTTTCCAGATAAGAAAACTGACTCTCAAGGTTTAAATGACTTACCCAGTGTCACACAGATAATAAAATTCTGGGATGGTTTCAGAACTAAATTTTCTTTATTCCAAATCATTATAAGCATACTCCTTCCAAAATTTATATTGGGTTAAGGATCAAAATGATAGTTCACTTAGAGAATTTCAGTTATCTCTTGGTGGTTGGGGGAGCTATTTTGTGAGGTCAAGGATTGCAGAGACATATTGATGTATCTCTCCCTCCAATTCTAAAGTTTCTCCCCCTCTAATCACTGAGATAACTGTTCTCCTCCTACCCTCTTAGGTTAAGTCTCATCCTCTGCTTGGTTATCTTCTTATTTGTAAATTAATGGGTTTGGGTTTCATGTTCCCTAGGAAAAACTTTCCATGTACAGAGCCTGGGATAGACTTGGGGTAATGTAAAAATGGAAAGTAAAACATAGCTCCTGTTTACAGATAACTACAAAATATAGGACAACAGTAAGTCTGTGCTGTACAGGGGCAGGGATGGTGATCGAAGTGCTAGAACAATGGAAGTTTCTAGGAGGGGAAGATTCAAGGTTGGAATTTAAAGAGTGGATAAAATCTAATCAGATGGAGATAATATGGAGGCAAGATATTCTAAGCCTTGGAAACAGCCTGAGTATCAGTGCAGAGGTAGGAAAGTAGGGGAATTCTTTGGGAGAAAGTAGAAAGGACAAAGAGTTGTCTACTTTGGCTGGAGTGCAGACTTCAGGGGAGACCTTGGTAAAGTAGGATGCTGCAGCTTGTGGGAAGCCTTGATTGCTAGGCACAGGAGCTTCAATACACACTGCAGGTCACAGGGAGCTTTAGAAATGTTTTCGAGCCTTTGTGATCATGAGTGACATGATTAAATATCTGAGCTAAAAAAAAACAAAACAAAACATCAAAATTCTAGTGGGATAATACATTAGGTTGAAGAAGAGAGAAAGCACAAGGCCTGGCTATCAGTCAGAATTGGAAGGAAACCTTAAAGATTATTTAGTTCAGTCCTCTCATTTTGCAGACCAAGAAACTGAGTCCCAGTGAAAAAAAGGGCCTTGGCCAAAATCACCAAAATAATAGGACACAGGTTTTGAACTTGGGTTCTCTCTGTAACTGCATTGCTCTTTCTACTAGGGTGCGGTGTTTCTAGGTGGGTTATAACGAGGTCCTGTACAATAGTGGTGGCAGTAGAAATAGAAAGGGAGGGAGTGAATGTGGAAACATTTTGTTGTTGAAGGAAAGACACTGGTCTTTAGAAGATCTGGATTATTTTCCCTGCTCACCAATTTACCAGTGGTGGCCCTAAGCCATTATTTCACATCTCAAGGCCTTAGTTTTCCTGCTTTGTAAAATGGGGATAATGACCTTTGCATTGCCTTGTTATGGGAGATAATGTTTTTTCAGTCTTTAAAAGTATTCTATTCTTCAGGGACTATTCTGGGCAAGAGGACATACTTACTGTTAACAGTGGGGCTGGCAGATGGTGAATGGTACTACCAGTCTGCCAGAGATATTCTTGCTTGCTTAGAAGGGTCTTCTGGCCTGCTGTTGGTCCCCTGCTCCTGCTGTTAGACAATGCTGCCTCCCCCTGGCTATCCTCAGCCTAGGGCTGGGTGATGGGGTGGAGAGTGGGAGAGGCAGAGAAGGGGGCAGGGCAAGCTGGTTGGCAAGAGCAGTTGCTGGCTGGTTGTGAGGTGCCCCAGTGAGAACTTGAGGCAGTGGTACAGCTCGGGTTTCTCTTGGTAGGGAGGGCTCCTGGCTGACCAGCCTAGGTTTCTGATGACTCTGGACACATGCTGAGTGTGTGTTATCCAGCCCCATCTGAGAGGGATGGGGGAAGGTGTGTGTGTGTGTGTGTGTGTGTGTGTGTGTGTGTGTATGTGTGTGTAGGGTAGTAGTGCTCTGGTCCTGAGAAATAGAGCTAATGTACACTGTCTCCTAAGTACAAAGTAGAATTCTTCTCTCCTCACTTTCCCTCCTTTCCCCATTCCTTCCTCCCCTTTCCTTTCTCTCTGCTCTATGATATGCCCACTTCTTCCCTCCCTCTTCCCCCCCCCCCCACCAAGGCTTCTTTTCTTTTTGCTTAAGCCCTTGGAGAGGTTATAGTCAAAGAAAAGCCAAGACTAGCGAGAAATAAATGAATGATTAATTGGGTTGCCAACTTGGTGTGGTTTGATAAGTGGTAGGAAGGTCCCTTCCCCTCACGTCTTCTTAACACATCTTACCTACTTATCTTGAGTCTGGGGATGCTGCCTAGGATGACTAATCATACCCATACACCACACATCTTGCACATTCACATACAACTCATATGTTCAATGGTTTTCAATCATGTCCAACTCTTCATGATCCCCTTTAGGGTTTTCTTGACAGGATACTGAGTAACTTGCCATTTCTTTCTGTAGTTCATTTTAGAGATAAGGAAACAGGCAAATAGGGTTAAATGATTTGCCCAGAATCACACAGCTAGTAAGTATCTGAAGCCAGATTTGAACTCAGGTCTTCCTGACTTGAGGCCCAGTATACAAACACACACATAAATACCCATACATGTGCACATATGTCCACCTTCACATACAGAATTTATAGAAAGAAAGCCTGACTCTAGTCCTTACCTTTGTGATCTTGTCCAAAACCACTTAACCTCCTTCAGTTCTCATATACTTTCTTCTAAAGTCTCTTCCAGCTTTGACATTCTATATTCTGTAAGTGTGGAGTCAAGGCTAGGTGAAAGAGCATTCAGCTTGTATCAGTCATGAATATTTTAGTATGAATTATCAACTTTTTCCCCCCCATCTGAGATTGAGTTTGGGGGGCTGGGGAGCAGAAATGATATAGTACAGGTGCCTTATGCCCACCTGATAGGGGAGGTGGGAAGGTACTGCATGTAGGCCTGCCAACTTCCCTGTGTAGGAAACTTTTTGAGTTTCTTAGCTATTCTTTGCCCTCCCTCAAGTTGTATTCTGTTCACTTTTTTTTTTTGCAAGGCAAATGGGGTTAAGTGGCTTGCCCAAGGCCACACAGCTAAGGTAATTATTAAGTGTCTGACGCCGGATTTGAATTCAGGTACTCCTGACTCCAGGGCCCATGCTCTATCCACTGTACCACCTAGTTGCCCCTCTGTTCACTTTTAAAAGATAATATTTCCACTATACACTGTTCAAAACTCTTCAGCTCTGGTCCATGGGAGATTGTCTCTTTATCCTCTATATAGAAATAGTTTTCCCTATTCCCATCTCTCTTGACCCTCTCAAGTCAGAAGCCCTGAATATCAGATCTGGAAGGGACCTCTTAGAGGCCATGGATCTAATCTATCCTGCTGATTTTATAGATGAGGAAACCAAGACTAAAGTCACACAGCTGGTAAATGAGTGAGTTTTGCTAACCTGGGTCTCTGCCCTTCTGTCCCCTTGCTGGGTAGGCTTCAAGGAGACCGCCTTCCTCTATGCCATCTCCTCAGCTGGACTGACCCATGCCCTGGCTAAGGCGTGTAGCGCTGGGCGACTGGAGCGCTGCACCTGTGACGAGGCTCCTGACCTGGAGAACCGAGAGGCCTGGCAGTGGGGAGGCTGTGGGGACAACCTCAAGTACAGCAACAAATTTGTCAAAGAGTTCCTGGGGAAGAAGTCCAGCAAGGACCTTCGAGCCCGTGTGGACTTTCACAACAATCTGGTGGGAATGAAGGTGAGCAGGGCCCCGATGAAGCTGGGAGAGGATGGAAGGAGGGGATTGGTACTCATCTTTCCTCTTGGCTTAGGTCATCCTTAGAATTTAAGAATGGCAGGATTGAATAGCTGAGAGGAAGTGAACATGGAGCTCCATTAAAGCCCCACTAGAACATTTCCATCAGACCATTCAGTCTGCACTTGAAGACTCCTTTTTGGAGTGTACCTCCTAGTATCTCCCATCTCCCAAGGTGACCCATTTTATTTTGAGGGAACCTTAAGGTTTTTTCTGACATCAAGCCCAAATTTATCAATTTGTGACTTATACCTATTGTTCCTGGTTCTCAAAGATATTCTTTTGCTGATTTTTCCTTAGTTACTTTCAGTGGGTCATTGCTTTCCCAAAAGTGTGAATGGGTCACCTTGAACCATCCTAATTCTCTGGTCACACCTGCCTTACAATGATTTGATTTAGATTTAGATTTGCTTTAGCAATCTTTTGGTCAAACTTCCCCTCCTTATATATGAGGGGAAAAAAAAAAACCAAGGCTCAGAAAATATATGCCCAAGGTCATATATAATGTATATGACACTTCTGGGATTTGAACTTACATTCTCTGATTTCAAATGCAGTGTTATTTCCATGGTGTAACTCTGTCTCTTGACCCATGTCTCTCTTGTGTTTCTGGGCAGTTTCCTTGAATAACAAATATCCCACATGGGAGGGCCTTCAGGAGATATGTTACAGCCAGGTTCTTAGGATCATAGGGTTTTGGTATTTATAACTGGAAGCTCCTTTTGCCTCACCTTTCCATTTGTCTTTGGTGTACCTGGTCATATTTCTCCTACATACATTCCTTTTGGAGTCACCAGCATGGGGTGGCTGTAGACCTGAGAATGGCCTGTTCTCTTTCCATCTATCTCTCACTCCATAGGAGAGATTGTTAGCTCCCCCGCCCAAAAAAAGGTCTCTGCTTGCTTTCCTTCCTTTGTCCCTAGCTCATGAGGCTAGAGGAGGTCCTCCTTTCCTTCCAACTGCTCAAATCCTTCTCATCCTTGGAGACTTAGTACTAGCACTACCTCTTCAGCAAAGTAGCCCACTATGAGTTTTCCCTCCTTTGGAGATGAGAGGCCTTTCTGTCTCTCTATTCTATGTGTCTTGTCAGATTCTAAGCTTCCTGAGGGCATCAATAATAGCTTTTTCCTTCCCTTCAATCCCTCCTAAGCTGGGCACACAGTAGTTACTTACTAAAGTTTAGAACATAGAAGGTCAGAATTTTTAGTGACCTAGATCATGGGATGTCCAAAGTGGAAAGGACCATAAAAATGAAACATTAGAAATGGAAGGAACCTTAAAATTTATATCTTCCAGTTCGCCTCATTTTATGAAGGGGAAAAACCAGGATTTGTGTGTGTCTGTGTTTGTGATAAATAATTAAACCATCCTACCCAGATCTTTTGACTTCATATCTACTGACTTTTCTCTTATGCTTCTAAAGGATTAGAACGTAGAATGTTAATAAGATCACAGAATATGATCTGCAGCCAGGAGAAGGTACTTGACTTGAAGTTAGGAGAGATCTGAGTTTGAATCTTATTTCTGACACATCAACTGAGTGAGCAAGGAATTACTTTACTCTCTGAGGTCAACTTTCCTTATCTGTAAAATGGGAACAGTAATATTCCCTGTAGTCCCTGTCTGAGAGGGTTTTTGTAAGAATAAATGAAATGACGTTTTTGTAAGTCCTTTGTAAGCATTAAAGGATGATCTAATTATATAATGATGATTGCTAACATTATTAAAAATAACTATATTAAGAGAGTAAGCACCAAAAAGAGCTTAGTAATCATTGAGTCTAACACATCTTTTATAGAAGAAGAAAGTAAGACTCCAAAGTCCCTTGCCCAATTTAGTGAATTAGTGACATAGCTTTGTGTGATTAACAAGAATAAAAATAATAGGTAGCATTTATGTAGCACTTTAAGGTTTGTAAGAATACTTTATATATGTGATCTCATTTGATGTTCATAATATCCTTGGAAGGTAGGTGCTATCATTATCCTTCTTCATTTTACAGATGAGAAAACAGGCAGTTAAAGCTTAAGTGACTTGCCAAGGTCATACTACCAGTCACAGGGTCTAAATCTGAATTTGAACTTGTATCATTTTGATTCTAGGTCTAGGACTCCGTCCATTGTAATACTTAGCTTCCAGCTCAGTGTTGTTGATTTGTTTTTTTTTTTTTAACTTGCTGAATGAAGAAATGAGGTGGGGAGATCAGGGGAAGGATGCCTTGCCATGTGGAGAAGGGGTTCTCCCAAGGGGTCATGTTGGTTGGTTCTGGAGCTCAAAGGCTGAGATCAGACTCAGCATTCTATGTAACAATAACCTCTTTATGGCAATTTCTTCCATTTGTGGTAACAGTTGATACTTTTATATTCATTGTCTCTTGTGGTTTGCTAGTCCCTTGAGTCAGTGACCTATTTGACTGATGAGGAAATTGAGTCTCAAAGATGGTGTAATGCTGCACAAATCACTTAAATGGCTTTGGTAGAATTAGAACTAGACCCTGAGATTTCATATCCCCAATATGATGCTCCCCCCTTCTATGGTGCTTTGTTGACTGGGTTTTAAAAGAAATTATGTTGAAATTCTTATGTGTCTAAACTCTACATTTTGCCGGAGTCTAATTTAAAAAAAAATTGCAAATTCCTTGAGGATAGGACTTATATTTTGTTTCATCTTTGTAGCCCTTAGTGTCTAGTCTGTAGCCTCACACAAAATATGTGTCTAATTGAATTGGTCTTTTGGCATCCAAGACTTTGTGATGTCCTCTGACCTCTGAGGTTGAAATTGATCCTGGCCAAAATGACTCTATTAATATAATGATAGCAATCATCACCATATAATTAGATCATGCTTTAATGTTTACAAAGCACTCACATAAGCCTCATTTCATTTATTGTTATAACAACCCTGTCAGACAAGACTACAGGGATTATTGCTTTATGAGAATGTAGATGCTGTGATTACTTGGAGCCAGCATGGGTTCACTATGAACATGTTAGGATAGAGTAAACTGACTTCCTCTTTTGACTGGTCTGCAGATCAGGGAAAAGCTGTAGACACAGTTACAGATTTTAGGAGACCTCTGAAAAAGTGTCATAACTTCTCTGTCTTTGTGGTGGAGGGAATTGGGCTGAGAAATAGTGGAGTGATATATGAAGTTTCATAATTCATTGAGAAATGGTTCCTAAAAAGTTTCCATAAAAAAGAGGTCTCTAGTAGAGAGGTCCAGGGATCTCTCCTTAATCTTATTTTGTTTAACAATTTTGTTTGTGATTTGGATGAAGCCATGGGAGGCTTATCAGATTTTTAAATAACATGGAACTTAGAGTGAGAGCCAAGACATTGGATGGCAGAGCCAGGGCCTAAAATCTGTGTTTAGAGGTGTGAACAAGGGATTGAAACCACCAAAAGAAGTTTTCCCAATGAGCTATGATTTCATCTGAATAGATTCCCAGCCTTGCTCTACTAATACAAACCATAAGCCTTCTATACCTTAGTAGACAACCCCATGACTTGTTGTGGTCACTACTATACTTGTGACTATATTTCTGGTGATGAGCCTCCTCACACTTTGTCTGTCTGTATGTCTGTTGTCTCAAGACCGACCACCTTAGCTGTCTCTGGTCTGTCCTCAGAGACATTTTAACTTGGGTATGTACTCAGATCTTGCATTGTTGGTCCTGGAAGAATCGATGTAGGAGGATTTCAATGGAAGCAGATAGTATTAAACATGGATCAATATGAAGTTTAACATTTAGATGGAAAAAATGCCCCACTGACAGGAACAAGATGGGAAGGGGGTTGAGCTTGAGTTAACAGTTGCTAATGTGGAAAAAGATGGGGGGGAGGCACATGGGGAGAGGGGGTTGGTTGACAGTGGTTGTTTTAAAAAAAAAAAAACCTCTCATTATCCCAGGTCAGCATAATGTCCAGAAAGAGGAAGGAGATAGTCCCACTGGACTCTGTGCTGGTGGGTAGGATTTGGGGCTAGAAGGGGGGGGGAGTGGGATTAGAGGTTTATTGAGTTGAATTCTATGATTTATTGGTGTAATATAGAAGCAGTATGTTATGGGAGAAAAAAAATAACCATTAGTCAGGAGTCCTGGCATGGATATTTACTAGTTGTGTGACCCCTGGGTAACTCATCAAGTCATGGTATATAGACCTATAGGTCCTTGGAAATTATCTAATCTCCCTTTCTTCCTATTCCCTAAAGCTTGGCACAGTGACTGGCAAACAGCAAGAGCTTAATAATTGCTTACTGATGTACTGACAGACCACAAACTCATAATTTTACAGCTAAGGGAGGTAAAAGATTTCCTGAATGTCACAGAGGCAACTGAGTTGGGATTCAAGTTCAAGGATTTGGGCTCTAAAATTCAGTGCTTCCACTCTATGAGGTTGCCTTCCTGAAGTGGTTTCTCCATCCTTAAAATGGGAAGAATGAGCTTTGGACTCTGGGGTCATTGTAGGGAGAACATTTTGCAAGCCTTCAAGAAATGGGAACTCTGATGCTGATGACGATGATTCTCTTCCTCTCTGAGGCTGCCCGCCGTGATTATGTGGCCAGGTTGTCATTACCCAATCTGCCAGGTCTCTGTGGGAGCTCCTGGGCTTTTGGCACTGGCCCTGTGAGGAGAAGAGCCACCACGCCGGTGGTCTCTCCCCATCTCTCTGACAGCATGCTTTTTCCCGTTTCCCGCCTGCCGGCTGGCCTGTCTTTCGAGTAGGCCCTGTGATGTGATGCTGAGCCGGGGGAGGGGATGGTGGGGGGGGGCTTCAGGGCTGAGCCAGTAATCCCCAGGACAACACAGCCCTCCTCCCTTCCCACCCCCACCCCCAGACAGGGGCCTTTTCCAAGCAGTCTAGAGCATTTTCTTTCCCCTTCACATACTTTCTCCCTCCTAATCTATCCCCCAGTGGAGCCCCCAGTCCAGAAGTCCATCAGACCTGTCATGTCCTGCTAAGTGCTTGCCATATGACCTCAATAGCTAATGAAAGACCCAGCTTGTCTGGTGTGAAGATGAGGTAATTAGAGCGAGGACTTCTGTGAGCTCCCTTTTATTGGGAAGCAGAAGTTCTGAATTGCCCACTTATTAAAAAACCAATTTCCCCCTTTTCTCTGCCAAAGCCCCTCTCCCTCCTTCAGCTGTTTAAGGGGAGGTGACTGGGTCTCCAGCCCCGTTGCTGGGGAGGGTGGTCTCGAGTGCAGATTAAATCAGAAAGGGCCAGTTTCCTTTCTTGTCTCTCTGGCCCCTTACCCCACCCCAAGCCCCTCTAGACTATGACTCTTTTGTAACCTATTAATGAAAAGTCAGAATATTAAAAGCACTCAATTAGTTCCACCGGGCCAGGATAAGTGATGTTTTAATTAAATTCGTCCAGGTTTCTCAGCAAAGCATCATCAAACGTGACTCCTTACCCTGCTCCTGTCTCAGAGAGTGTTCCCAAGCTCCCTAATCCCCCTAGGAAGCCTGCCCTTTCCTGAGCAAGGTCTGTCCCCTGAAGCATGGCTGGCCCAGGACAAGGACAAGGAGCTGGACAAATGTGGGGGTAGGTGGGGGAGAGACTTGATATCTGTTTGCTTTTCCCTTCTGGGATGTTCCTTTTCTCAAATTGTTATTTTGTCTTGATATTTGGTAGTGTGCTATAGGGGAAAGAACTGCAGGCTGTGAGTTAGGAGACTTGGATTCAAGGCCTGGCTCTGCTATTTGCTAGCTAATTGGGTGATTTTGAGTAAAACATTTAATATTTACAGACCTCCATTTCCTCTTTTTTTATTTTTATTTTGAAAAGAGAGTTACCCTAGACAGCCCTCAAGGTCCCTTCTATTTCTGGCATCCTGTGATTCTGAGTGTGTGTATATGTGTGTGTGTGTGTGTGTGTGTGTGTGTGTGTGTGTGTGTATCTGTTTAACTTCCTGTCTCTTCAGACCTACAGATACAAGCTTTGGGGGAGAAATTAATCTTTTCATTCAGATCCTTTAGTTGAAAGAACCCTGATTTGGGGAGTCAGGATGAGTACCTCAGTGGTCTTGGAGAATCTCTCCAAACCTTGGTTCCTACTTTTGTGAGAGGAGGGGGTTGAACTTAGTTGAGTTTTGAGGTTCCAGGGTCTTCCTTAGACCTAACATTTTAGGATCTTTGAGGATAATCTGAAGATTTGGTGGGAGGGGTAGTGGGAGGGATGTGAAACTAGCAGATAGGAAGATTGAGTAGGGATTCTGGCATAGACATTGACCAGCTGTATGGCTTTGGAGAAGTCATTCTTCTTTGTGAAGTCCTCTGACCCTCAATTTCTTCATCTTTAAACTAAGGACAGCAAAAGTAATCGCCATCTTGGGGCAGCTAGGTGGTGCAGTGATTAGAGCATGGTCCTAGAGTCAGGAGGACCTGAGTTCAAATTTGGTCTCAGACACTTAATAATTGCCTAGATGTGTGAATGTGGGCAAATTGCTTAATTCCATTGCCTTAAATATTTTTTTTTTAAAAGAGTAATTGCCAATTTGAAAGTCTATTGTGAAGAAAAGTAGCAACTTAGAAAACCTCAGAGTCTTAGAGAATTGAGTCAGTCTCAATTAAAAAATCCTTCAGAAAGTATCTTGGATTTATGGTTTAGGGATACCCTGATTGAGACCAGAAGGTCTTGTCACTTGTGACCTATGTCACCTTGAGTATTAAATTAGTTAGTTAACCTTTGTGATCAAGTCACTCTCTGGGTTTCAATTTTCTCATCTGTAAAATGAGAGCTTGCTCTAGATGGCTTCTAAAGGAGGGCAGGAAAGGCTGTGTGTGTGTGTGTGTGTGTGTGTGTGTGTGTGTGTGTGTGAAGGCTTCTTGGAGGAGGTGGTTTGAAACCTGGGTCTGTGAAATAAGGTCAGAATTGTGATATTAGGGTTGGAGACCTTTGCCTGAGAATCCCTTTTATGTCCTGTCTGAAGCTATCTATTCCTACTAGTTCTTTTCTCTTCTCTTTCTTTGGGTAAGGATTCAGTACATTGCCTCCTAAGCAAACTCAGGTGGAATCTTTATAATCTCAGCATTTTTGAAAGTAACCACAAAAAAAGTCTGAATTGAATAATCACTGAAATTTATGAAAGGTTAGTTTACCTTATAAGAATGTGGGAATAGGGCTATAGGTACTATCTTCTAGGGGATTTGTAATTTCATCATGGTGAGTACACCCTCCGATGGGGCATATTACAGCCCATCCACGCTTACTGTTACTGGTGACTTTAAGCCCTCGGTCTCCTGTAAATCATCCACTTGTGCCTGGGCCACCCAGCGTGCTGATGGTTTTCCCTTTAAACATTAGGCAGGTGATCCACTGTATCTTACATGTCCCATTTTACATGGATTACAGTCTCTTCGATGCTCCTCATTGCTATTTGGATCACCCATGATTCTTGTGCTTGCATGGTGTTCCCAGAAGAATATCAGGGTTGAGAAGGTGACTTTTAATTCAAGGGACATCTTGAAGCCTCCGTGCAGTTTTCTATTTCATTCCTCCTGTCAGTCACAAAATAAGAAAGTGAATCCCAAAGACAGGAAGTGACCATCACAAAGATAGTAAATAGAAGAAATGGGACAAGTATTCATACTCAATATTCAAGGTTCTTTCAACAGCACCAAGCTGCCTCTATTCCATCTACCCCTTGATCACTTCCATCCTTGGTACTTTGTCCTCTGGCCTTGGGCAGACTAAATCTAATCCCTTTTTTAGCGTGGTGCCTCCTCAAATAATTGAAGTCAGCTGTTATATATTCCACAACCTTCTCTTCTTCAATTTCTTTAACCAATCTTCCTATCCCAGGGCCTTGAGCTATATATGTGCAATGAAACAGGCTGAGCCAGACTCATTCATCGAATTTAGAGATGCAATTCAGTGAAGCCTCTGGACCTTTAATCAGAATCATATTTATTAAGTGTATAAAATAAGATCTGTATGATTTCAAAGGACACCAAAGATAGTGAAAATAAGGATGCAAATTCACAGACCCTCTGTGGTAGGAAACCCAAGTTTTAAACTTGAGATCATCTGGTTCAACCTTCACATTTTACAACTGGAGAAACTAAAGCCCAGGGAAGGGAAGAGACATGTTCCAGGTCATACAAGTCAAAGAAGGGGAGACTCAAACCCAAGTCTGCTGACCCCTAAATCCAATGTTTATTCCACTATCTCAAGGCCTCTGCCTATTTGGGAAGTCTGTTTGTGAAGGCAAGTCTGGGATATCTCAGCTGATGACTCTGACTGGCTTTTAATGTGCCCCTCCCCCACCTCCCCAAGTATATGGCTATTATTGGGAGAAGGGATTGGATGATGCAAGGATTCCAGTTATTAGGGTACAATATTTCTCCAGGCTCAGTCAAACTTCCCTTAACCCCCTGATCAAAACAACAAAATGTCTCTGATCCCACCCTGTTTTTTCTGTGTGACTGCCCCAATCTCTTCCTCATGCACATAAACCATGGATTTAGTCTTTCCTTCTCTTGGGTCCTGATGCTTATAAGCAACAAATGAGGTTCCCCTCTTTCCTCCTCCTTCTTGTCTAGTCCCTCTGGACCCCAGGGACACAGGGTCACATATTTGTTCTTAGCTCTTGGGCACACAGTGGCAGTCAGAACTCGCTATTCTGGGACCTGCTCTCAGTGGGCAGAGAACATATCCATCTAAAATATGCCATCTTTTCTCCATTAATAAGTAAGCTCCTTAGGGGTCAGAAGCTTTCTTCCTTTTAGTTTTTGTATTCCCAACACAAAAAGCACTTAATAAATGTTTTTTGAATTTATATATTATATATGTATATATTAATGATGATTTTTTTAAAAAAGCTAGAGTTATGTGACAATTTCAGTCATGACCTGAACCCATGTCTTCCAATCACTCAACAAGAATTTATTTTTTAAAAGTGTTTGTATAGTTTGTTTTTAATTATTTTTAAATATTTTATTTTTCCCAATTACTTGCTAAAATAATTTTAACATTAAAAAAAATTTTGAGTTCTAATTTCTTCTTCCCTTCCCCCCTCCCTAAGGCATCAAGCAATCTAGATCTCTTTTGTTCTTTTATCCTTTCCATTTTTGAATATCTCCCTTGTTCTTCCACAACTTGGCAAACCATCCCTTAGAGTAAAAAGAAATGGAAGGGGGGAAAGGGCAGTTAGCTAAATTCACGAACTTAGTCATAGCATATGCAATGCCCCACTATCACTGCAAAGAAGGGAAGGAGGGACATTGTTTCATTTCTTTGGGGATGAGATTAGTCACTGGAATTATTTAGTATTAACCTTTGTTTTTCAGTATGCATTTGTTAATTATCTACTGTGAGCCAGACACTATTCTAGGTACTGGTAGGGTAGAGGTTCTAGTTAATGGAGAGACCCAGTCAGAATTCTCTAGAAAAATATGAGTAGGGAAACCTCACTTTTAGCTGAGGCACCTGATCTGCCAGGCCACAGATGTGGCCCATATGAACACCCACCTGTTTTCCCTTGATCTCAGTGGGTACATATTTCCCTTGCACATAAGGCAAGAGTATATACAAACAAAAGTTCCACTTAAACATACCTCTGTATCAACTAACTTTTGAGAATGTGGAATTTTAATATACGATGATAACAAACATTGCCATGCCAAGCATGTAGAAAGAAGATGGAAGGGCAATCATTGTACCTTTGCAGAGTCCTGTTGAAATAATTCTGAAATTTGAGACATGTTGCCCCAAAATCCTTAGCTCAAAGACCCCAGTCTAGATGTTGACAGATCACCATTGTGGGTGGGACTGCCCCTGGTTTACTCTTCCCTGGTTCTTGCCCTCTCTCTCTCCTATTTTCTTTCTTTATTCAAGTCATCTTTGTGCCAAGAATGAACTGTTGGTATCTTGAAGCTCTTCCTTGCTTTGGGGAATTTGAGACAGGGGAATAAAAGCACGGTACTTGGGAATAAGAAAATATGGGTTTGAATCCTGGTTTACTAATTGTGTTGATCCTGAATGGGTCAATTCCTTCCCTTTTTCTGAGCCTCGGTTTCCCACTCTGTAAAATGGGAATGACAAACCTAACACTACCTCCACGAAGAGGGCTGTGAGGAGGAAAGTGCTTGTAAACCTGAAGCACAGGGTCCAGGTAAGTAAAGGCAACTTAATCCATATTTGGTGAATGAGGTTGTTTCTCCAATAGACCAAGAATCATCTCCTTGCTGAGCATGTGTACCTGAGTGGGGTGCTTCCTTTCTCCTCTACTTACCTTGACTCTCTCTACCTTCCTCCTTTCTTCCACAGGTGATCAAAGCTGGGGTGGAGACCACCTGCAAATGTCATGGGGTCTCGGGTTCCTGCACCGTCCGCACTTGTTGGCGCCAGCTCTCCCCATTCCATGAGGTGGGCAAACAGCTGAAGCAGAAGTATGAGGCCTCCCTCAAAGTGGGAAGTACCACCAATGAGGCCACAGGTGAGGCTGGAGACATCCCACCTCCTAGAAGGGCCCTGGGGTCTTCTGGGACCAGCACCGACCCTCTCCCTCGGACCCCTGACCTGGTGCACTTGGACGACTCCCCCAGCTTCTGCCTGGCGAGCCGGTTCTCTCCGGGCACAGCTGGCAGGAAGTGCTACAAGGACAAGAACTGTGAGAGCATGTGCTGTGGGCGAGGCCACAACACGCAGAGTCGAGTGGTGACAAGGCCCTGCCAGTGCCAGGTCCGCTGGTGCTGCTACGTGGAGTGCAAACAATGCACCCAGAGGGAGGAGGTCTACACATGCAAAGACTGACCGCCGGCCCGCCTGGGCTGGTCCACCTGCGGGTCCACCCGCCAGTCCACCTGCCTGTCTTCTCCTCCCATCTGGGGCCGGGCTGGGAAGGGAGAAGACCCTGCTCTGGCCTCCAGACAGACACAGGGTTGGACAGGGGTGGGTCTTGGATTCAGAAGGCAATGATGATGATGTAAGCACTTTTGTGTGTGTGTATGTGTGTGTGTGTGTGTGTGTGTGTGTGTGTGTGTGTGTGTGTGTGTGTGAGTGTGTGGTTGGGTGTGCCTGTGCGCGCAGGGTGCTGGTGGGGTGACCTGTCTGGATTGATCTTCAAGCCCTTCTCTCTCTCTTCCTGCCCTCCCCTCCACACCAACATTTGACTCTGAGACCCCAGCTGCCAACTCAGTCTGAATTCTTTTAACAAGTGTCTCTCTCCACCCCCACCCCGATGCCACTCATTTTCTCCCACCTCTTAACTTACTTAGTATCTTAGTATCCCCCCTAACTACGGGAAGAAGTCTAGGACCTATATGGGACTCCTTCCCCCCTTTCCTATCCTCTCTTCTCCCAGTCTTTCTTTGGTCAGGGCTGAGGGAATAGAGAGAAGAAGAGGAGGGAGTCTGGTGGGTGTCTCCTATTTTCAAGACAGGCTGGAAGTGGGCAGCTAATGGTCCTTATTGAAGCCAGTACTGCCCCAGAAGTCTTGAATGGCAAGGAAACAATTTTTAAGCTGGAAGGGACTTTAGAGTCCAGCCTCAGGAGATGAGGAACTGGACAGTCTCAGTAGTAACTGAACCTGGGCTTGAAAATGGGTCCTAGGGCAAAGACTGGAATAATGTTTGGCTTATATTGGAGAAAAGGAGATTTTTATTTAATGTATGAGAAGGACTTTCCAATGAGGAGCATTGCCCTAATGTGGAATGAACTTTTTGAGTAGGTAGGAAGATATCATTTGATGGAAAGCATCTGGTCACTTGTTGGAGATTTAGGGATTCAAGCTTCATGTTTAGGTTAATCTTGGAGAGAGGCTGTCTGAGCCCCCTTCCAGCTTAAAGGTTTGATGATCCTGTCTTCTGGTTTCTAGGGCTCTTTTCACACTCCCCAGTTCTCCCTGTAGTTCCTCACCAAAGGGGTGATGGAATGGGGAGAACTTCAGAATCCCAAAGAGACAGGAATCCAGAGGAGGAAGGCTCATGACTTGCCCAACTGGTTCCCTAAGTCCCCTCTCCTTTCTTAGCACTATCACTGACTTTGGAAAGCAAGACCACTAGAAGGCTGTCTTTGGAGTCTTTGTCTGATTCAGGGAATTGGATGCTTGACCCCTATTCCTTCCCTACTCTTGTCTTAACAAGGGATTGAGTTAATTGGATTTTCCTTTCCCTTCTTTTTTTTTAGAATGACACCAGGCACTTCTCTTCTAGTTAGAGCAAATGTCAGTGATTATTTTTTGTTGTCATTTGTTGTTATTATTATTAATATTATTATTAATTATTATTCCCTACCCCATGCGCATCTTGTCTCTCATATGCGCACATTTCCTACTTCTGAGGAGGTAAGCAGAGTGGGGGCAATAAGACCCTGACTTCTGGATAAGGGGATGGTACTTATCTGGTCTTTATCCATTGATGGTCTATCCAAATGGCATACCTGTCCCACTGCCTTCCTCTCCCTTGCTCTACCCACTTCTTCCTCCCTTGATTCTGCTTTGTGTTTGTTATTTTTTTTTCTGGAAACCACTAAATTGAAGAATTTTTTTTCAAATAAAACAAAACAAAAACACATAAAAATACACACACACACAAAGATACAAAAACTGTTCCTGTCCATTCAATAATCTGGGATGGTGAAACCCAGAGCTCTTTCTATCATAGTGGAGAGGGAAACACCATGAGAACTGACTTTTCACTCCCTCACTTAAAAAAAAAATATGCTTCTAAAGCTGTGAAGTGGAATACCCCCTCCCCCCACTAGGAGCCTATTTCCTAGGAGCCTTTGAATGCATTGGGATTCAATGAGACTTCTAGGCTTTTAGCTTTATTCCTCTCTCCTTGGATTTCATGAGTTATTGACCAATGACCCAGGGTTCCAATGTGGATTGAAGACCAGTGATAACCAGGATGACCCTTTGAATTGGTTGTTTTGTTTTTCCCTGATCCTGGAGGATTTGGCTGAATGTGCTTTGGCTGGATTCTTCTGAACTTGACCTTTGAGGGTTGGGAGAACAAGGGCTTGAGGAAGAAGGGGTGCATGAAGGACCTTTGGGTAGGTTAATTCACATGGTAACCCTACTTACTGTTGTGTTTCTACTTCGGGGGTAGGGTTGGGAAGGTGGGAAGAGAAATTCTGGGATGAGATTTTCAAAGAGAGGTGGGGAATGAGAGAAGAAATTCACTTAGGTTAAGATCATATGGAGCAAATCCTATTTCTTTTGGGCAAAAAGGGTGGGGTTGGAGAGACAAAGGACTTGGGCTCTCCTGAGGTTTTTTGGTGGTTTCTTTTTTTGGTGGTGAAAGGATTTGGGGAATGACTTCATGCTGGTGGAGGGGGAGGTGTAAAACACCATCTTATTGGTACAGGATTGGAATAGGATGGAGAAGCAAGGGCTTGGCTGCATTACCAGAGGTAGCCCTCCCTGCTGTCATCAGCTTTCAAGGCAACATATATTTATTGTCACAAACTTTCCTAAAGAAAGTCTGGTTTGAATGTGGTATCATTAGCCCCAGTGGTAAGGGCCTGTCTGTGTGTTTCTCTCTCTGCCATTCTCGCAAATGCAGAAGTCAGTCTACTGGTGTTTGTTGAATATTTCCATATTCCCAGCAAAGCAAAAGACAGTCCCTACCCACAAAGCACTTACAGTCGAAGTGAAGCCCTCTCTCCTAGGGCTAAGAAAAGCAGACAGATACCAGCATGGGACCTGAAGGTTTGGGGGTTGTATTCCCTGAAGATAGATGGTTCTTAGGTCATAGAATTTAGAATTATTCTGCCATGCCTAATTGTGTGTTTTAGAGGAAAAGCATAAAGGAGCTGAATGGGTAATACAATAGCTTGTGACAATGTTTTTATATATAGATATATATATAGATATATATATATATAAATGTATGTATATTTCTCTTTGTGTGTATATGTATGTGTGTGTATATATGTATATATGAGCAATGTGTGTATGTATGTATGTATGTATATATATATAAATATAAAATGTGTGTGTGTATAATTTTTCTTTTTCCAAGCCACGTGTCTGACAGGTGAGAGAGAAGAGCTAGGAGATTATTAGAGAAAAGTACAGAGTCAGGAGCAGGTATGAAGAACTACTGAAAGGAAACTCCTAGTGTCTGAATTCACACACTGAAGCCTGGAGAGTCACTGTATTTAAAAACCAAAACATATTTATGTTAATGTAGATATCTCACTTTCCTGTTATATATTGTAAATAGTAAGGTTTATTCTCCTGTGGTCCAGAAGAAAAAAAAGAAGCAAAAAAATGTTGGAATAAATAGAACAGACTCACCTTGTATACTAACAGGTGGCATATGAATTCTGAGCTCTCCAAAATTGGGGAAATACCAGTCAGGACTTAAAGACAGCATAGAGATCATAGATATAGAGCTGGAACAGACCTTTGAGGTCGATTCTCACCCTTATCCCCCTCCCTACTTATTTTACAGAGGAGGAAACACTGGGACCTACACCTAGGAAGTAACTTGGCCAAGGTCATATGGACTAGACTCACCAGATATCTGGTTCTAAGTAGTCTATTCTTTCTACTTCACCAGTGAGCCTGGGGGAGGGGAGGGGTTATTTGTGAGTTAGGTTTTAGTTTTGCTTGACTTGTCCTCTGTTTACTTAATCTCCAGATACTTGTGAATGGGTATTTTGGGGAAGAAGGTGAGAGTGCAAATAGTCATACTGTTCTGACAAGGGAAGCCAGGTTTGAAGGCTTTTTATTTTTTATTTTTAAAGAAAGCAACCCTTCTCCTCCCCATCACCCACATTCTCCCAGAAATTATTGATAGCTATAACTTTACAAAGAGTTGGGTCTGGGGAAGAGGGTCTTTTTCTCTCATTCTTCCATTCCCCTTTCCCTTTTGAAAGTGTTGGTCTCCACTGAGGTGGAGGGATGGAGCTACTCATGCCCTCAATGACTAGACTGCCCAGTCCAAGGTACAGGGCATCCATTTATTTATGTCTCTAAAGGGAAGGTCTCAAGATGAAGAAAGAGGACTTTTTAAAATCAATTATTACATTTAGCTTTATTTCAAAAATATTAAGAAAATGTAATATTTTTTTAAACAAGGCAAATCAAAAACGTTTGCTGGTTTATTTTATATGAGTGTATTGTGTTTTGTGTGCTTATTGTGCTGTGTTGTTTTACATGTAATGTGTCGAGTGTTTGTTGAGAGTGTTTGTTGTGTTGAATGTTGTTGAGTGTAAGTTGTGTTGAGTGTGTGCTGTATTGTATGTGCATGTATTCAGATTTAAGGGAAGTAGTTCTTTGCCTGTACTCATTATAGGCTATGTATGCTCTTATTTATTGGACTTGTATGCCTGGGATTTCTAGGAGAAAAAAGCACACACACATGTGTGTGTATACGTGAATACTTTGTCATTGTGGTCCTTTATACCCATGCATATCATAGAACTTAAGAGGTAAGTTTTGGTGTTTAAAGTACACTAAAGTTAAATGATTTGCCCAGGGTGACATAACTAGTGTCAGAGAAAGGATCTGAACCCAGGTCTTTTGGATTCTAGGCCTAGCTCTCTATCCACTACACTTTAATGCCTCTGATATATAAGTCTTACCTAAGGAAGGATGACTAGGGTTTTGCCCAAGGGTGTGAAATTTAGAGGCACTGACAGCATTTGCAATTTTTAAGTAATGGGGATAAAAAAGAGCTTAGCACTTAGCAAAAATAATTAGTCTAAACCAGGAACTACCAGATGGTAAGCTGTGTCCCTTGACCCCCTGTACCTACCCACCTACCCAGTACACATAAGGGGCAGTGTCCAACTAGATGCTCTTTCCTCCCCCTTTTTACTGACCATACCTTTCCTATCATTTGTCAGTGTTTGTATTTCTTTCCTTGGATAAAAAAAAGTCCTGGTTAGGGTTCTGTATAGAGAAGGAATCCAAAAGAAGCCTGAAACTTCAATCTTCTCTCCAGAAACCCTCCCAGCCCTGCCAAGAACTAAGAACATGTGTTCTTCCCCACCTCCAGCCAAGTGAAATGGGCCTATAGCTCCAGAAGGGGATTATTTCAAAGTTTTGTGTGTGTGTGTGTGTGTGTGTGTGTGTGTGTGTGTGTGTATGTGTGTGTGTAGTGTATCTGGTGTGTATCTGTGTGTCTGGTCAGTGTGTGGGTATGTGGATGTGTTTGTGTGGATGTGTGTGGTCTTGGTCTCTGTCTACATGTATGTGTCTGGTCTGTGTGACTGTGTGTGTTTCTGATCTCTGTGTGTGTGTTCTCTCCCCTTCCCATCCCTGGAACCAAGAATGATAATGGACAAACAGGGTGTCCCCAGAGGGACCTCCCCTTAGCGACGCGGGCCTCCAGCTTTGACTCAGGAGTCCCATGGGGCTGTTCTTCTCTCCTGGGCCACTTCTGTCTCCTCCCACTATTGAAATGCCTAAGACAGGCCCTTCTGGGGAAGGCTTGCAGAGCTGGGAGGTGGGAGGGGGCCAGGGGCCTCTCAATCCCTCTCCTTTTCTGCTGCTCCTGTGCATTCTCTCAGCTGTCTCTTGATCTCATACTTAGATCAGTGTTTAGATCTGGAAGAGTCCCCACATATCACTGAAGTGGAAGGTATGCTGGAGTTGTCTGAAGCCTTTGGTTTGACTTTCAGCAGTGATTGGGACCTTGGGCAACTGCTTGCTTAGCTACTGGGGCCTCAGTTTCCTCATCTGTAAAATGATAGGGTTAGACTAGATGGTCTCTCAAGCCCCTTCTAGAAGGAGCTTTTCTAGCATAGAGATTATCTCTGATTCTACTCCAATCCTCCCCCTTCCCCCCCCCCCACTTCTTTGTGTCTGTGACCATCTCCCTCTTTCTCTCAAAACTGGAGCTAGATATGAGAAAGATGGCCAAGATGTTGAAGGGTCTGGAAACCCTTATGGTCCAGTGGAAGGTGCTGAAGCTAGTTTTCATTAGGGAAGTTCCTTCTTACAATTAATCAATGCCTCCCCACCCCCACCTGGTCTGGCCAGGCAACCAACCCAGCCCCTTTGTCCCTATCCCCCTCCCAAGCCTGCTCAGAGTATGAAGTTTAGTATTTGCCTTGGACAAGAACAATTGTTGGAGAGGAAGGGAAGCAAAGGGCCTGGACTTGGGGGTTGAAGGGATAGAGTCTTGGGAAAGATGAACACTAACCTATGAAGAAATTATGTATTCTTTTTTGTGTCTTATGAGAGCCTAAATTATTTTTCTCTACCTCATGTGTACAGCTTGTAGGTATAAATCTGATTCTGAGTGACTGTGGAGAATGTATTTAAGTTATTTAACACCTTTGTATAACAAAAACCTGAGAACAAAATGAAAACAATAAATAAATGTATTTTAAATTATAGTTGGTGTCTGCTCTTCACTGCTCAGTTTGGGGAGGGTGAGGAGGGATATGACAAAGAGACAGATATTGGGGATAAAATATTTAATTCAATAGACATTAAAGTATCTCCCATGTACAGAGCTTGAGTTGAATTCTAGAGAAAATATAAAATAGGTCAATAAGGAACCCTTTATGTGATGTTTAAAAAGTTTAAGAGAAGGTGGCTAGAGCACTTGCCCTGGAGTCAAAAGTACCTAAGTTCAAGTCCAGCCTCAAACACTTAACAATTACCTAGCTGTGTGGCCTTGGGTAAGCCACTTCACCCCATTGCCTTGCAAAAACCTAAAAAAAAACATTTAAGAGACAGACTTTCTGGGTAATCATTTTATTACTTATTGACATTTTTAATAAGAAGTCAGTGATATTCTCAAATGCCAAAGACAATCATCATGGCAATGGGCTTACTGCTTGTGTATCTTTAGAAGAGGGGTGTTCCTGAGAGTGGCAATGGACTCTGGTTAACAATTGATGAGAGAATGAATATCATATTGAAAACTAAGAATGACATCAAATCACTCTTGGACAGAACCTTGGACAATCTAGACAAAGGATCTATCTCCACCAAAATTTGCTTAGAGATTTCTTAGATTAGAGACACCTTGTAAGGTTGGATGGAATTGGATAGAGAAGAAAGAGATTGGTTTTGAAATGAGGACAATAAAAAAGGAGGGGGGATTCTAGATCTCCCCAGATCATTGATTATAAATAATCATTTCTCTCACAATCTAGATGAAAGGACAAGACGCAAACATAGATAAACTGTTCCTTTCCTTGACCCAAAGGGTGCTATCCTAACAGCCTATGCTCTAGATTCACCCTAAAGCAAAGTTCTGTCCTTGGGAAACTAAACCCCCTATAGGAGATGATCTAACTTTTCTCACTTTTTTTCATTGTCTCCCACCTACCCTTTAAGATAAATATTTCTGGAACAAAGCTTTAGTTATAACTTATGCGTAAAGTCTACCCTAAAAGGGATTATTTTAAGGACGCTTCTAGAAAAGGAACTCAATGAACAAAGTAGATAGGAGATAGAGGTTTTTATTTTCTCCACAACATAAATACCTAAAATACTAAAGAAGTAAGCATGAAGGAACAAATAATTAAAATATAAAACAACAATTCACCACACTTACATTGTCCCAGGACTTTGTGACATAGTGAACAGATATTCATAATGACCTCAGATCCATACTGTGTGAAAAATTCATTGGCTAGATCTTTTGAACAGCCAGGTTTGGGAGTCCTATATATATCGAAGAAGGGCAAAGTGCTATGTGAGATCACAGGATGCTAGTAATTTTATAGGAGGACAGAATCTTGAAGACCATCTGCTCCATCTATTGGCTAATGGGGAAATGGAAGCCCAGAGATAGGAAAAGACCTGTCCAAGGTCATAGAAATATTAAATAGCAAAGTTAGGGTTAGAACTTGACTTCTCTTTTCAGTCTATCAGGAATATTCTACCTTTCACTGTGCCTCCCTGACAAACCTTCATTAACTCCTTATTCAACATGAAAGAAAATGAATTCTAGTCTTTACCATGCACTTGGTAATAAAATAAATTGATTTTACTCCTCCAAGGGTACATCAACATGTTAATATTCCTTGACTAGAAATCACTTCAGAATTTCTGACACTTCAATAGCACAGTACATTTGCCAAATCTTTTTTTATGTGAGTACCCCATGCCCCCTCTCCCCTGCCTCCCTTTTACCTCTACATCATGCTCTAGTCACTGGGGTTTGCTTGATAACATAGAAAAAGGCTCAGGTTCTGCAGATGGAAGCCTTTCTTCAAACAGAATGCTTATAAAACCATTTTAAAAGCATTTTATCTTCTCTCTTCAAAAATTAATGACTTCAGTAGAAGTCATGAAAAAGTCAAGTAAAGACAGTAAACATTTATTTAATACCTACTATATAACAGAGACTGAGGATTAAAAAGAGAGGCCAAAAAGAATCAGTCAGTGGTCCAGAAACAGTCTAATGAAGAAGACAACATGCAAAAAACTGTACAAACAAGATATATATAAGATAAAATGGAAATACTCTCAGAAGGAAGGAATTTAGGATTAAGCAGGACTGGGAAAGGGTTCTTGTAAATCATAGCACTTTGGTCATACCAATCAAATTACCAAAAAACTATTTTAAAGATATAGAAAAAATATTGACAAAATTCATGCAGAGCAATAAAAAGTAAAGAATATCAAGGGAATTGATGAAAAAAAATGCAAAGAAAGTTAGCCTAGCTGTACCAGATCTAAAACTATATTATAAAGGGGCAGTCACCAAACTGGCCAGTGCTGGCTAAGAAAAAGGGTAATGGACCAGTGGATTAGGATAGGGTCAAAGGAAACAGCAGTAAATGACTATAGTAATCTACTGTTTGATAACCCTGTAGACACTAATGTCTGGGTTAAGTACTCACTATTTAACAAAAATTGCTGAGAAAACTGGAAAATAGTATGGCATAGACCAATATCTCACACCCTATACCAAAATAAGGTAAAAATAGGTACAGGATTTAAACATTAAAGGGTGATACCATAGACCAATTAACAGATCATGAAATACTCTTATCTGCCTAATCTATGGAGAGGGAAGAAAATTTATGACCAAATAAAAAAAAGAAAGCATTATAAATTGAAAAATGGATGATTTTAATAATATTAAATTTAAAAGGTTGTGCACAAATAAAATCAATGCAACGAAGATTGGATGAAAGGTAGAAAACTGGGAAACAATTTTCACAAGGACTCATTTCTAAAATATATAGAGAGCTGAATGAAATTTATAAGATTACAGTCTTCCCCCAGTTGATAAATGGTCAAAGGATATGAACAGACAGTTTTTAGATAAAGAAATTAAAACTATAATCAAATGAAAAAATGCTCCACATCATTATTGATTAAAGAAATGCAAATTAACACAATTCTGAGGTACCACCTCTCACCTACCAGATTGGCTAAGATGACAAAAAAGGAAAATGATCAATGTTGGAGAGAATGTGGGAAAATTGGGACATTAATGCACTGATGGTGTGCTATGAATTGATCCTGCCCATCTGGAGAGCAATCTGGAACTATGCCTAAAAAGCAATAAAAATGATCATTCCATTTTACCCAGCAATACCAATGCCAGGTGAATAACCCAAAGAAATCATAAAAAAACAGGAAAAATCTGACATATACAAAAATATTTATAGCCACTCTTTTTGTATTGGAAAAGAATTGGAAATGAGGGGATGCCCATCAATTGGGAAATAATTGAACAAGTTTTGGTATGTGAATGTTATGATGTGCTATTTTTCTATAGAAATCATGAACAATCAGACTTTAGAGAAGCATGGAGAGACTTGCATGAACTGATGCTTAGTGAAGGGACCAAGGGAACATTATACACATTAACAACACTGTGAGATAATCAACTATGATGGATGCAGCTCTTCTCAGCAGTTCAGAAATCAAGGACAATCTTGAGAGACCTACTATGGACAATGTCATACATACACATCCAGAGAGAAAATTATGGAGTCTGAACTCAGAGCAAAGCATACTATGTTCACTTTTTTAAAACTTCTTTTATGTTTCTTTCTTTGTCATGTTTTTTTTTCTTTCCCTTTAGTTCTAATTTCTCTTTCACAACATAAGTAATATGAAATTATATTAAACATGAATATATATGTACAACTTTTACCAGACTGCTGCCCTAAGGTGGGGGGAGGGAAGGGAGGTGGTAGAAAAATGTGGAATTCATAAATTTGCAAATGGATGAATGTTGAAAAATTACTTTTGCATGTAATTGGAAAAATAAAATAACATTTCAATTGAAAAAACCAAACAACAAAAATGTGAGATTTTGGCTAAGATTTGAAGGAATCTGGGAGGCAGAGATGAAGAAGGGAAGAGTGCCAGGAACAAGGGATACCAATAAAAATGCTTGGAATTGGATAATAGAGCATATTGGTCAAGGAAGAGCAAGGAAGCCAGTGTCACTGGATTACAGAATATGTTGAGGGGCAGGAAATGGTGGGGGGATGTTGGAAGTCTGGGAAGGTAGGAAGGAGCCAGAAGAAGACTTTAAATTACCAACAGAAGATTCCAGGTTGGTCTTGATAGCAATAGGGAGCCAAGAGAGATGTTTGAATGAGGGAGAGATGATATGGTCAGACTTGGACTTTCAGAATGATGGGTTTGACTGATGAATGGAGGAGGATAAGCCAGAGTGAGGAGGCAAGGAGCCAGAATACCTTTTACAACAGGCAGATGGTAAGGAGGTGGGGTTCATTTTAGGTAGAGAGGGTCACCTTGTAAAGGTGAAGGGACAGAAGATCATATGCCTGTGGGTTTCTATAGTTCCATTACAGCTTTTCAAATGTCCCTTGTAAATCTTTTCCACAGGCTAGAATAAATATCCCCAGTAACTTCACTGGTCTGTTTACACCATGCTTTCCTGTGCCTTTGCCCTCCTGCTTGCTCTCCACTGGATATTCTCCAGTTTATTCATATGTTTCTGAGAGGCCTGTGTTCAGGACTGAACACTATCCTGTTGATGGGGTCTGACCAGGACACAGAAGACAATGTGATGATTGCCTTCATCCCTCTGGACCCTGTCCCTCTCCCAATGCAAATGAAAATCACATCCTCTTTTGGCTGACAACTGCAAAGTTGACCTATTTCTGGTAATTTAAATTAAATTTTCATCCACTCTGCTACTGAACCCCAAGGGCCACTTGGTCTTTCCATTGGCTAAACCATCCTCTATGTGCTGTCTCCTCCAATAGGATAGGAACTCCTAGAGAGCAAATTGGTCTTGATTTTTTGGTTTGAATCCTCAGGGTTTAATACCACAGAAAAATGATTTTTCATTCATTCACGTGTATTTTGTCTGCCAGTTAGATGTAATCTCTTCTAGGGGAGGTTACAATCCTTTCTTTGCCTCTTGGTCAGTCCACAGCAAAGCAAAGGGCACATACTAGCAGTCAATAAATATGTTAAATTTATAATTGACCAAAGAGAGTAGATGGTCTCTGAGGTCTCTCTGAAATGACATTCAGTGTTCTCTATACTGGACCTGTGATATTAATGATAGGGAAGTCTGTCTCTCCCTCTCTTTCTGGACACTCCCTTCCTGACTGATTGCTCCCTCTCAGTACCCCTCTGGGGCTTCATTTGGGGCATACCCTCTAACCACAGGGTCCTTAAAGACTGTTTTGGGCTTTATTCTCCTTTCACTTTCTACTTGTTCACTTGGTGGCCTCATCAGCTCCCATGGGTTCAATATGACATCTAAGGATATAGTTCCCATGTCTAGAGCCTAATCTTTCTCCTGAAATCTTCCTCTTTCAGAAGACTTTCCATTATATTACATATCCAAGTTTTTTCCCTTAACAGAATATATGATCCCTTCCTGGTGTATACTTAACATGTAATAAATACTCATTGACCAACAGAGAAGCAACTCCTGGCATCTTGGTCTTAGAAATTCACCTGGGGCTGCCTGCAGGTAAAGTGAATGACCTAGGGTCAAAGAGACAGAGTGGGTCAGAAGCAGGATCTGCAGCCAGGTCTTCCTGACTCAGAGTCCAACTCTCAATCCATTAGGATAAGGCATATTTCTTTAGCAAACATTTAAACTTATGTCAGAAATTATTTTCTGTTGGGTAAAATGAACAGGTTAGACTCCATGGTCTCTGAAGGCTATCTCTGATCCTGAGATCTTAGAAGCCATGTTAAACAATATCAGGAAACTGAGGAGTGGAGAGTTTACATGACTCCCCAAAGTCATTTTTCTAGGAAGATAAGATACAAAAACAGTGGCAGCCTTCTGACAGACAGAAAAATGGTATGGAACATTTAAATATGTATGTATACATATATTCACATGTCTATATACAAATATACATATGCAATGATTCAGAAGAGCCCTTAATAGCTTCTGTCATTTGTCTCTATCCCCAGAACAAGACCTCTGTTTTCCCTCAGGCTGTTTTCAATGTCTGAACTGACCCCCTTCCCCCTCTTTGCCTACTGAATATCTTCTTGTTCAGTCTTTTGCAGTCATGTCTGACTCTTTGTGACCCCATTTGGGGTTTTCTTGTCAAAAATACTGAAGAGGTTTGTCATTTTCTCCTCCAGTTCATTTTTCAGATGAGAAAACTGAGGCAAACAGAGTAAAATGATTTGTCCAGAATCACACAGCTAGTAAATGTCTGAGGTCGGATTTGAACTTAGAAAGATGAATCTTCCTGATTCCAGATCTGGGGCTCTATCCTCTGAACCTCTAGCTTCCCCTACCCACCCTTTAAAGCCTAATTTTAATGACACCTCTTTCAGAAAGCCTTTCTTCACCATTCCTCCTAGGCAAACAAAACATTTAACCTTTCTGGGCTTCAGTTTCCCCATTTATAGACTAAGGGAGATGGACTAGGTAGCTTTAGGAATTTTCTCTAGCTCTAAAATTGTGATTCTGGGAGTCAAGGATAACCTGGCCTCTGCTCTGTCCTTTCCTTCTTTTACCCTCTCCACCGCCTTTCCCTTCATCCCTCCTCTCCCCCCCCCCACCTCCTGCTGCTCACTCTACTCCAACTCCCAGACATGGTGACAGAGCTCCTGCTTCCTTCAGGACAAAGAATGGAGATGGAGATCAGCTTTTCTTTCTTGTTGGTGCCATAGTCAGATTTCCTTTAGGTCCTCTGACTGATTTCCTCAGAATCCACAGAGAAAAGATGAGCTCAGGTGGTCTGATCAGGAGGAACTGGTCAGCCTTTCCACGCTCTCAAGCCCTGGCTAACATCTCCCTCCCCCAACACTCACACAAACACTCTTGTCAGGGAAGCCAGCCCATTCTCATTTTCTAAGAGCAAACTTTCTGGTTTTACAACTTTCTGTTTCCAAAAGCCAGGGCTGTTTGGGCTAGGTTGAAGTTCCTTTATCTGTCCCATGGAGACCCCAGTTCGATTCAGCAAGTTAGGTCCTTGGACTAGAAAGCAGTGACTGGGGCACAAGAATTACCTGCTTGGGTTTGTGAAACACAGGACTGATGAGGCCAAGGTCATGGACAATCAGAGATGACCCTGGGACAGGAATGGTGGGGGGTGGATAGAAGAGCAAAGAGGGAGGAAGGAAAAGAGTGCATCAATCATCCATAGAGGAGTGAGGCCCAGACCAGGAGGCAGGAACCTATCCATCTCCATGCTCCTTCCTCTTCCCTCTAAGGGCCAGTGTTTAGGACCCATAGTGCCATGTTCAGTTCAGGTGAATTCTCCAGATATCGAGGTTAATGAAATCAGTATCAGCCTTCCAAGTCATCAGCAAGGCTTGTGTGTGTGTAATGCTCCAGAGATCTCTTCCTAGGGACTGGTAGAACCTTTTTACCAGGTGAACCAGATCTAAGTCACCTACTTACTAGTTACCTGTCCTGGACTATTTATGATTTCCTAGAGAAAGACCTGTTTCCTTGTCCTGTGAGTACATAGCAGAATGTGCAAGGAAAGTATGGACTTGGGGGGTCTGAAAACACGGGTGTGACTATCACCTTTGTTACTTACTAACTTACCTTGAACTAGTCAATTAACCTTTAAGGCCTCAGTATTCTCTTTTGTTCCTGAGTCTCCTTCTGGGAAAATATGCTTCTCTTATTCCTATCCTCAGAACTGCCTCAAAAAAGGCTCTTTTAGCTTTTGGCAACAAGTACATCTGGGCAGATTGGGTCCCACCATTCTGACTGTATTCTCACAGGCCCTTCTTTGTAAGTAAGTTCGTCAAACGGAGCATTAGACTAGATATTGATTACTTTGGAGAGGTTTTTTCGCTCACAGACAAATATACAAATAATTATTCCTAACCTTGGAAAATTAGCTCAGATAACTATTTAGCTGAAGAAATTTAACTTTAGTAACTTGGAAAGAAAGAAGTGAAAATACACATTTCCTTTCTTTCTCCCTGAGGCCTCATTCTGCCCAGCCCCCATCTGTAGCCCAGTACCTAGCTCCATGACTCAGATGAGGTCCCTTCCCTTCTTTGGGCCTCAATTGCTTCCTCTGGAACATCAGGGGCTTGGATGAGATGCTTTCTAATACCCTTATAAGTCTGATATTCTGTGGTCTCTGTCCTAAAGTGCTCCCTGCCCCAACTCTCATCTCCTTTGTTCTAAGATACCTCCCAGCTCTGATGTTTGTTAAATGGACTGAGGACCTATCCTGCTCTGACATTTTCTGTTCTCTGACAATTCCAGTGCTAAGATTCTGGGATTTCCATGAGTGGAGTGCTTACTAGTGGCCTCCAGGATTCTTCATACCTAACCTTCTCCTGATAAAGCTCCCAGGGCTGATGGGCAGCAGGTGGAGATGAGAATAGAGAGACTGGAAGGGGTACCATGTCCTTTGTAGCTAAACCCAGGGATTAGGGGGTGTATGATTCACACATTCCCTCCTGCTCCCCGGAGGTGTGGATACAGTCACTTTTTCCAAGAGAATCCTTGGCCCAGCCCCAGCCCCAGCTCTAGGCCCACATGCTTCTGTCTATCCCCCCTCCCCTGACCCAGGGCTTCCCTGTTCCCCACCTCTAGGATTCACTACTCAGACTGTGAGATGGTAGGGAGCAGCTGGGGGCTGTCTGAGACAGACACTTCCCTTAGAGAGGCCTCTCCATGGTTCCCTGGGTTTCATCTTTGGGGGACAGTGAGATCTGAAGCTACTTACAACTAAGGGAAGTCACAGCACCTGTTTCAGACAGGGAGTTTTATAGGGACAACATCCACAATCCTTCCTTGAAGCTTCCAGTTTGGATAGGTATATTCCAGGGAAGTTCTCACCTAAACTGTAGGGATGGTGTTTGAGAAGGAATTCCTTAAATCTAAGATGGGAAAAATCTTGAAGCTGTTGGGTTAAAAATTATAATAAACAAAAATCCACTGAAATTGTTTATTTTTCTTCAAAGGATAATCTGAAAAATTCTTCTCCAAATATGGTCTTGAGGCACTGTGAATGGTAAAAGTTCACAGTGGGTGGGACAACCATCAATGGTATCATAAGCCCTAGTGCTGGAAGGCAATTGGAAGTCACCTAAAACAACCTCTTTATTTTACAGATGAGAAAACTGAGACATAGAGAAGGGAAGGTGCTTACCCAAACCCAGACATCAGTGAATTAATAACCATTTTAACTATTATATACCAATCACTTTACTATGGGCTGTTGGATACAAAAGGAAAAAAATGAAAAAAAAAAACCCTGCCCTCAAGGAGCTTACATTCTAGCAGAGTTGGGATTTGCCTCCAAATTCAAAGTTTTCCCATTGAACGCATGTAGTTGACTTCTCAAAAAGAGGTTTGGAAGGGGAAGAGATGATTGATTCTGGACTGAGCAGGGACAGTTCCCCTGAACTTGTCTACTGTCACACAGTTGCTAAATATCTGACCTCAAATTAAAATCCAGACCTCTTGACTGGACCACCTGCTCTTTCCCCATGGTCCTCTTTAGTCCTTCTTAAATAAATAGCACAATATGGCAGGGACTGTTTTGGTCTTTCTCTCCTAGGACCCCAGTACCTAACAAAGTACATTGCATATGCTAGGGGCTTAATAAATACCTCTTGCATTGATTTGTATAGAATTCCCATTTTGCAGATTAGGAAACTAAATTCAAGGGCTGAGATTGGGCCAAGTCACACAGAAAGTTTGTGAGGAGGCTCAGAGTAGAACTAACTTGTCCTTAGACTGACAGTCCCAGGTTCTTGCATTGCCTTAAGATTCAGTTCTATTTAGCTTATAGGATTTTGAACAGTGACCTTGTTATTTTCCATTTTCTCTGGGGGCATTCCTTGCTTACTGCCCTGCTGTGACTTCAGGACCAGTAAAAAAAAATCCATTTAAAATTGCCATGTGATTTTATTGACTGGGAAAATCGTGATGCTTCCTCTCCATGCTTTGACTTGAAGCAGGCTAGTAGAAAATGGGATGGATTTGAAGCCCTGGGATCACAGAGTCTAGGACCTTAGAGGAACTAAGAGTTCAGTCTTCTTTTTTTCATACATGAGGAAATGGAAATGCCAAAAGTGGGAAAAGACTTTATCAAGGTCACAAAAGCAATCAATGACAAAGCCAAGATTCAAATGCAGGTTCCATGACTCCAAGTGTGACTCAAATCCCACCTGCAATATTTCCAAGTTATGGGCCAGTTCTCTGTTACTTCATTTCCCTGAACTGCTCTTTCTCAGTCTCTAAAATGGGAGAGAAACAGTGTGGCAAAATATAAAAGGCTTGGAGATAAGAAGACCTGGATTCAAATCCTTGCCCTATATACTTACTAGGCTATACGACTCTGGGAAAATCATGTAACAGAATCCTCAGTTTCCTCATCTGTAAAATAAAAAAGTTGATTTGATGACTCCTAAGGTCCCCTTTCATCTCAAAATCTATAATTCCATGATACTTGAATGACCAACACCAAAAAAAATTGTTAGAAAAGTATACTCATTATTATCATCATCCCTATTCTTGCAGTGCTTTCACTTACATCATCTTCTGTTTCCTCATGGTGGTGTTGAGGTGACCTGGAGGCTTGAAATCTGGGCTTTCAGAAATAGGATCAGCCCCTCATGGAATGACTTTACATCTGGCTTATTTTGTTTCCCTTGTCCAAGGACCAATCAAGCAGTCAGCAAACAATCAAGCAAATATTTATTAAGCATTTGTAGGTTGAGGATAAAAAGAAAGGTAAAAGAGCTCCTGCCCTTAAGGAGATTACATTCTAATGAGGGAGACAGTAGGTAAAAAACATGTGTATGCAAGATATGTAACTAGAAGATAATGCCAGATGGAAGATACTAATGGGGATGACCTCAAAGTGATGAACTAGAATATGTCACATCTTGAGAAGCAGCAAGACAAATACTTGATATAAGCCCATACCAGTTGCCTAATTGTGGGGTGAGCAAACTTGGGAGGTGGTGAGCTCTCCATCATATCTTTAAAAGGGAAGCTAGATAAACACTCGGGGAAGTTGTAGGGAGGATTCTTGCTCTTGGACCAGAGCTATGTGAACAGCCCACTTCTTTGAGTCTATGACTCAGAGACACTGGGAAAAGGACTGGTGGTCAATCCATACCTTGAGTCAGCTCAGATGTGGATGCCCTGAGACAGTTGGGCCAATAGAAGTTGAGATACCTGTAGAGGGATATCTCAAAGGCAGCAGAGGGGGAGATTGGGATGGGGGGAATGGAGAGCTACTCCTTGACCACTGAGTCCCTCATACAAGAAGGCAGTTGCTTGTGGCAATGGGGGAAGGAAGAAGAGGACTGGGTGGCATGCAGGAAAATATCAGGGGATCATCAAAGTTACCCAGTTGGGAACTGGTACTGAGTCATGAATGGGGGGGGGGGGGAAGCAAAGATCCTAGATTCAAGTTGAGAGGGACTCTGAGATGTTCTAATCCAAGTGTCTATTTTGTATTTGTGAAAACTGATCTCAGAGAGGTTGTGACTTGTTCAAAGGACCTTGAAGTAGATTTGGAGTTTAAATCCAGGTCTTCTGACTCCAAATCCACATCTCTCTTTACCATTCTGTGCTTTCTTCAAAGGCAGTAGGTAAAAAAAAAACATTGAGGAATCTAGATAAGTGAAAGTTTGAGAACGATTGGGAGATGGGTCTCTAAGATTCCTAGATCCATGGCAAATGAACTAAGAGTTTTAGGATCAATTAAGTTTAACACCATCAAGTAAAAAATCAAGTGTAATATTATGGGTACATTGACAGATATACATAGAAAAACATGGCATGAGTCCTGCCCTTAAGGAGCTTATATTTTACTGGTGGGATGGATCTATACACAGCCATCACAAGGCAAGATTAAGAACATTAAGAACTGTCCCAGACTTAAGTCCTCTCAGCATATTTGAGGAGGAAGAGGGCAAGGTTAACTGGGGTCACCAAAAAGGATTTCATGGAGAAGGTGATATCTGAGCTGAACATTTAAAAAGACAAGAATTGTGAGTTAGTCAGGATATGCAGTCTAAACATGGGAGAATGTCTATGAAAATGCAAGGAGGCAGGCTGTAGAATACTGAATTTAGGGAAACAGTTCCCAGTCCAGTTTGTTTAAAATAGAATACAGGAAGTAGAATACTATGAAAGAAAAATGGTATGGTGGGGTGGAGCCAGATTGTGGAAGAAATTAAATCTCAGACTGAAGAGATACTTTATACTAGGGCAATTAGGGATCCACTGACAGTTTATAAGAATGAGAGAGATGCATAGTCACATCTGAGCCTTAACAAGATTATATCTGCAGTTATATGGCAAATGGAATAGAGAAAGAATGAAGGCAGAGGTGGGGAAGAGTTAATACTAGTCTGGGTGAGTATGAGAAGGGTCTAAATGAAGGTAGAGGTCTTGAAAGTGAAGGACGTGAGTGTGAGAGATGTTGTAGAGGTAAAGGGACAGATTGAGACTTGGAAATTGATAGGATAAGGACTAGAGGAAGAATCAAAGATAATTGTGAAGTTATAATCAGAGTGACTGAAACCCTGGGACTTCCAGGCTCTTTGCTAAGTACTGAGTATCCAAAGAATGGCATAAGGATGCCCCTTCCTTTCCTAAAGGAACTCCCAGTCTAATGGGGAAGAGACAATATTCTACCAACTGTACAAGCCCACAGGATATGTAGGAAATAAGGGTAGGCACTAAGGATAAGGGGGATGGGGAAAATCAGGACATAGATGAGGAGGGAGAACATTTCAGGCTCAGAAGACAGTCAATGAAATGCCCAGATTCAGAAGATGGAGTAACCTCATTGGATACCCTCTATCTCCTTCCAACCTATATGCACAGGGTAGTGATAAGAAGACTAGAAAGGTGAAGGAGACAGTTATGAAGTTAGGAAGAACTTTGATTGCTAGAGGATTTTAATCAATAACAACCTAGAGTCTGGATTAGAATTCTAGTTCTTTCACTTAGTTTATTGGTGACTGTGAGCAAGTTATTTCTTTTTGGGTCTCAGTTTTCAGACCTGTGAAATGGAGAATTTGGTCTTGATCTATGAGGTTATTTCCAGCTTTATATTTTATGATCCAATAAACTAAGCAGTTTCCTGGCCAGGACTTAGTGCTGAGTAAGAAGTGGGTCTAGTCTCCCAAGCTTTACTGCCCCCTCCCCTTTTCCTTGATTTCATCCCACCCACCACAGTCAGTACTTTTTTAAAAAATCCAACCTGTTGTATTTCACAGAACACCCACTTTATACGTCTTGACTGTACATTTGAATCAGAGAGTGAAATCTGGTAGTGTGGGGGATGGGAAAGTAGCAAGGCCTTCATCCTCTGCCAATAGCCTATTTTCTTTAGTAGTTTCCCATGACTAAGAGTTGGGCTGCGCTGGGATAGGCCTCTATACCGCAGGTGGGAAAATAAATGAGAGACCCACCGATGCCCTGAGCCGTGGTTTTGGTGCCAACCCACCCAGGAGGGGGAGACTAATCAACTGGATTCCAGTCATTCTGACCCAAAGAAGAGATCAACCAACTTAACTTCAGGAGGATGTTGCTTCAAGGCAGGCAGGTGATTTTGATTTCTTCCTCAAACAAGTTGGAAGCCCAGCCCAAGAAATGGACTTGTTTTATTCACTTGGGTTCTAGTCCTGGATCTGATATGAGATGTGCAGCTCTTCTGAGACAACACTTTTTCCTCTGGGAAAATGGGGGTAGTTTTCCTGGTACAAGTACCCCATCGAAGTTTTTGTTGGCAGAGTTCTTTGGACACTGCAAAGAAGCAAGATGATGGAACTATGTTTAAGAGGTGGCCACTGGACTTGGCTTCAGGAGACCTGAGGAAGTTTCTACTAGTACCGACTCTATGGGTATGTGATTTCCCCTCTGGGTAGACCTTGGTTTCCTCTTCTGAAAAACAGGGATAATGATAATGATAATAATAACAATAATGATGATGGTAACAAAAACAGTACTATATACATACCACCTAATTATTGTGGTTGTGATTGCTCCGCTTGTAAAAACTAGCAATTTGTAAACCTCCTAGTTCTACTGAAATGGGTACCATTTTCTTTCCCTTTCCTTCCCTGCTGTCCTTTCCTTCTTTCTCTCTTTCCCTTATTCCATTCTTCCTTCCTCTCTTTTTTCCTTCTTTCTTTCATTCTTTCATCTTTCCCTTTTCTTTCTCTCTCATCCCTCCCCCTCTTTTCTTCTCTCCCTCCCCCCCTCCCTCCCTCCCTCCCTCCTTTTTTTCCTTCTTTTATCTTTCCCTCCCTCTTTCTGTCTCTTAGTCCTTCTCTCCTTCCTTTTCTCCCTCTTCCCTTCTCTCTCCCCTCCCTCCCTCCCTCCCTCCTTCCTTCCTTCCTTCCTTCCTTCCTTCCTTCCTTCCTTCCTTCCTTCCTTCCTTCCCTCCTTCCTCCTTCCCTTCCTTCCTTCTCTTTCTTCCTTCCTCCTTCCCTCCTTCCTTCTTCCTTCTTGTTCTCTCTATTACATTGTCTCTGTCTCTTTGAGTCTCTCTCTGTGTATTTGATTACCTATGTCTCCATCTCTACATGTCTGTGTGTGTTTCTCTCTGAATTACTGTTTCAGTCTTCTGTGGTTCTTTCTCCATATCCCTTTCCATTTTCTTCTGTCTTTATGTATATCTCACTATATCCTGGTCTCCTTTCCCAGTCAGTTCACCCAATAGAGGGGAAGATGTGGAATACAGGCAGGTCAATTGTGATAGAACCCAAAGAGCTGGAAAGGTCACTAATCATTTCAAAGTCACCACCCCCTCCCCAGAACAATTACTTCTCTAATGAAAAGAGGCAAGAGGATTTAGGTCTCAATGAGGGAGGGCTGAGGGGGTGATCATTTCCCCTTCTCTAGGGTCTTCCTTTCTATCCCTCTCTTGGTATTTTGGTGTCTGAAAATTTGGGGAAGGGGGTGAAATGGCAAAGTAATTCAGGGAGCTAATCCATAATCCAGGGAGGTAGACACATATTGTCTCTTTACCCCGCCCCTTTTTTTACTTGAAATGAAGAGAATGGCAAACCCAGCTACCTTCCTCCCACCAGATCCCTCTCTTTTCTGCCCTTGGAAATACATGGTCTTCTGGAGGGAGAGTCAGAGAAAGGTGCCAACTTTGGCCCTGGCAAGATGGCAAAATCATGAAGTTTGCCTTTATCTTCTCTGCTTGTTCCTGTTTCTTGTGAGGACCCTATCTTGTCCCCTCTGCAGCCTCCCACCACTGTCCCTCTACCTCATCACTCCAGAGACCCAGAGCACTCATATCTGCTCTCTGGAGAACCCTAACCTGCAAAATGACCCTTCCTCCAGCAGAATTCCCACTGCCCCATTTCATGCTTATAACCAGAGGAAAGTAAGCTAAAGAATTCTCATTTATCCATTTCTTAAAGGTCAGTAAAATTCTCTTTTTCAACAATTCTAGTTAGTGGACAATGCAAGAATTATTCCCCTCATTTTGAAGATGGGTAAATTGAGACTTTGTGAGAGGAAGTGCCTGGTACCTAGCTGCACCGTTCACAAGTTGGAGTAAAATCATAGTTTTAGAGACTGTCTATTTCACTGCAGAGTTGTTTTTTGTTTTACACTTATTTTGCAGATCAGGAAACTCAAGCTTATAGAGGTTAAGTGACTCACCTGCCATCACAGAGTCAGAATTTCAATTGTTAGGGCTCATGTCTGGATATCCCTGAAAGTCCCTGATTGCAACACTTCCAGATCTGGGCTTTTCCCCACAGGACTGGGTGATATCTCCATAGTTAGCCCTGGGATATGAATACAGAGGACTCCTTAATCCTCCCAAGGGCATTTGCATTTCAAAAGAGAAAGTGTGTTATCCTTAAAGGAATGTAGGTCTAAGGAGGAGATACATCTCTGGCCCAGAGAATCAAGGATCATCAGATTTGAAACTTAAAGAACCTTTGAGGTCACCTACTCCAACCCTTTTTTAAAAAAAATTGAGGTATGTGGAAAGAAGGCAGCTAGGTGGCACAGGAAGACTCATCTACCTGAGTTCAAATCATACCTCAGACACTTAAGTTGTATGACCCTGGGCAAGTCACTTTAAACCTCCTTTACTCAGTTTCTTCATTTCTAATATCTCTGCCAAAGAAATCCCAAATGGGGTCACTGAATCAGACACAACTGAGCAACACTGAGTGAAGGATTTTACAGATGAAGAAACTAAGGCATGGAGAGAAGAGATTTTCCCAGCTTATTTATATTCTTGCTTGATTTTCTGCTTCTCTTCTTTTCATTATACTGCCTCATTGAATGTGGGGAAAATATCTGGGGAACAGGAAGTATGGTGTATTGAAAAACCAGAAGATGACAATTCAAATCATGGCTTGGCTGCTTACAACCCCTGTGACTTTATGAGCAGTATGTTTTTTAGGTTTTTGCAAGGAAAATGGGGTTAAGTGGCTTGCCCAAGGCCACACAGCTAGATAATTATTAAGTGTCTGAGACCAGATTTGAACCCAGGTACTCCTGACTCCAGGGCCAGTGCTTTATCCATTGAAGCACCTAGCTGCCCATAGGCCTGTGACTTTAAACAAATCACTTAACTCCTTTGGTCATCAAATCCCTTATCTGTAAAGTGTGTATAGATGACACCAAAAGTTCCTTCTGGCCTTAAAGCTCTTATTCTGTGATCTATCTCTATTCCGCATTCTGCCATTAGCTTGAGTGAATAGCCATATCCAAGACTTTTTCTGGGTTGTTACGGATAAGGAACATCTATAAAATAAACTTAACCTCATACAAGATTATTGTGAAGAAATGAATTTTTATTCTCAGTCCTGGCTATTAATTCATTGCATGACTATGAACAGACCATTTCCTTCTCTAGACCTTAGTTTCCTAGTCTGTAAATTGAGAGAGTCAGACTAAATCAGGTATCTTTAAGCTGGGGTCTACAAATAAAATTTTTTTAATAACTTTATTTTGATCTAATTTATTTCCTTTGTATTTCCTTTGGTGCATTTAAAAACATCATTGGAAGTTGAGGGGATGTCCATCAATGGTATAGGACTGTGATGGAGTACTATTGTGCTATAAGAAATGATGAGTAAGATAGTTTTGGAAAACCTTGGGAAGTAGACTTATATGAACTGGTACAAAATGAAATGAGCAGAATTAGAAAAATATTGTATATAGTAATAGCAATAGTGCATGATGATCATCAATGAATGACAGCTATTCTCAGCAATACAATGATCCAAGAAATTCTGAAGGACTCATGGTGAAAAATGCTATCCATTTCTAGAGAAAGAGCCAAATGATATCTGAATACAGATTGAAGCATACTTTTTTAAATCTTATTTTTCTTGGGCTTTTGTTTGTGTTTTCTCCTGCAATATAGTTAGTATAGAAATATATTTTTTATGTTTGTATATGTATAACCTATATTAAATTGCCTGACTTCTCAAGGAGGGGGGTATAGAGAAAGGGAGAGAGAGAATTTAGAGCTCAAAATTTATAAGCAATGAATGTTGAAAATTGTTTTCATATGTAATTGAAAAAACAAAATATAAAATTTTTTAATAAATTAAAACACTGTTCTGATAAGGAGTTCATTGGTTTTAAAAGACTGCCCAAAGGGTTCAATTCACATACAACAAAAGGTAAGACCTTCTTGACTAGATGATATTTAACATCTTTCCTTTCATTCATCTTCTGTGCTCTAAATTCTAAGGTTCCCTTCAACTCTGTACTTCTCTATTGAGAATTCTTTGATTCCTTACAGATCTGATATTTTCTATTCTAAACTGTCTTTCAGCTTTGACAATAAATACTCCAAGGAACTGTACACAATCTGAGCAATCTGTATTTTAAAGTTCTTTCCAACATTCATGTTTTATGTACCTCTAGAAGGTGGTATATGGAGAGAATTCTTTAGAATGGTTGGAGGTGGAAAATTATGGATTTGAATATGGTTCAATTGTTAATACACTAGACTCCCATTTTCCTCTTTCATGGAAGAGGAACCTCATCACTTCTGCATCTGAAACAGGTCTCTGGGGTGTCTAGGTGGCACAGTGGATAAAGCACTGGCCCTGGAGTCAGGAGTACCTGGGTTCAAATCCGGTCTCAGACATTTAATTACCTAGCTGTGTGGCCTTGGGCAAGCCACTTAACCCCATTTGCCTTGCAAAAAACCTGACCCCCCCACAAAAAAACAGAATTTTTTAAGCTATACCTCTTGAAGCTGGAAATTTTATCTTTTGTCTTTTTGCTGCAGGGTTTACCCCAAAACTCTGATTATAATTGGCAGAAGGCTTGGTGGGTCATGGACCTAGCCTGGAAACTATTCTAATCTCTAAGTATCTTTTCTCCAAGAATCTTCTCTATCTCTGTCTGTCTCTCTATTTCTATCTGTCTGTTTCTCTCTCTGTTTCTCTCTGTATGTCTCTCTCTGTCTTTATTTCTCTCTGTCTCTTTTCATGCATCCTAACATCAACCACCTCAGCTTTGGAGGAGGCTGGGGGAAAGCAAAAACAGATGAGGCATTACAATTCTAACTGGTTATTACTTTCTGGGGAAGAGGGCTGGGAGTGGGTAATGCTTTGAGTTGTCCAAGTTTGCCAATTGCCTAGAACCTTTATTTTTTCATAAAATACACCATCAGTAAAACATTTTTTTCAGTATATTCTTCCAATGTGTGGATACTGACCACAATAAAGGGACATAGTTTTACTACTGTACTAAGTATTTTCATTATAAAATTTGTACAAAATATAAATTAAAAAGAATAAGAGATATGAAATAATATTTGAACCTAGAACCAATAGTGTAACTCTAGAGTTCATTGGGTAGAGGAATGATGTGGTCAGAGGTTGGTAGTCATGTTAAGATTTAAGGGGAGTAGAGAAAAATTAGAGATTTTGACCAAAATATCTTTACATATATATGTATGCATGTGTTATATACCTATATATTTTCCTAGTGAAGAGTCTTATTTCTATTATTCCCCAAATGCCTTATTTAACTAGACTACAAGGGACAGGATGTAAGGATATTTTTTCCTTTTTTCAGCTGAGGAAACTGAGGTGCCGAAAAGGGAACCCCAGAGTTAATGTCTAATAAGAGCACTTTAAATTTTGCAAATGTTATGCAAGTGTTATCTCAATTTATTGTTACCACAACCCCATGAACATCCTGATTTTACAGAAAAGGAAACTGAGGCAGAAAGATTAAGTGACTCATCCAGGTTCACACAGCTTAGTAAGTGTCTAAGGCTAGATTTGCACTCAGGTCTTCAAGGTCTAATGCTCTATCTATTGCACTACTTAACTGCCAGTTAACCTGTAAAATGAATGTGAAATATGTTATTCAGACACTATGAATCTTAGACTTAGCAGTCTATATTGCTATGTAATTCATTTTGTGTGGTGCTTTTGAGTTTGCAAAGCCCTTGGCTCACTGCAACTCCCCAAGGGAGATGATACTGGAGAATTGTTCCAGTTTTACAAGAATTTTCTTTATGAATGATCTTTAAGTGGCAATCATACCTCAAAGGGATAAGGAATTCCCTTGCACCCCAACATTTGTTCTAGTTGCAAGTAGCCCCTTGGAGGTCTGTGTTTCTATGATTTTATGATAAGGACATTTAGGGGAGGGGCCAGAGGAGCTTCCTGCCCAATCCATGGCCACATGAGAAGAAGGGGCTCAGTACTGGATGAATTTCTAAAGGGGAAGTTCAGGGAATATTCCCAGAAGGATAGGATTAATGGAGTGGAGGGGGGTAGATGAGTCTTAGGAATTAGAGCAGGAAAGATGGAAAGATGAACAGACTTGTTCAAAGTGACAGAGTCCAAAATAGGTAGCAAATTCCAATTTATTGTGTGACCTCAGACAAGTTAGTTTACTTCTCTGAATCTTGATTTTTTCAACAGGGAAAACAAGAAGGTTGGATTCACTGACCTCTAAGGCTTCTTTTATCTTTTGATCTAGGCACCTTAGATAGCATCCTGTCCATTCTCATTTTACAAAGAAGAAAAATGAGGCCCAGCGTGGTTGAGACACATGAAGGGCCACAGTGCTAGGGTGCTAGCTAGTGGCAAAACCTGAATTATAATCTCTTGGTCCTAAGTACATGGTCTGCTCCATTGGAAATTTAGATAAAAATGGGGGGGGGGGATTGGGGGATAATTGCAAACACTGGATTAAACAATCCATGAGGGTGGGGCAGGACAGACAAATTATCCACAAACTGGGAGAAGAAGGGAAGAGGGAAGAAGCCCCAGATCTCTGAGGTTGAGGAGCCCTGGGCCAAGGAACCTCAGTGAATGGAACCCAAGGAAGGTCAATGGCCCTGAGGTTGACAGGCAGGAAGTGGAGCTGGAGAATTTCACCCTGGTGTGTGTATGTCTTGGGAATCTAGGGAAGTGGGGGGAGAGGGTTAAGCTGGGATTGGAGATGGGCAAGGGATAACAAGACTACATACAGAGCTATGCTAAGTCCATCCCCTTCATTTTACAGATGCAGAGACTGGGGTCTAGAGAGGGGAAGGAATTTTCAAAGAGCTAGTGAATGGAAGAGTTTGGACTCATACCAGATCACAGAATTCAAAGCATCATGTGATTCTAACCTCTAAGGTACCTTCAGAGAGAATCCAGTCTCACTCCCTCATTTGACAAATGAGTAAACTGAGGCCCAGATTTTTCTGGTTCTAAGTTTAGCGTCCTTTCTGCTCCATAAGGTTGTACTTATTAGTGAGGGGGCAGGGAAACTTAAAATTATAGAATCCTAGTGAAAAATTGTCATAGGAAATTCTTAGTTGAAGAAATTCCTTGTAACAATACAGGTTGACACCTTATCTGCAGTTTACAGTCTTAGAGAGTTGCCCAGAGCACTGAAAGGTGAACTTAATTGCTCGGGGTCACACAGTTGATCTGTGTCAGAGATGAGATCTAGACCCTAGTCTTCATAGCTTTGAGACCAGTTCTTTATTCCAACATACTGATTCTCATAGAATCTTATAACAAGAGCCAACATTAGCATAGCATTTGATATTTGTATTTTGATTAGTTCCTCATAACAAAGATAGATAAGTGGATGGATTATTCTTTCCATTTTATAGATGAAGAAACTGAGTTTGACTTGATCAAAGTCACAGGAGAAGTAAAAAGTAGAGTCTGGACACAAAATCCATGTCTTCAGTGAATTTTAATTCACAGATGTTTATTGTGTCTTCCATGTTCAAGACACCATATTGGGAATTCAAAGAAGGAAATGAAAAAAATCCCTCCTCTCAAAGACCTTACAAACTACTGGGGTGAAGAAGGGGGGAGAGGAGGGAAGGATGGTATATAATGCTCTGGGATTCTTGTCTCAACTTCTACTTGAAATGGCAGATTGGATCTCCAGCAGACAGTTGCTGATATATATCTACCTTGAGGGTTTATTCTTTCTAGAAGGAAGATAGGTGGCCTTCTAATGCTAAATAGCTCATAACTCCCATTGGTATATTTCTTTCCATTGATTATCAGTTGTTACTAATTAGTCAACATTAATAGTTTTTGAGAAATGAGTATTTTTGGTATAGTTAATATTGGACTGCTAAGTGGTGTAGTGAATAGATTGCTAGTCCTGAAGTCAGGAAGACCTTAGTTTAAAACCAGTCTCAGATATTTACTTCCTGTGTGACCCTAGTCAAATTACTTAACTCTGTTATTCTGTAAAAGGAACTGGAAAAAAAATGGCAAATCACTTCAGTATCTTTGCCAAGAAAATCCAAAACAACAGTCTAAATGCTAGCTATTTTTTTTTTAGGTTTTTGCAAGGCAAACAGGGTTAAAGTGGCTTGCCCAAGGCCACACAGCTAGGTAATTATTAAATGTCTGAGGTCAGATTTGGACTCAGGCCCTCCTGACTCCAGGGCTGGTGCTCTATCCACTGTACCACCTAGCCATGCCTAGCTATTATTCTTAATAATGTTGGATTAGAGACTTGAATTCAGTCCTCCAGGGTTATAGTTGTGTTCTTTTTACAGCACTGTAAGCTCAGGGAAAGGACCCAGTTATGTTAGCATGCTGACTGGATCACAGTGGCCAGTAATGAGCCTCAAGGATAGTCTAGGTAGGAAATCCAGTGGAGAAATGAAGAGAGTAGGCATGCTTGGATCCCTGGGAAAGAACTGGGAAGAGCCCCATTCCCCAGCTAGTGAGAGCTCAGGCTCAGGGTCTGGGACTTCCTCTGCCAACCATTTGTCCTCCTCCCCCCATTCTCAGGACTGCAACAGCTGCTGGGACCTGGGCGGGGGAGGGATAGGGGGAGGAGGGGGGAGAGTTTGGAGGTGAGAGGGCCTGCAGGGCTTTCCCCCTTTCAGGGAGTAAATCCAAGCACTTAATTTGTTTGTAAGGGCCGGATCAGCTACAATAATAAAGCCTGGCCCTGCCGTTTTAAGCTGTTAGGAAAACCCAAACAAGGGGGTCTGGCTTGTCTGTCAAAGGCCAGGCTTTCAGAAATGGTCCAGGGCAAAGTCTGAGGGGGTTCACATCCCTCCCAATTCAGCAGGTGCTAGGCCATTTGGCCCCCAAGGGTCTGAGGCCTCCCACATCTAGTCTGCCAGGCATCTGACTGACCAAGACCCCCACTTCACTAACCCTCCACTGGCCTCCCCATTCCAAGGCCAGGGCATGGCTTCCCCCTGGCCTCAGTGTTGTGTGTGGAAGGGGGAAAAGAACCTGGACTAGGATCTAGAGAACTTGGGTTCATATTTCATGTCTGCTACTCATTGTGAGCAAATCACTTCAAGCCTCTAAACCTCAGTTTCCTCATCTGTAAAATGAGGGGGTTGGATTAGTTCAGGCGTCATTAACCTGGAATCCACAGATTATGGTCCACTGGATAGTTTCAGGGGGTCCAAGAATGTGAATGATTAAAAAAATACACTTTTATTTTTTCTAACTTTTGCTTTCCTTTATAATTTCTCACTTTATTTTATGCTTTGAAAAACGATGATTTTGAGAAGTAAGTCATAGGATTCACCAGACTGCCAAAGGTAGTTTAACATAACTTTAACATAAAAGGTTAGGTACTGTTGGATTCTAAGATTCCTTCTAACTCTATATTTATGATTTTATAAGCCCATGAGATGGGTTGGAGCCCTGGATCTACCTACTATTGTTGTGGTGTGACTTGGCTAGATATTACCCTTTAGGAATGGGTCTGGAGGAAGTCTGGGAGCTGGGATGATACAATGTATCATCTGGGAAGCCAGGATGGTACAATGTATCATCTGGGAGCCAGGATGGTACAATGTATCATCTGGGAGCCAGGATGGTACAATGTATCATCTGGGAGCCAGGATGGTACAATGTATCAACTGGTCAGTCAGTTAAGAAATCAGTGGCAGCTGGATGGAGCAATGGATGGAGCTTTGGCCTTGGATTCTTAAGGAGAGGAGTTCAAATCCAACCTCAGACATTGCCACTTACTAGCTGTGTGACCTTAGGCAAGTCACTTAACCCGGATTGTCTCACATCTAGGGCCATCGCCAGTAGTCCTGTTTCATTTCTGGTCACTGGACCCAGATGGCTCTGGAATAGAAAATAGGCTGGTGCTCTTTCTAACACAGCACCTCCTCCAGCCCCCAACTCAGATCCAATTCATGTGCTTGTCATGGCATGACCTCCCTGATGTCGTGGTCTTCTTCAAAAATAAAGGACAAACATTATTATTAGGTAAGCAGTAAGCCCAGTGTGAGAGGCACTGTGCTAAGTGCTGGAAGATACAAAGACAGACAAAAGATAGCCCCTGTCCTCAAGGAGCTCACATTTCAATGGGGAAGATCTATGGGTATACCTTGGATATTGCAGTTTGGGTTCCAGATCCCAAAATAAAATGAATATTACAATAAAACAAATCATATGATATTTTTGGGGGGCTTTCCAATGCCTATAAAAGTTATGTTTACATTACGGTATGGTCTACTAAGTGTGCCATAGTATCATGTCTAAAAATGTATATGCCTTAATTTAAAAAATACTTACTATATTGTTAAAAATTGCTAATCATCATCTGAGCCTTCAATGAGCTATAAATCTTTTGTTGGTGAAGGATCTTGCCTTGATGTTGATGGTTCTTGACTGATCAGGGTGGAGGCTGTTGAAGGCTAAATTTGCAGGGAAGAGGGAGGCAGAAGAAAAGGGAGAGGAGACAGAAAGGGCCAGGCCTCAGAGGAGCAGTCAGAACACACAGCATTTATTGATGAAGTTCAATTACTAAAGTAAAATTACTAGAGTAAATCAAAGATCATTGAATCACTGTAACAGGCAGAATAATAATGATGAAAAGTTTGACATTCTGAGAGGAAAATGTGATATAGAGACAAAATGTGGAGCACATGCAGTTGTAAAAAAATGCTGCTGAATGACTTGCTTAAAGCAGGGTTGCCACAAACCTTCAATCTCAAAAAATGCAACGTCAACAAAGTCCAATAAAATGAGATATGCTTGTGCAAACAAGTTGTGTGCAGGAAAAATAGGAAATGATTGACAAAGGAAAAAGCATTAGAAATAAGAGGGATTGGGAAGGGCTTCCTTCCTTTAGAGGGTGGATTTTAACTGGGACTTGAAGGAAACCAGGGAAGGAAATGAGGAAGGAGAGAATTCTAGGTCTGGGCACAGCCTACTGATAACTGAGAGATGGAGTGTCTTGTTCATGGAACAGCAGTAAGGCAAGTGGCATTGAATCTAAGATTATTCAAGAAGATATAAGCTATAAGAAGACTGGAAAGGTGGCGATGGGGCTTTTGGGGACTAGATAATGAAAGGCTCTGAATGACAGAAGATTTTGTTTTGATTCTGGAGGTGTTAGAAAGCCATTGAAATTTATTGAGTAGGGAGGGTGACATGCCAGACCTGTGCTTTGGGAAGACACCTAGGAGTGAGGAGTCTTGGATCTGGGTCTTGAGTCTACTGATTTCATGTGGGACCCTTCCCCTCTTTGGGCTTCAACATTCTCCAGGAAAATGAACAAGGCAGACCAGATCTCCTGCTCCAATCCTAGAATCCTAGAACCAAAGGCTCTCACCCCAAACCACTGTGTTTACATGTAAGGACAGGTAAATTTCCTGAGGACAGGGACTGTTTTCCATTTTGTCTTTGTATGAACCTTGAAACACAAGCTGGTAATAAATTTTTATTAAATGAAATGAGTTACTCATCCTTTAAAGTTCTCCTCCTTGAAGCTTTCCCAGATTACATCAGTTCCCAGGAATCTCCTATTCCTCTGAGGAAGCGGCAGAGTACTGGAAAGTCAGGAAGCCAGGGTATTTGTCCTAGGTTCTGCCACTAATTAGCTGGATGACCATGGACAAAAAACCTTCAACTCTCTGAGATTTATCTGTAAAAGGAAGAGGTTGGATTAGATGATCCCTTAGAATTTTTAGACTTGGGACAGATTTGAAAGTCATAAGATGTCTGAACTAGAAGGGCTGTTAGCATATAGATTTTTAGAGTTGGAAAGCGCTAAGAACATAAAACACAAGCTGTCACAATTGAAAGGAACTGTAAGAGATTATCTAGTCCAATCCCTTATTTTACAAGTAGGGAAACTGAGGTCCAGCAAGAAGTGACTTCTTCAAGGTCAAACACAGGGAATTAGTTACAGAGCAAAGAATTGAACTCACATATCTTGACTTTCAGGTATACTGTACCACCTCATCCCTCATGCCTACCACCCTCACCTCTAATTTTGAAGCAGTGGGATGAGAAGCAGTTTGACCTAGTAGAAAGGGACCTGGATTCATGAGCAACCTTGGTTTGAATTTTGCCTCTGACCCTGACTAGCTAGCTGTATTCACTCCCAGCAAGTGACTTCACCTTTCTCAGCCTCAATCTCCTCCCCTGTAAAATGGGGTTACCAGATTCTGTCATACCTATCTTATTGGATCATTGAGGGGTTAAATGAGATTTTACATATAAAATTCCTTATAAACCTTGAAACACTGTATGAATATTTGCGTTTTTCTTTCCCCTTCACTGTGTTGCACCATGCTATTTGCTAACTGAACTAGACATTCTTGTTGGGTGAAAATTTCCGGTGGCAGGCAAAGATTTTGGAAAACTTTCTAAAATGTTTAGGAAGGGGGGGGGCGGAGAAAGAAAGAAATAGCAGCTTTTTGCCAGGAAGTCAAATCCTAGCCAGTCTTACTGAAATGTCTTTGCCCTCTGTTTTAAACTCCATCCCTCCTGAATTTAATCCAAATAGGGTAGAGGACTGGATTTAGAGAAGACCTGGGTTCACGTCTCCCTCCGCTCCTTCCCACTTGTGTGGCCTTAAGCAAGTCTCTTCCCTCACACTTGGACACCTTGGACAGGGATAGGGAGTATTGCTGTTTAGTTGTGTCTGCTTCTTTGTGACCTCATATGGGTTTTTTTTTTTGGCAAAGATACTAGAATGGCTTGCTATTTTCTTCTCTAGTAGATTAAGGCAAACAGAAATTAAATGACTTGCCCAGGGTCACAAAGCTAATAACTATCAGATGTTGGATTTGAACTCTCATCTCCCTGACTCCAGGCCACATACTCTATCCACTGAACCATCTGGCTGCCTCTGGTATATTCAGCACCAAAACAAAAGGTCTGACAGGTTGTGCTGTTGAAGGGTGATGGGAGAGCAACCAGTGATTAGCCTTTCACAGAGGTCCTAGAAAAAAGACATGCTTGGGAAACATGTCATAGCCCAGGCTCAGGCAGGTCAAAATTCAAGTAAAATCAGTTTGATTCCATTCAATTCAACTGAATATATTTCTTTAGAACCAAGTTGTAGAAGACCCTGTTTGAAACTGGTGATACCAAGGTACAACACAGAAATTATTCTCAGTATACTCACAAGTGAATAGTCAGATGAATACCTCCCAATAGAGGAGAAAATAAATAATTCAGATATAGGGGAGAAATAAATGCAAAGAAGGGGTCCTGGCAAAAGGCTAAGAGAATTGACAGAAATGAGAGATCACTTTCATAAAGGGAGGATCAGGAAAGCTGTCATGGAGAAGGTAGCACTGGATCTAGGTCTGGAAGGAATCACTTCTGATTTCAACAATCAGAGAGGTTATAAAATAGTTAGCATTTTTCATGGTTTACAAAGTGTTTTTCAAACATTATTTCATTATATCACCCTCATACTAATGCTGGGAAATAGGTGCTGTTGATATGACCATTTTACAGATGAGGAAACTGAGGCACAGAGATGTTAACTAGTAAACTAGTAAATTCTGAAGTCAGATTTGAACTTGGTCCCATCTTCTATCCATTGCAACATTTAGAAAAGGGTCAGTGTGGATGGACCCTAGAATAGGGTCCAATAGCTGCAGGGGAGTGGTATAGGATAAAGTGTATGAAGTATATTGGGTGTTCAAGGAAGATGAACACTTCTGCTGTGAGGGTTTGCTGGGTCCTTTCCAAGGATGCTCTTCCATTTTTTTTTTGTGTTCTCTGAATTCTCACCTGTGGCTCCAAGAAACTACAGTATGTACAGTGGTCACATTCTGTTAAAACTGTCCTACAAGTCTCAAACCTGTTGGTGAATTAGGGAGATGTCTATCCTTAGCCCATGAAGACTGCAACTTGCAAAATGGGTGGATGAAAACAATTTGTTTCAAGGACCATAAGGTGACTAAAGCAGGAGCTATATGGTGCGTAGAGCTTGGTCAGATATAGAAGGTACCAGGGTCATCCACTGCATCCTGGACCATTGCCAGTTGTCCTGACTTCTGTCTTATCATTGGACTTCAGTGAAAATGAGACTGATGACTTTGTGCAATTCTTCTCACTTTAATTTAACTCACCCCTGAATCCAGATCAGTGATATCCTCATTTTCCTTAGAAAACAAAGGACAAGCAACAATGACAAGTAGATTTCATCAACAGAGCCAGATGGTGGAAGACCTTAAATATAAGGATCTAGGGGTTTGCATTTGATTCATTGGGGGGGGCATCTTAAGGGTCTTGAGCAGAGGAGGGATGTGAACAGAATAGGGAATTGATTCGGGTCGATATGTGAAGCAGGGAGATCAGTTAGATCATTACAGTGGATAGATAAGAGGTAATAAAGATCTGACCTAAAGTGATATGACAGATGTCAGTTGAATAAAGTTGTGAAATATGTCAAATAATATCCACCACTTCTCCAAAACTACAAATTTTACAATGCATTTCTTCCACAACACAGTTATAAGTTAAGGAAGAACTATACTTTTTTTTTTCTTAAAGAGTAGATTAAACTGAGTTCCAAACAGAGAGAACAGTTCATCTACGGTTCCCCCTTTTATAGAAACTATAAATTTCACAGTGCATTTTTCTCACATCACTTCTTTAAGATAAGGAAGGGCTATTTTTTTAAACAGTTGAGTAAATTGAGTCTCACAGTGAAAGAATAATTTGTCCATAGTCCCACAGGTAAAAAAAAATAAAAAACCAAACTCAGCCTTGATTGCTTACTTTGTAACAGGAGGGTTGTTGGATTAGGTGTTCTCAAAAGTCCCTTTCAGCTCAAAAGATTCTGTGTTAAGTCCTCTCATCCTTAAGAGGATTAGGTGAGATGAGGAAATGGGATGGCAATCTTACATCTACTTACATCCACTGGTTGGGAATGAAGGGAGGCAGTGTGGCCTAATGGACTTAAAATTAGGGAGAACTAGATTTGAAACTTAAATCAGATACATGCTGTGGGACCCCTGAGTAAGTAACTTAACCACTTCCAGACATAGTTTCCTCATCTGTAAAATGGGGATAATAATACCTTCAGCAAATATTCCGCCTCCTGGTTGTTATGATGAGCCAATGAGATAATTTATGTACAATGCTTTGCAAATATCGAGGTGCTCTATAAATGTCAGCCATCATTATCAGGAATCCTTAGACAGGACAGCAGTTATTAGGCGTGAGATCCAATATGTGGTTTGGTCACCAAGGACAAATTAGAACACATTTTCTAGTTCAAGTACCTGCTTCTAGGCTGAACTGAATCATGGAATCAGAGGTATAGAGCTTATAGAGATGAGCTGAGAGACTTCAGGAGTACCAAGTCCAGTTGGGCATTATAATTGGGGGGTTATACAAGATAAGCTAGCTGGGTTGGCAGGGACCCTCAGCGTTTAGAGGTTAGAATGACAAAACCAGAAGGGAATCCAGTTAAATTAAGCAAATATTTAATGAGTCCCTATTGCTTTCCAGGAAGTATGCAAGGCCCTGCCCTCAAGGAGCTTACATTCTATTGGGGGTGGGTGTGTTCAGATATTCTGGACCCAAGAGATAAGGCCACCAGTCTTTTCCTTATCCATTCTAGTTTCACTGGGGGAAAAAAAGAAGGGAGGAGAGGTTTTTTGGCTAAGTGGTTTGCAAAAGTCATTTGCAAAAGTCAACTCTTAATTGACTCCAGACAATGATTAAATTTTCAGTGTGAAAATTTATGCTTTGGAAATCAACAAAGGCTTCCAATCTGGGCTTGGTTTATTGTTTTGTTGATTGTCTAGACTTAAGAAAGTGATGGAGAAAAGGTTAATGATGCAAATTAAAATGAAATATGTGTCATACCTACAATCCATTCCTTCCCCTCCCCCCATCCAAAGCTGATTGTTAAAACTGCCAGCATACTCTTGTTTCTAATAGAGAAGTAGATATAGATGGATGGTATTTGAGAAGATTTTCTGACCAAGAATGAAAACATAAGAAGGGAAACTGAAAAGTTCAGAAATGGTATTTGTAGTAGTCAGTTTTATTTTCTTTGGAACATACAATGTCAGAGCTTCAAATGGCCTTAAATACAACCTGTTCCAGCTCTCTCTCATTTTACATCTGGGGAAACTGAACCCCAGGTAGTTGAAATGTTTCACCTATAGTTATACATCCCATGGATGGCAGAGCTTGGGTGATGGCCCACCTCTGACTTCCAATCCAGTGTGTCAACATGATTTTTCTTGAACCTGCCATCAAATTTCTTTTATGCCCTTTTGACTTTTTTCCTGCTATTTTTTAACAACCTACTGTCTAATTTCTTTTCTGGCCTGCTTCTGTTGAGCCTCACTGGCTAGTTTCCCATGGTCTCCCTTGATACCAGGACCCAGGAATCCTACTCATGTTGGAAGTAGATGGAAAAAGGTAGAGGAGAGGCTCTCTGGGCCCCAGGCCCCCCTCTCACCTTGAAACCAGAAGCAAGTCTGATTCTCCCAGTGCTGGGCCAGACCCAGCTGCCCATCAGGAGTTGAATGAGTCCATTCTTCCCAGGTGAGGGGCTGAAACCATAGACCTAGGGGGAAGAAAACCAATCTCTGTGTGAGTGACTGGCGTGGGTGCTTCTGTAAGGCAAGGGGAAGACTCTGGGCCAAGACTTATGGGAGGTGGGGGTGGGGGAGACAAGGCTAAGGACATCCAAGGGAGGAGCCAAAGTCACTGGGGGCAGAAGAAGAAGAAAGAAGAGGAGAAAGAAGAAGGAGGAAGAAGAAGATGAAGAAGAAGAAGAAGAAGAAGAAGATGATGATGATGATGTGTTTGTGTGTGTGTGTTTGTGTGTGTGTTTGTGTGTGTGTGTGCGCGTGCGTGCACGCACGCACACATATTTAATGGTGTTGGGGGTCTGGGAAGGATCCCACTGTTTTCTTAATCTCCTCTGCCTCTAAGCCTCATTTTGTCTTTGCTTCAGAATATTTGTCTATTCTTTTGTCTGACTTTTAATCTTTATTTTACCTGTCTCTATCATATGTCTTTGTCTTAATGTCTCTCATTCCCTTTCATACTCTCTCTCTCTGTCTCTCTGTTTCAATCTCTGGATGTTTTGTTTTTCCTCAGTGGCCCTTTCTCCAGTATCCACTTCTATATTTTTATCTCAAACTCTTTTTTATATATAAATATTTTATTTGTTTTTCAATTATATACAATAGTAGTTTCTACCAATCATTTTTGTAAGGTTTTGAATTTTTACAATTTTCCCCCCACCCTCCTTTCCCTCTCCCCTCCCCCCCGAAGGCAATCTGATAATCTTTACATTTGTTTCCATGATATTCATTGATCAGAATTGAATGGGGGCAGCTAGTTGGTGAAGTGGATATAGCACCAGCCTTGGAGTCAGGAGTACCTGAGTTCAAATCCGAACTCAGACACTTGATAATTACCTAGCTGTGTGGCCTTGGGCAAGCCACTTAACCCCATTGCCTTGAAAAATCTAAAAAACAAAGAATTGAACATGTTGGGAGAAAGAAACACACCCTTGAGAAAGAAATAAAATATTACAGATAGTAAAATTATGTAGTACATAAGACAAATTTTTTAAAAATTAAAGATAATAATCTTTGGTCTTTGTTTAAACTCTATAGTTCTTTCTCTGGATCCCCTAAAATTGTCCCTGATTATTATACTGATGGACTAAGCAAATCCATTAAAGTTGATCATCACCCTCATGTTGCTGTTAAGGTGTATAATGTTCTTCTGATTCTGCTCATTTCAGCATCGATTCATGCAAGTCATTCTTTTTCTAAATGTGTCTCATTATCTAGTTCTATCTCTTTAACAAAAGCAACAATAATAATTTACATACTGCCTTAAAACTTACAAAATACCTTCCTCATAATTCTGCAAGGAATTATTATCCCCATTTTTGGAATATTGACATGATTCTCCCCATTTGATGAATAAAGGAACTGAAACTCAGTTCGTGTTTCTCTCTCTCTCTCTCTCTCTCTCTCTCTCTCTGCTTTTTTTAAAATTTCTGTTTACCTGTGCTTTCTTTTTGTGTTTTCTTGTCTCTGCCCCTAATAGGTATCCCATCTTTCAAAATCCTGTTTGAAAGATCTATATATACAAACAATTTATAGCAACTCTTTTAGCTATAACAAGGAACTGGGAGCTATGGGAATCAACTGACAAATGACTGAACAAATTATGATATGTAAATATAATGTAATGTTATATCATAAGAAATAATAAAAGGGGAGTTTCAGAGAAACCTGGGAGGGCTTGTATGAACTGACACAGAGAAGTGAACAGATCCATAATTGATACAGTAACAACAATATTTAGAGGAGAAATGATGACTCTTGGATTAAAGCAATGACCAACTTTGATCCTTGGAGGTCATTTTGTTAGTGCTGGCTATTTATTGAAAGAAGGATAATAGGATAATAGAGCCAATGAGCAGAATGAAGCCTATATTTTTTGGACAAGGAAAATATATGGATTGGTTCAGCTTTGTTGTTGTTCTGACTCTTTGTGATTCCATGGACCATAGCATGTTAGGACCTTTTATTCTTCACATTCTTCAAAGTCTATCCAAGTTAATGTTCATTGCTTCCTTGACACTATCCAATTTATTCTTCTCTCCATTTTGTTTTGCCTTCAATCATTTCCAACATCAGATTATTTTCCAACGTGATCCATCTTCTCATTTAAGCTTCAGCTTTAGTATTGGGTTTTCTTGGCAAAGATATTGGAGTGTTTTGCTATTTCCTTATCTGGTGGATCATCTGTTGTCATTATGACCTGTCCATCTTATATAATTCTGTATAGCATAACTCAAAGTTTCATTGAGCTACACAAGTCTCTCTGCCATGACAAGGCCGTGATGGGGGGGGTGATGGTGGTTTATTTAGCTGGATAGGTTTACTTGTTATAAGTATTGCTTTTCCCCCCCCATTTTTGGAGAATTATTGATAGTGCTTCCCCAAAAAAGAAGAAAAGAAACAAAAGGGGGTCAATAATGCATTTTTAGAGGTTTTTTTGGCAAATCAAATGGGGTTAAGTGGCTTGCCCAAGACCACACAGCTATCAATGATGAATTTTTAAAATGGACAGCAAAACTTCTAGTTTAAAGGGAATTCAAACAAGGACAACTTTGAAAGCAAAGTTGCATTTATTACATTTATATTTATTATATTTACATAAACATACTTATGAAATTATCACATTTATTCACCAATTTATAATACATAAATATATTTCATATTTATTTTATATATGCATTAATTACATTAGAAATACATTATATATTTATTATATATTATGCTTTTTTAAAAGGAAAAGCAAGCTATACTAATAGAGATTTGAATTTTCATATATAATCCTCTCTATACTACTCTGTTTATGAAACTTTTTTCTCTATTTCTCTTTTCTTGTATTCATTAAATCCATAATTTAAAATAAAATTTTTAAAAATTATTTAATTCATTTAACCAGCATATAGGAATGTAAGCTCCTGGAAAGCAAGGATGTAGTTTTTTTTTTTTTTTATCTTTGTCTCCCTAGCACCTAACAAAGGACCTGGTGTAAGGGAAATCTGGTTGATGAGCCCAGTCTTTATGAGCTGTGAAGTGTGATCTTCTGATGCAATGCCCACTTGAACTTGAGCACAAGCTGGTTTTGTCTCCAGTCCTTATACCATATGAAGAAGAGAGATCCTTGAGATGTTTGCTGGGTTGGAACCCAGCATGTGTTTAAAAGGTACTAACAGCAGGCCAAGACATTTTCTCTTTTCTAATTGGCTTTGTTTGAGTGAGGAAGGCCCCGGGGTCAACCTGTTAGCACAAGATCTATTGTTGCCTCTCTCTCAGTTATGTCTATCATTTTCTGCCTTAGGGGTAAAGTATTGGAGATGAACATACTTGGCCTTGACCTTATCAGTTTCCAAGGGTCAGGAGAGGACACTGCTGGAGGTCTGAGAGCTGAAGTCCAAGGCAGTGCACTAGAACAGCCTCAAGAAGCTCCAGGGGCCCAGAGTAGCAGTGGATTGACCCTGCAGACAAGAAGCTTCTGACAAGAGGGAAGGACTCAAATGGAAACTATTCCATATTCAGAAATGAGCCTGATGGAAATAATGCTTCAAGTTTGAGCCTATTCTTTCCGAGGACTGAGACAGTACAAGGGGGAATTATGTTCTATGGTGGAGGTGGAAAACATTTGTATTTCTATTCTTCCACAATTCTTTTGTAAAAGCTATTTGATGTGAATTGATTCAATGAATCTGGGGTCACTGATCACTCACTAGTGCTTAACACTGGGGAGTACATGTCAGAATCAGGGCTAGAACTAATAATGACATTAGGGAGTAACTCTCAACCCTGAAGGGATGTCCCCAGAAGGTTCCTTTAGAGAGAAAGCCTTGTGGGGGGGGGGCTAACTCATCAGGGAGCTAGAACAGGGATTCTCAGAGTTTATAAGGACTATACCTTATAGCAGATGCTTATTAAATTAGAAAAAAAATCTGCTCAAATACCTCTTCCATGAAATCATACTCATTTACCCAAAGCAGAAATGATCTTTCCCTTTTCTGAATCCCCCTTTTCTGCCTCTTGGGGTACTTTGGACACATATAATCTTATATTTTTGCTATTATATATGTGTATGCAATTACATATGTATGTATACATGTGTATATATAATATTATATGTATAAATATTAATGAAGTATATACTTTATTATATATTAATATATTGAGTATATATGTATACTTATGATTTGTGAATTCTTAGAAAACTATGTACCCAGGAACTAGCATGTTTGTTTGTTTATTCATTTATTAAGGCTCACATTTTTAAATTTTAAATTTTATTTTATTTATAGTATCAAGTTATTTTTTCTCCCTTTATTAAAAAGTTATTGCTAACTTTAATTTTTATGTCCTTTATCTCTCCCTCTCCTCCCCCCACTCAGAGAGCCATCCTTACAGCAAATATAAAAGGAAACTAATCAACATATCAAAAATGTTTGATATTATATGCAGTGTTCCACATTCATAGTCCCCCACCTCCACAAATAAATAGGAGAGATACATTCTCACCTCTGTTCTTTGGGATTAAGCTTGTTCTTTATAATTTTACAACATTCAAGTTCAGTTATTTTGTATTTGCTAGACTTTCCGTTACATCCATAATGGGCATCTCAATTGTTTCTAGATCTTTGCTGCCACAGAAAGTTCTGCTGTGAATATTTTGATCTTTGCTTTTTATTATGGATCTCCATGGGGATTCTCCTAGAAATGGAAACTCTGGATTAAAGGATATGATCATTTTGTCACTTTCATTGAATAATTTTAAATTATTTTTCAGAATATTTGGACCAATTCATAGTTTTATCAATAATACATTGGTGTGTTCATCTTTCTACCACTCCACCTGCATTGATTATTTCCATCTTTCATCATCTTTAGCAATCTTTTTGGATGTGATGTAAACACTAAGAGTTATTTTGATTTGCAATTCTCTTATTTTTAGTGACTTAGGGTAATCACTCATAGGAATAGCAATAGTTTCCAAGTCTTTTGAAAACTGTTGGATTGATTCTCATCTCTACCAGCTATACATTGCTGTACCCATCTTTGAACAGTCTCTCCAATACTGATTATCTTCAACTGTTGTTATCCATGCCAATTTGGTGGGTATGAGGGGAAACCTCAAGTTATTTGATCTAATATATCTCTTATTAGTATAAAGAGGAAATTTCTCTCTTCATTATAGCTGATATCATCATGTATGATAAAGGTTTAATGTATAAATAAGATGATCTTACTCCTTGCACTCCTTGTAGCTCTTTGATTGGCTCAAGAGGGGAGCATTATGATTGGTTGATTGAACGAGCTAGTCACTTTGTCTAGGGACTTTAAATATTTGAATTTCTAATTGAAGCTCTAATTCAAAAGTTGAAAAGTTCAGACTAGATTATTTATGCAGACAGCACCCTCGCCTGTCCCAGAAAACAGTAAGGGGGAAAATTTGTCTTTCCTCTCCGCACCTTCCCCCCTTGCCCCGCTCCCAAATCAGCTATGCCATTGTATCTAGCAGACTAGGAGGCCCATCTGATTGAACTCAGTCATACATGTCTTCAGGATGGACACAGAGATAGATTTGGTGACCCCAGGGGGGAAGCAGCTTCAGTGAGCATAACCCCTTATATCTAAGAGAAGAGCTACCTATGGACTCAACAAAGAAGCTTACCCTGAGAATCAAATTTAGAGGCCAACCCAGTAGAGATGCTTCATCCAAGGGAAACTGTGTAAAGACCCTACAAAGAGAGAACCAGGCCATGACTTCCAGACCATGAGGTACCAGAAGTAGTGAATTTACCTTTGTCAGACATACGTCTCACTACCATCATATACTAAGGTTGAGTCCATTCTTCTTATGGACTATGGGTGTTTTTGTGGGTGAATATTGTCCAGGTTTTGGAGAATATTCTATACCACATTAATAATTATACCAAATTTGTTGTTATTCTGTTGTTTTTAGTCAGATTCAACTCTTTGTGACCTCTTTTGGGGTTTTCTTGGCAAAGATACGGTAGTGGTTTGTTATTATGGAAGGGACAACTGAAACAAACAGGGTTAATTGACTTGGGTCAAATAGTGTCTGAGACCAGATTTGAACTCAGGAAAATATGTCTTCCTGATTGCAAGTTGCATTCCTGATCTGCTTTGGTAGAGGGCATTCCTTTCTGACTCTTTAACATATTATCATTACTACAATGTATCATTTATGGATCTGTATTTTCTCTTTTTTCTTACAAATATATATTAGAACACACTTTTTTTGGTGTACATATAATCTAGAGTGTATTGTTACAGGGTTAAGACAGGAAAGTAGACTTGATTTTTCAGTAATGGGGGCAATAACAGGAGAAATGGGTCAAAGTAATTTGGGAACAGGGACAATAAATATCTGAAACTAGCAGTCAAACAGGCTGAGAAGTCAGAAAGGTCAGGAATTTGAGACCTCAAAGCAAGGGTTAGAAAACAGTTTATTAGTAATTACTTGGTGGAATACCTGTGGGAGAGGGCAATGTCTGCTTGACTGACCCAGAGAAGTCCAGGAAACCGACATGGTTGAGTGAGGCCTAAGGTATAGAGACATATCCTTTATAGATGACCACATTGGTCTCCTTCCTATAGAACAATCTGATGTCTGAGCTATTGGCCTTCCCTGGCCACTATCCCCATCTGCTGGACCTTGTTGGCCAGGACAGGGCACTCTCTCTCTCTCTCTCTCTCTCTCTCTCTCCCCCTCCCTCCCTTTCCCCCTTCTCTCCCCTTCTTTCTCCCATTCCTCTCTCTCTGCTCCTCTCTTCTCCTGTCACTCCTCTCTCCCCTCTCCCTTTCTCCTCCCTCTCTCTGTCTTCTCTCTCTTTCCCCTCTTCTTCCTACTCCCCCTTTCCTTTCTCCTTTCCCTTTTCCCCTTTTCCCCTTCCCCCTCTCCCTCCCTCACTCTCCCTCCCAATCTCTCTCATCTTTTTCCTCTTGCCCTATCTGCATCTTATTCTCTTTTCTCTTTTCTCTTCTCCCTTCTCTCTTCTCTCTCTCTCTTCTCTCTCTCTCTCTCTCTCTCTCTCTCTCTCTCTCTCTCTCTCTCTCTCCTCTCTGTTTCTTTCTCTCTCCCCCTCTTCCTCTTTCTCTCTCTTTCTCTGTTTCTTCCTCTCTCTCCCTCTTTCTGTGTCTCTCTGACTCTCTTTAACTTCAATTTCCGAGGGTTTGCCTCTATGTGTCTTGGATCTTAATCTATACATTAAACATTTATTAAACACTTTGTGGCGGGCCCTAGATTAGACACTGACATAACCAGTGCCTTCAAGGAATTTAAAATTGAGTGAGGGGACACTCCATGTCCATATGTACCTATGCACCAACTACTGAGAGGGAAGGCTTTGGGAGAGGCCTTCATGTCCAAGGTGGAGCTTGGACTCAGCTTGGAAGGAAGCTAGGGTTTCTCAGAGGAGCTATATGTTAAGCCTGGAGAGTGGACAGTCCAAAGACTGCAGAGGGGGAGATGGAATGCTCTGTGGAAGGTACAAGGTCAGTTTGGTTGTACATAGAGGGGAATAGTATATACTATGATTGGAAAGGATAAAATGACATAAAAAAAGAACAAAGGGGAAAAGGGGATCACTATGGTTGTTGATGGTGTGAATATATTCTATTTAGTCATATTATCATATCTATAGATCCATAAAGGAGAAAGGACTAGTCTAGACTTGCACAGTCACTGGAGAACTGGTACTTGGACCCAGATCATTTGTGAAAATCCCTTGCTGATGTGGGGGTGGGTGGGATGGGGTGAGCAGGAGGGTAGGAGACCCCAGACATTCTGTGTCACCTTGATCAAGCACTAAAACCTCTCTGGGACTTAACTTCCTTTTTGTGTTTTAGCAAAAGAGGGACCATCCTGACCCCTCTTTACTAGGGAGAAGGTGACATTTGGGGAGAGAAGAGGAAGAAAGAAGAGTCTCAAATTCAAGTTCTGTCTTTTTCTCTAAAGGCAATTCCTCTGTTGTTCACACTAGTAGAAGGAAAGTTGGGGAGCAGAGAAAATCTTGGATACAGTAGTCCTCTCTATTGTATTTGGAGGAAGAATCTGATTGATTGCTTGGGTATGTAGCAACAGTTCCACCTCCATAATTTTGTCTAGACACAAGTGAGATCTTTGTGCCAGTGCTAAGCCACATCTTCCAAAACATCCCACTAGCTGTGATCATATTAGTCCCAGGCAGCAGTGAGAGGAGGAGGATAGTTGGTACAGTTAAGAGGGTCTTGGCTCTGGAATCCAAGGATCTGGAGGGGAATCCCATATTGGCTCATTACTACTTGTGAGACTTCGAGAAGGAAGGCCTCCTAACTGAACCTCAGCTTCCTCCTCTATAAAATGAGGGTTTATACTGGATGACCCCAAGTCCCCTCACATCTCAAAATTTTATGGGCCTTGTAGCTAATATCCCTTAGCACTTGGTGGTATGTAAAGGAATTTGCTTCCATGCACTCAATGATGGGTCTTTGTTTCAGGGACTAGTGTGGTTTGTTTGTGAACTCCAAGGTCTAGCTTCTTCTCACATGAGTGAGCTTCCAATTGATGAAGGGCTCCAGAATAACTTCCTGGCCCTGTTCCTTGCCTGCTGGACTGTCAAATCTCTGCCACTAACTCACTATTTCACCTTTGGCAAATCATCTCTTCTTTTAAGCCCTCAGTTTCCTTTATTGTAAAATGAGGGATTTAGGTCAGAGTTCCAGAGGTTATTAAACAGGGCCCCATGAAATTTTTATAAAACCTTTTTTAAAATATTTTGAAATCCCCATTTCAATATAATTAACTTCCTTAGTAATCTTATGTATTTTATGTTAAACATCTGATTCTGAAAAAGATCCTCAGGGTTTACCAGACACTGCCTGAGGGGTCCAAGACAAAAATAGGTTAAGAAGTGGACTGGACAATCTCTAATGGACAGATCTCCCAGCTGATTTTCTTTATGTTACATTAGAAAGTTTATAGAATCATAGGAGCATAAATTTAAAGCTAGACGGTACCTCATAGTAATCCTGCCCAACTCCCTCATTTAACACATAGAAAACTGAAGCCTAGAGATGTTTCACGACTTGCTTGGAGTTTTCAGGTGTCATGGAACAGAATGAAGGTGAAAACTTGGATCATCTAAATACCAACCAGCTCTCTTCCCACTGTTCTGGGCAGGGCTGAAGGAGAAGAGGGATCCTGTCTGGGGTAGAGGTGATGGAAGCATATGGTATCTAAATTGACTCTCTTAATGACTGGGGAAGGGAAGTTCACTGCTCTCAGAGTGTTTGACCCTGGAAGAACGAAAAGATAGAAAAGACTGGCCAGAGCAGAGGAAACCTAAGAAGGCAGAGAGTCTTTTTGTTAGGGCCAGTTCCAACAATCATTTCACTCTCAAGTTCTTATACCATAGCTGTGTTCTCTTCACTGCCAAAATCCCAGAAAAGAGCTTGCAATATACTCAATGACTGTACTTCCTCACCTTGCATTCACTTCTCAACTCATTGTAATAAATGGCCCAGTGGATAGGCTGCTGGACCTGGCTCAGGTAAACCTGAGTTCAAATCTAGCCTCAGAAACTTATTAGCTCTGTGACCCTGGGATCATCATTTCACCTCTACTTGCCTAATTTCCCTTATTTGTAAAGCAGAAATAATAATTGCACTTACCTCCCAGGGTTATTGTGAGGTTCTAATGAGATAATATTTGTAAAGAACTTAGCACAGGATCTAGCACAAGGGAGGTGTCTAATACATGTCTAATAAATAAATGAATAAATATCATTACCTTGTTGAAATGAAGATCAAAAGAGACAATATATGTGGTGTTTCAAAAACAAAATATTTTATAAATGTGTTGCTTATTATCATTTTTTTTCTTCTCAGTTTTTTAAAATGAAGTTCTGATAGAAATGGTCCAGGTCAAGTTATTTACTCCCTTTCTATTATACCTTTGTTGTTCAATCATTTTAGTCATGCCTGTCTCTTTATGATCCTGTTTGAGCTTGTCTTTGCAAAGATAATGGAGGAATTTGCCATTTTCTTCTCTTTTTTTTTTTACAGATGAGGAAACTAAGGCAAAAAGGGTAAGGTGACTCGCTCAGTGTCACACAGCTAATAGCTGTCTGATGTTGGATTTGAATTCAGGTCTTTCTGGCTCTAGGAGCAGCAGTCTATCCACTATTTATACATTCAGTATTCTATGAATTACCACATAGATGAAGTTGAATAAAAAAGTATTATCACATCAGCTCAGCCTTTGTAGATTCACTGAAAGTATCTTTGGTACCATTCCATTAACAGATGGACCTCATCCTATTCTCCAATTTTTTTTTTTCAGTTGGTTTTTGTACTTTAAAAATTCTTCATTCTGAATAGTATGAAGGTTCTGACATTTGGATTGATGATATCTATCAAACATATTACTCTTAAGGTTTTCTGGATCCAAGTTATGTCCAAGTGATTATGATGGCAATTCCATCTGGAATAATGATCCAGTTCCAATACAACTTATTGGATGAATTCTACAGTATATTCCCATTAAAGATAATACACTTCTGGTGTATAATTCTTACCCCCAGGTAATGACCTGCTAGGTATTCAGTAGGTGCTAGTTTCTCAGTGATATGTTGTATAGTCTCTACCATGTCCTTACATAATCAATGTTGATGACTAAGTCTGAGTTCCTTCTGCAATATCTGGTGGCTGATTTGGTCCTGAATTACCATGACAAATCCCTTTGTTTCCACAAACAAATCCCTGTGACTCATTCATTTGTTCAATGTTCCTTTAGCAAAAATATTGTTGGTAGAGATCATGTGCGTCTTGTCCAGGAGGGGCCTTTTGGTTCTGCTCTTGGATATTGCTTGTTTCATAGGTTCCACAGGGGAGTAAATCATTTTTGTGTGTTTTGGCCCAAACCAATACCATGTACCTATTATTACTCTCTACTTTTGCTCAGTGAAATGATGTCTGCTTCTTCTAAAAGTATTTTTCTAAGTTTTTAACATGTTGATCATATGCTCTAAGAATGCCTATTAATCCTTTTCCTCCTTTTTGATAAGAAACAAAGTTTTCCATAAATGCATTAGGGTGATGGGCCCTTAGTTTTTATAAGCTGTTCAGGCATTTCAGTCATGTCCAACTCTTTGTGATACCATTTGAAATTTTCTTGGCAAAGTTACTGGTGTGGTTTGTCATTTTCTTCTCCAGCTCATTTTATAGATGAGGAAATTGAGGCAAACAGGTTAAATGACTTGCCTAGAGTCACACAGTTAGTTAGTGTCCAAGATTGGATTTGAACTCAGGAAGACAAGTCTTCCTGATTTTAGACCTGGTCTATCCATCACATCACCTAGTTACCTTGTTAATTAACTGGTCAATAAATTGATTAATTAATATTGTATATGTAGTTAAATAATGTCTGAGTGAACCTATGATTTTGTTTTTGTAGGGAGTTTCCAGTGAGGAAAATTCTCTACCAACTAAAGTCTGCACCTTCTCTGCAGCTTGTGGACTTGGAGGATTGTTTGGGTTCCTGAGAAGTTGTGACTTGTCTAGGGTTAAATAGTTAATGTGGCATGGGTGGAATTTGAACTCAAGTTTTCTTTTTTTCATGGCTAGCTCTTCACCTACTATACTCTTCAGTCTCTTATCATCATCCTCACCATAATCACTACCACCATCATCATAACTACCACAAACATAAATGATAGTGATATCAGCAGCAGCAGCAACATCATCATCATCATCACTACCATCCATTGCCTTATTCTGTTCTTATCTTTTTTGATGGGTTTCCAATCGAATAATCCAGGCAGAGGTTGCTGTCCTAGGACTCTTTTATATTTAGCACTTTGTGGACTATTGAGGACATAGATAAAATGCCTGTTTTTATAATTGGATAAGATTATTTGGATGGAACTTCAACTTTTATAGACTCATTGTCTCTCAGAGCAGACAGGACAACAAGAATGATGCCCTGTTCTCACACAGTTTTAATTTCTGACATTTGATAATGTCAATGGAATATACTTGCTGTCAGTCTTTTCTCTTGCTTTGTGGAGTAGGATCTCTTTGTTCCAAATGCAAAGACATAATTGGACTATATTTGGTGAGGCCATAGGTGTTTTTGACTTTTGTGGATAAATATGTTTTGCCTCTATAAAAGGAAGATGGAATTAGGTTTGTATGAGAGAGGAAACTGCTAAAATGCTTTGCCAGTAATTTATGCACCACTATGAAATATTTGAGCCAGAAATTATGGAATTTATCTGGACCTACTGCTTTCCAGTTTTGTAGAGAAGCTAGAGTTTCAATCACCTCCTTTGGTGTGACTGTTCTGTCTTTCATTATATTAATGGTACAAAGGCTTTCTGTTTCCTGTTTGATCTAACTTATGTTTTTGTTGTGCTGGAATTCTTCCAACTATATTGACCACTCGAATATTTCCATGTCTTTTTTTTCTTCAGAAGTTCTCTTTCTTCTCTAATTTCTTTGCCTCTTAAAACCTTTAAAGTTTTTGACTGAGGAGGAATTATTTCTTTTGGTATTTGCACTGCTTTGACTCCTTACCTCACCTTAGCTTTAGGGCTCTCACTTTCAATGCTTGATTAAGGGGATCAAGGATTTCTGATGTGCTTGGCTTTTTGGATTGCATTCTATCCATTTAGTTTTGCTGCCTTTAATCAAGCATTATGGTGTCCTGCCATGTGTGCTGGCTAGAGATTGATGTAATCTTCACGTGTATTTCTAAATGTCTTTGATCATTTTCTCCAGTTTACTTAAAAAGGAGCTTGGTGTCATAGTAGAAAACTAGCCTTAGAGTCAGAAAGACCTGAGTTCAAATTCTATCTCAGATGCTTCCTAGCTATGTGATACTGGGCAAGTAAGTCATTTTGCCCCTGTAAAAAATATCTCTCAAAATTGTGAGGAGCAAATGAAATAATATTTATAGAGCACTTAAGATATTTCTGGTACATAATAGATGTTTATTCTATAAATGTCCATATAAATGTTTATTTCTTCTCCCCCCTTCCCAGTGGTGGCATATGCTATTATGGAATCTTATAATAATTTTATATTTTCTGTCAAATATTATAAGTGAACATTTATTCCTTCTGGTTGCTGCTTTTAAAAGTTACTTTGCTTTGGTGTAGTTGGTCTTTTAGTTGGATTCTTGTTGTCAAACTCAAGAAGAGTTTCTGAAAATTCTATTCTAAGTACTATGTCCTTTTCAAAAAACCATTCAAAATGTTGACATTATTTTTCCCATCCTTTTCATTATTACATTGTATTTTTGGAGTCTGGGTAAGTGTAGATTCAAGGGCTCTCGGGCTCTTCAGTTCTTCCTTCTTTGGATATACATAACTCCTCAATTTTTCTTTATTTCACTTAATCTGGGTTTAGGAACAAAGTTATCTATGACAATTGTCCTTCATTGCTCTGGAGTTGTGTAACTGGAGCTGAGAATGTAGTGGACAAAAGGCAGTAGGAAGTCTTTTGCCTGTTATTGGTAAGATCTATCTTCAATCTTGGTGTGGGTGGTACTGGTGCATAATAGAAGTAGGAATGTCCTCCAACAATGTCCTGCTCATTTGTCATTTGTCAGTTTTCATAATCAGAGCCATCTTCATTGAAGCATTGCCATCAGGTGGGATATTGGTCTTTCTGATTTGTTTTGGTGTATTTCCCCTTTTTGTGGCATCAGAACTTCAAAAAGTATCTCTCAATTCACTATCACATTGATCATGATGGCAGATCCAAGGAGGGACAGACTATGATACGCCAATGATTTCTTAGCTTCCCAGTTATTGTTAGGTTTCCTACCTTAATAAGGGCTGTAGAGATCTCGGGCACACAGAGTCCTCATTATATACTGACTTTGCTGGCATTCTCTTTCTTTGCCATATACTTTATCCACCCATGACATGAATGATAGAGTGGGTTTTGAGGTAACAGTTAATTAGCACTTATATAGGATGTGAGATTTGTAAAACACTTTACAAATATCTCATTTGATCCTCATAACAGTTCTTAGAGATAGGGATTATTATCTTTCCCATTTTCAATGAGAAAAACCAAGTAAACAGAGGCTAAGTGACTTGGCCAGGGCCATACAAGTAGTAAGTATCCACAGCAGGATTCAAACTCAAATCTTCCCGTTTACATGTCCAGAGGTATATCACCAAGTTGCCTCAATTATTGTTACTATTATCTCATTCTTGTCTTATTCAATGGAGTTCAGATAGAAGTGGTCCAAGAGTTATCATCATCTTCATTGCAATCTAGCTTCCAATTCAATCACTAGACTAAAACTTCTTATTCCAAGGTGACCAATAATCCTTGAATGGATAAATTTTAATGGCATCTTTTCAGTTCTTGTCCTCCTTGACATTTCTTTTTATTTATTTGTTTTTGTTTGTTTAGTATTTTATTTTTCCCCAATCACATATAAAAACAATTTTAACATTCATTTTTAAAATTTTGAGTTCCAAATTCTCTCCTTCCTTCCTTCCCTCCCTACTCCCATATTGAGAAGACAGCAATTTGATATGTTATGCATGTGCAGTCATGCAAAACATATTTCCATATTAGTCATGTTGTGAAAGAAAACACATCCCCCCAAAATATTCAAGAAAAATAATTTATTTTATTTTTTTAGTTTTTGCTAGGCAATGGGGTTAAGTGGCTTACCCAAGGCCACACATCTAGGTAATTATTAAGTGTCTGAGATCAGATTTGAACTCAGGTACTCCTGACTCCAAGGGCTGGTGCTTTATCCACTGCGCCACCTAGCTGCCCCAAGAAAAATAAATTTTTAAAAGTATGCTTCAATCTGTATTCAGATGTATAGCCGTTTTCAACATAAGTCCTGAGTTGTCTTGGATCATTGAATTGCTGAGAATAGCTAAGTCATTACAGGTAGCATATTACAATATTTCTGTTACTTTGTATACACAGTACATATCACTTTGCATCAGCTCATGTCTTTCTAGGTTTTTCCTGAGAGTTTTGCTCATCATTTATTATAGCAAAATAGTATTCCATCACAATCACATAGTACAATTTGTTTACCCATTTCTCAATTGATGGACATGCCATCAGAAAAGAATTGCTATAAGTATTTTTAAACATGGGCCCCTTTTTCTTTTTTTCTTTAAACCTTTTTGGATACAGACCTAGTCAAAGGGTATGCAAGACTTTATTCAGGCATAGTTCCAACTTGCTCTAAAGGATGGTCGAATCAGTTCATCAACAGTACATTAATGTTGATTTTCCCCATATCCCCTCCAACATTTGTCATTTCCCTTTTCTGTCCTATTATCCAATTTAATAGGTATGAGGTAGTATCTCAGAATTGTTTTTTAAATTAAATTTTTTTTTATTTTTTCAAGGCAATGGGTAAAGTGACTTGCCCAAGGTCACACACTGAACTCAAGTGTCTGAGTTCAGATTTGAACTCGGATTCTCCTGACTCCAGGGCCAGTGCTCTATCCACTGCACCACCTAGCTGCCCACTCAGAATTGTTTTAATTTGCATTTCTCCAATTACAGTGCTTAGAGCATTTTTCCCATTTGGTTATAGACAACCTTGATTACTTCATCTGAAACCCATTCACATCTTTTTTTTTTTATCATTTATCAGTTGGGGAATGGATTTTATTTTTATAAATTTGACTTTGTTTTCTAAATGAGAAATGATACTTTTCTTGGAGAAACTTGCTTCAAATCTTTTTCAGTTACAATTGCTAAATGTATTTCCCTCCATTTTATCCTCCTACTTATTCTGTTCTCTTTCTCTTTTCACCCTGTACCCCCTCAAAAGTATTTTCTCTTTTACTATCACCTCCATCAATCTGCCATCCCTTTTATCATAACTCTTCCCCTTTCTCTTCACTCCTTCCCCTTCTACTTTCCTGTAGGGTAAGATAGATTTCTACACCTAATTAAGTGTGTATCATTTCCTCTTTGAGCTAATTCTGATGAGAGTAAGGTTTACTCACTCTTCCCCTCCATTGTAAGAGTTTTTTTGGCCTCTTTTATTTGAGATAATGTACCCCATTCTAACATTCCCTTTCCCTTTCTTCCAGTGCGTTTATCTTTTTCACCCTTTAGGTTTTTGTTTGATTTCTTTTAGATACTGTCACTTCACATTAGCTCACATATGTACTTTCTGTCTATATATATATATATGTATATATATATACTTCTAATGGCCATAAAAATGAGAAAATTCTTATGTAACAACAAAACTTGTAACAAGTTTTATCTTCCTATGTAGAAATGTAAACAATTTAATCATATTAAAACCCTTTTTATTTCCCTTTCCTGTTTGCCTTTTTTAGATTTCTCTTGAGTCCTGGATTTGAAAATGAAATTTTCTATTAAATTCTGGTCTTTTCATCAAGAATGCTTGAAAGTCTTCTATTTCATTGGATATTCATTTTTTTTCTCCCCCTCAAGGATTCTACTCACTTTTGCTGGGTAGGTGATTCTTGGTTGTAACCCTAGCTCTTTTGCCCTCTAGAATATCATATTTCAAGCCCTCTGACCTTTTTTTAATGTATAACTGATAAATCTTGTGTTATTCTAACTATGCTCCATGATATTTTGTTTTTTTTTCTGACTGTTTGCAATATTCTTTCCTTGACCCTCAAAGAGCTATAGAATTTGGTTATAATATTCCTGGGAGTTTTCATTTTGGGATATCTTTTAGGAGATGATCAGTGGATTCTTTCCACTGTTTTACCCTCTAGTTCTAGATAATTTCTTAATAATTTCTTGAAAGATGTCTAGGCTCTTTTTTGATCATGGTTTTCAGGTATTCCAGTAATTTTCACATCATCTCTCCTGGATATTTTTGTTTTTCCAATGAGATATATTTCACATTGTCTTTGATTTTTTCATTCTTTTCATTTTTTTTTGTTTCATGGTTGCTCATAAAATCATTAACTTCCATTTGTTCAATTCTATTTTTAAGGAATCATTTTCTTCTATTAATTTTTATCACTTTTTCCATTTAGCCAATTTTTCTTTTCAAGGAATCCTTTTCCTTGTTGTCTTTTTGTACATCTTTTTCTATTTGGTCTGGTCTTTTAAGGTGTTATTTTTCTTATTTTTTGTGCTTCCTTTACCAAGCTGTTGAATTTTCATTATTTTCTTGTATCAATCTTGTTTCTCTTCCCAATTTTTCTTGATCCCCTATCGTTGATTTTCAAAATCCTTTTTGAGTTCTTCCATGGACTGAGACCAATTCATATTTTTATTGGAGGCTTTGGATATTGGAGCTTTGACTTTGTTGTCTTCTTCTGAGTGTATGTTTTGATCTTCCTTATCAAATTAGTGGCTTTCTATGGTTAGAACTTTTTTTCTATTGATTGTTCATTTTTTCTAGTCTGTTTCTTGACTTTTAACTCTTTGTTAAAGTGGAGCTCTGCTTCCAGGGTGGAGGGCACATTATCCCAAGCTTCTGGGGTTTTGTGCAACTGTTTTCAGAGACACTTCTAGGAACCTGTAGGTTTTCAGTTATTCTAAGGTGGTATTATTCAAGGAGAGGTATGTTTACTATTCTCCTGGCCTGTACTTTGGTAATGACCACAAGCATTCTTTTCTGCCTTGGAACTATGATAAGGGTCCTTGTTCCACTACAACTGCAAACTCTTGTGGGTTAGTGCTCCTTCTTACCCTGGGATTGCCATCCAAGACCATGATCCAGATCTGAGAATAGGTAAAGCAACAGAGTTCTGTCCACAGTGCCAGCAAAGAGATCTCTCTAATCTCCTTTTGATCAATTGTTTGACCCACTTACCATCTGTGAACTGGGAGCTTTGGAAGCAGCTGCTGCTGCTACTGCTAATTCCATGGCTTCCAAGGCTTGCTCCTGGTTTATTGGGGCTAGATCTGTGTTGCACTGTGCTCCACTCTCACCCAGGTATGACAGATCTTTCTGGTCAATCTTCTAAGTTGTCTTTGACTGGAAAATTATTTCACCCTGCCCTTTTGTAGATTCTGCCACTCTAGGATTTGTTTTATGGCATTATTTGAAGGTGTTTTAGGGAGAGTTTGGGTGACTCACTGCCTTTCCCCCCCCCCACAATCTTGCCCCTTGACCCTTCTGCAAGTTTTAGCCTTCTCTAGTTCTTCTTTCCCTTGGCTTCTATTCTCTTTTGGCATTTCTCTTCTCTGGTCTTCCACTCCTTTCTCCTTTGTTGGATTTTTATCATCATCTCTCCTAACTCTCCAAGTTTTGGATGTCCTCCATGGCTTTCTCCTGGCCCTTTTTTGCTTCTCTAAGTAGACTCTCTTGCTCCCATGAATTAAATTACCATATCTGTGAAGGTGATTTCACATTTGACCCAATCTTTTCCAAACTCCAGAATCATCTAAACCCACTCTCCAGTTGGAAATTTCTTCTGAAAGGCCTGGAAGCATCTCAAACTCATCCTTGTCCTAAACCACTTCTACCTCCTACCACTCCAAATGACCCTGTTCCTGGATTTCCCAATTTCTGATGAGTATACTACCATCTTACTTATCCAAATTTCATCTTTCACTCATATGTTATCTTTGACTTTTCATTCTCCATCTTCCTCATCTCCCAAATTCAATCAGGTATCAAATTCTGCTGATTTTTTTCACTATAGCATCTCTTAAGTTTATCTTTGCTTTGTATTCACATGACCACCACTCTAGTTCAGGCCCGAATATCTCCCACCTGTATTATTATACTTTCTTGGTCTTCAGACCCTTTCCTAACAAATCCATTTTCCAAATAGCTACAAAATATAAGATCTAGGTCTGACTATATTATTCCCTTGCTCCTATACTTCCAGTAGCTCCCTATTGCTTCTAGGAAAACAAGACACTCTCCTTAATCTGGTAATTAAGATTTAACACAATATAGTTCCACCCTGCCTCTCCAGACTATTTCCTATTTCATGTATTCTATGTTCCAGCCAAATTGGACCTACTAGCTGTTCCTTGAACTCAGTACTCCATCTCCTGCCTCCCTGTATTTGCATAAAGCCTAAATGCACACCTGGAATGTCTGTTTATTCCCAATCAGAATCCTTCTCTATTGTTTTCCCAAGGTTCAACTCAAATGCCACCATTTCTCTGAAGCCTTCCCCAGATATTCTTAGAGCATATAGTCGGGGCTTATCCTTTGCCTTTAGGTATGTATGGGTATATGTGCATCCCTCCTTTTTCTTTTTTCTTTTTTTTTCAAGGCAAATGGGGTTAAGTGGCTTGCCTAAGGCCACACAGCTAGGTAATTATTAAGTGTCTGAGGTCAGATTTGAACTCAGGTACTCCTGACTCCAGGGCCGGTACTCTATCCACTGCACCACCTAGCCACCCCCATCCCTCCTTTTTCAATTCCTTCCTGCCATCACCTGGGGAATCAGTCAGTCAATAAAGATCATGTCAGGTACATGTTGATTTAGAAAACCACAAATTAAATTTAAGTTTTATTTTCATTTATTTTGTTAAACATCTCCCAATTTAAATTTGACTCTAAGTCTAGTTCAGGGTTAGTTGTGGCCTTGAGAAGAAGATACTTCTGGCGAAGAGCATATGAGGAAGAGAATGAAAAGATTGGGGTGGGCTTGAAAGTCACACTAAGGAAAGTAAGGAAAGAACATAGTTCAAGACACTCACTGTGCCATCTTTGGAAAGTCAATTTCCTTCTCTCAGTAATGAAGCAGTTGTCCTAGGGGATCTTTGACTTCTCTTCTAGCTCTGATGGTGTATGGATCTCATGACTCTAGGCTATAGGCAGAAGGGAGATGCTGTAGGTATTTGAGTAGAGTGGGGTGTGTGTGTGTGTGTGTGTGTGTGTGTGTGTGTGTGTGATGTCTCCATAGCAGTTGCACCAAGAGTTCTTTTCCAGAAGCCATGTTTAGGGTAAATTTGAGGGGGAGATGAAAACTGGGATCAACATCCATGTGGACATCCAGGTTCATATGCCCTCATACTCCACAATGTCCTGAAATTCTGGGCTGAAGGTCACATGTCTATTCTCTGTTTTGCTCTGTGACCTTTGTTTAGTCTATTACCTTTTCTCTCACCTCATCCCTCTTCAATACATCAAGCTTCTTTTCCCAAAAAGATTAATGTGGAAAATGATGATGAAGAGAAGTAGGAAGGAACAATCTGTATGTAGGTTTTAAAGAGAAAGGCAAGATAATATCTGCAAACATTTGTAAGTCTTTCAACATTTGGAAGAAGGGGCTTTTATAGGGAAGGTTATCCTAGAAAGCAGATATCAATAGGGAGGTCCATTTAATCTCAGCTAGAGAGATGAAAGGCCTGGAACTGGCTATAAAGGAATAGAATTCTCCAGGAAGGGTGTTCTCAACTTTGTGACCCACATCATTCTTTAGTGCTACTGGGAAAAGATCCTCCCTGGCATTGCTGCACTGCCACCCTCCTACTTGTGATGTCTGCTGTCCTCCTCCCCAAGGATTCTCACCTGGCAGGGCTATGAGAATCAGGAAGAGAGAACTTCATTGGATAGGTTCGGGACTCAGGCAGAGGCAAGAATAGAAGAGAAAGAGGGAAATAAAAACTTCTTTCCTCTTTTCCAACTTGCCTCCTATCACTTTTCCTCTGAAATAAGTTTGGAAAAATGAAGCATAGGGTCAGATAGAATGACAGGCAGCACCATAGCTAGGGGGTGAGATCAGAGGTTCAGTGCCCCCCACCCACCACTTCCTCCTAGCCCTTCTCCAGGCTATGCCATTTGCTGTCTCTAGGGGAGTCATCCATCCAAGAAGGAGGCTCCTGCCCAGGGAAGCTGGATCCAGCACCTCTCTGGCAAGGAGCAAATATCCAAGAACCTCCCCCTCTGGGCTTTCAACAAGTCTGAGGCTCAGCCACCTCCTTTTCCTTCCCATCCCCCCAAGAATTAGACAGGCCCTGTTCTCATCTCCTGAAATTCCTGTGTGAAAGATGAAATTTCTGGGCATCTCCCAAGGAGGCTGAATAGCACAAGGGAAAGAATGCTGGGGCTTCAAATTGGTGAACCTGAGTTCAAATTCTGTCCCTTAGACTTAGTGGGAGATAGAAAATTATAGAGAGAAGGGAAAGGGGAAGTGTGTGTGACCCTAAAGTAAACGCTGCATCTCCCCAGAGCTCAGTTTCCTAATCTGTAAAATGAATGATTGTTTTAGATTGTCTCTGAGGTCAGCTCTAGAACGGCTATCCCAAACCCACTCCCCACTCAGTGAGAGGAAAGAGGATTAGGGGTGTCCTGATTCTGGAGCCCAGTCAGAGAGTTATTTAGCTGACTGGAGAGGGAGATGTTCCTTGACCTCAGGAACCCCTGACCTCAGGGGGTCCCTTCTATGGATCTCAGATTCCTTATCTGTAGAACAAAGAAGAGTAACAGCAACAACCCTCACAGGGCTGATTTTGAGAATTAGAACCCCTGAATTCAAATACTAACCCTGACTCCACCCCACCTAGGATCTCCATTCCTTCACCGATAAAATGAAGGGACTGGATGAGATGATCTCAAAAATTATATTACTTACTCTATGTTGGGGGTAAGGGAAAAAGGCATGGAAAAGGATTTTAAAACATGTAAAATCATTTAGAGATGAAAGGGATTGGTGGCCACAGTATGGCCCTCCTTTGAAATCTTCTGGTCCTCATTCTTGTCTGGGAATGCAAGGGATTGAGAGCGGGGGCTGCCTCAAGGCAGAGGAAAACATCAAATGGCCTTTTTGGGTTGTTGACCCTTGGAGTCCCCATCTGAAATAATCATCTTGCATTCCCAGCTCCGGGTCCTCCCCAGCTTACAGATTCATCGTTTAAACACAGGTTTCTATGCAATTCAAGTTTTCTTTGTGTCTTTCCATTCTTCTCTCTCTTTTTCCCCCCCTCATTTTTTCCATCCTTTTTCCCCCCTCACACGGGCCCACTCCATCCCCCATGCTCACGTTCTGAAGTCAACTCTGGAAAGGGCAGCATGGAGGAAATGAGTTCCAGGCTCCGGCCCTTCCGAGACGTTACCTAAACACCAGCGATTGGTGTTACCTAATCGCCCAGATATCTCCCGCCGGTTGTGAGGAGGCAGTGCTGGGTGTCCAAGAGCCTGCTCAGATGGGCTGGGGAGCAGGGAGGAATTTCACCAGGAGAAATGGGCAGGACAACCTCGTCCCCCAGATCCCCACCCACCCCCCCAAAAGCTGAGGAAGTTTGGGAGAGGAGAGAGGAGACTGTGGGTTCTGGTCATCAGGCCAGCAACTGACTCATCCCATGACCTTGGACAAGTCACTTCCCCTCTATGGCCCTTGGTTTCCTGATTTGTCAAATGAGGCAATTAATCTGGATTGTTGAACCATGACCATTCTATGTTCTGAAGCCCCTTCCAACTATCACCTTTGTGCTCTATAGTGCAAAGTTCCTTCCAGCTCTCTCACTGATTCCAGTTATTCTTCCCCCCCACCCCTTTACCTCCTCTCTCTAAAGAATACCTAAAAGGCCATTGTGGGGGCAAGGGCAGAGTCCATTTATTCTGGATAATACATATCCTTTCTCCCTTTACCACCTCTCTTAAAGAGTACCTAAAAGGCCATTGTGAGGCAGGATCAGAATTCATTTATTCCTCCCTCTTCACCTTTTCTCTCTAAAGAATTACCCAAAATGATGTCACATTGGCAGACTCAGATATCCACGCTCAGGTTAGGACAGTCAGTAGAGGGTTAGCCTTCATAGCTGGCTTGAGTCTAATAATATTAGCAAGGTCATATGTACCTTTTTTCAAAGTCTTGACCTTACCTCAAAGCTCCTTCTCCCTGTCTGGCAAGCCCCAAAGAATCAGAATTTCCAACCCTATTGGGCACATAGAGATTCTTGAGTCCCAAGAAATGGATATAATCACAATTTTACAGTACCATTTAGGGAAACCCAATTTGGAGGCCAGGTATTTTGAGAAGCCAGAGGAAACGAATTAGGATGGTGAGGGGTCTTGGAGACCATAACATCAGAGAATCAGTGGAAGAAACCTTATTGATATTTAGTCAACAGAAAATGATAACTTTCATTAAATATTTGAAGGTCTGTATCATGGAAAAAAGATTAGACTTGTTTTGCTTGGCATCAGAAGACTTAAGTAAGCACAAGAAAGGTTGAAGAGAGTCAGATTATAGGTCAATATAAGAAATTAAAAAAATACTTAGAGCTGTCCTTATGGGAAATCAGCAGTCTAGAGGGAGTGACTTCCCTGTCAACATTGGATACCCTCAGATAGAGGCTGAATAACTACCTGGGCATATTAGAGAGGTGGTTCTTACCTGAAAGGTAAGGGCTTTCCTTTGAAGTTCATTCCTCTTCTAAGATTCTGTAATTTTGTGACTTCTCAGACTGGAGTTGAGTCTGCACATCTTACCCACGGTATAGGGGACCTTTGGGAGAGCCATGCAGGCACCCTATAGTTCCATACTCTTCTGGGCTAATTTGTGATCTGGTATGAGGACTGGTTAATGATGGGTGAGGTAAGGTTAAGGCACTGAGGATACAAAGCCAGAAGTGACAGACCTGGTTTCTAAAAATCTCACAATATACTGTAAGCAATACTGTGCAAAAATCATGAAGAGAACAAGTCTAGAACAAAGGAAACATCTTTGAAAGAGGTGAGAAAAAATAGAAAACAAGATTCAGAAAGGCTTCATGGAGGAGGTGACCAGGAACTGAGCTTTGAAAGGAGACTTTAGCAGACAGAGGTAGGGATGGTGGAGAGGACATGGGTACAAGGAGATGAAAAGAGATGCCAAGAAGGGAACAGATAACTGGGAGAAGCCCAGTTTGACTGAAACATAGACTACTTGAAAGGGAGTCATGAGAAGCTAAGGCTGGAAATGTGAATAGAGATCTGTAGGCTTCCTACTTGCCCCACTGGTCAATGGAGAGAGCCAGTGAAAGAAACAAGTCAACTTTACCTATAAGGATGAAATGGGAGGGTCAGTTGCAGCAATAGTACTAGTGGATTATGTGAAAGGAGATTATATGGTCAAGGGGATGAAGGGTTGATCTGTGTAGGTTTGAATTTCTCTCTCTCTCTCTCTCTCTCTCTCTCTCTCTCTCTCTCTCTCTGACTCTCTCTGTCTCTGTCTGTCTGTCTCTGTATCTCTGTCTCTGTCTCTGTCTCTCTCTCTCTCTGTGGATATTTAAATGAGAGACACAGAAAGATAGAAACAGAGAGACAGAGAAGAGGGAAAGTGATAGAGACAGACAGAGATAGACAGAGAGGGATGATAGAGACAGACAGAGAGTCTGTCCATAGACTCCAGAATCTCAGAGATGAAAGAGACTGTATTTAGATCCATTAGTCAGGGAGGAAATTTCTGTTGTTTGTAAGGGTGGTCATTCAGTCTCTGCTGAAATACTAAGACTGAGAGCTCATTCTGATTAAAGATGGCCCATTACATTGAGGGACAACTCTAATAGTTGGAAACAGTATCCCCAGGCAGCATGGTGAAGCAGTGGTTAGAGATGATGCCCACCAACTCTTCTTTATACCATTCAATGGATCCATGAACATCAATGTGGGCACTTCCTCTCCTGGCACAACTCCTCTACCTATGCTCTCTTCTGTGCAAATAATCTTCATGTTAGCTCAAAAGTCTTAGTAAATGACTTTTATATAATCTTTCAAGGTAGTCAAAACACTCAGCATGCCTCACATCATTTTCTCACCATAACAATTTTGTGATGTAGGTAGTACAAGTATTATCACCCCCATTTTACAGGTAAGGAAGTTGAGGTCTAGGGAATGGAGGTGACTTGTCTAAGATTATATAGCTATTCAATGTCAGAGATCTGAAGAAATTTATATTCTGCTGGGGCAGGGAGAGGGAGAACTTTGTTATCTGAGTTTAAGTCTGATTTTCTCTCCCCCTTACTCAAACTGCAGAATGGCAACACTGAGTACACTTGGGAACAGAGAATGTCAGAGATGGAGGGGCCATTAGAATATAAACACTCAAAGTTGAAATGGACCTTAGAACATAGACTGTCCTAGCTGGAAGGGACATTAGAATTTAGAAAGTCAAAACTCCTTCACCCTGAAAAGGACCTTAGAATATGAATATTCATATGAAGGAACTTTAGAATATTTAAAAAAAAATCAAAGTTGGGGAGGGACCTTAGAATATGAATCAGAGCTAAGAGGGACCTTAGGACCTAGAATGTCAGAACTAGAAGGGACATTGGGATATGAAAAATTAAAGCATGAGCACTTTATAATATAGAACATCTGAACTGGGAGGGGTCTTAGAATATAGGATGAAAGACCTGGAGGGACTTTAGAACATGGATTGTCAGAACTGGGAGAGCCCTTAGAGCCCTCAGAGTCAGAGGTCATTAGGGGTCACTTAGACCAAACACTTCATTTTGAGGCTCAGAGAGGGGAAATCAACTTTCGCCTGGTCACACAGCCAGTTAATGGGAGGCCCAGGTTCACAGATTCCACATTTAATAATCTTCTCACTGTACCACCCTGCCTTTCCATTTAAATCATGTCTGGTATTGTTTTCTAACTTTCCATGTGTGAGTCTGGTCTCCCTTGCCAGGCTCTGAGATCCCTGAGGCAAATTTTTTCTTGACATAAGGGGGAAAAAAAAAACACCTTCCTAACAGCCTAGAGCTGCAACTCAACATAATGGGAAAACAAAACAAAACCTGGACCTGTGGAGTCCAAAGTTTCTAACTGAGCCCCTGACTCTGCCACTTATTAGCTATGTGACCTTAGAGAAGTCATTTCTCTTCACCTGCGAGTGATGAGGGTGGGTGCAACCAATCTCATAGGATGGTTATGAGGCACTCAGTAATCTTAAATCAGAGAGCATTTCCCAAAGGAAAATAAGCCATCCTATTTGGGAGAAGAGTCCCCATCCCTGGGGGGATGGTTGGGTGACACATGATGCTGTTGCTCTGGTTGGATTGGGTGCTTTCTGAGTCTTCTTTCCTCCTCTGAGACAAACACACACACACATACACACACACACACACACACACACACACACACACACACACACACAGTCTCCAGAGATAGATTATTCACACTAATCAAGATCGACCTATATTTATGTAATTAATTATGCAAGTAAACATACATATCTTAATGTTTATATAACTCACTGTACGGGACATACAGGTAGATCTCATAATGGTCACATTAATTTGCACAGCATATTTTTTTGGGACTGAAACCAGTTAACATATTTTGCCAATTAAAACTTCAAGTAGTATAAATTTGAATGCATATAGCCAAATCAGGTGAATTCATTATTGTCATTAATTAGTTCTTAATATCGATCTATAAACATGTACACACACACACACACACACATATATATATACATATATAAACTTACATATATATGTTTATATATATATATTAAATTAATTTTCTTTTCTGTGGAGAGGTCGCATGGGTATTAGACTTGGATTCAGGAAGATCTGGGTTCAAGTCCTGCCTCAGACACTATGTGATCCTCAGGAAGTCACTTCTTCCCTCTGAATCCAAGTTGGAGGCAGTGGGGATAGAGCAGTTGAACTGTAATCAGGATGACCTGAGTTTGAATCCTGTCTTATCCTATTAATTACATGACCTTGGGCATCAGGCTCAGTTTCCTCATCTGTAAAATCAACATAATGGTAACTCCTATTTCACATGATAGGAATGAGGATCAGATGAGATGACTTATGAAAATCTTTTTGCAAACTCTAAAGGGCAATAAATGCTAATTGTTGTTGTTATTACTTTTACAACCTCAAAGTCACTTCCTAATGACTCCCTTCACCCTGTGGGAACCCTCTCAGTGCATAGAGGTACAGTTAAGGAAAAGAAATCAGGAAAGAATCCACATCTGATAATACATGCCTCATTCCACACATAGTCCACCACCTCTCTGAGAGGAGAAAGGCATGTTTTATCATGGGTCCTTCTGAAGTCATTATTGGGAACTGTGACTCTGAAATTTTATGCATCTTTTCCTGCTGTCTTATATAGCAGAGGGAGCAAATACATGGTCCACAGCCCACATACAACCCACAATTCTCTCAAGAATGGGCCAAACCAGATTAAAACGTTAACTGGGAAATATTTAACAAAATGAATGAAAACACAATGAAGCATAGGTAATAGCAATATGCGGTTTCCTCAGTCTATATAATGGCCCACAGGGCTCTTTTGTCCAATTTCTATTTAACATCACAGCTGTGCAGCACAAGACTGGCACAAGAGACAGGGCTTGGTGAAAGCTTGTGGGCTGATGGGCAGACCTATTCCTTTCTTTACTCTGGCCTCTTCCATTCCCCTACATCCTGGAAGGGGGTGAAGAAGGGATGGTGATGGGGGGTTGCCAGGGTAACCAGAGAGCCTAGAAACCCAACCAAACAAATAGGCTCTCTCCCCCTTCCTTTGGCCCCCTGCTCCCCCTCCCATGACCTCATCTGCCCACCCAGTCTTGTCTTTCCTTCACTGTAGCCAGGAGAGTGGTAGGGAGAAGGAAGTGGGGGTGGGGCAGAGTCCTCTCATGTGGCTTTTTCTCCAGGGGGACAGGGGGTCAGGGGAAGCCTCTGGGTTGGCACAAGGGCTACTGGTCCCAATGGAACTTCAGGATCCCCCAGTGTTTGTGTTAGGCTAAAATCCATGGTAACAAGCAGTTGTTGGTTTTGGGGGGGGGAGTTATAGTGGGGTGTTCATTCTGTGGTTTATGACCACACAGGCCTGCTTTGCTGGGGATGTGCTTTCCCTGAACTGACCATGTGGGGAGAATGGGGATAGAGGACTTCTGGAGAGAGAGAGACATGGCAGACCTATGTGTGACAGTAGAAAGACACCAGTGATCTGGTCTGTGTGTTCATACATGAAAATTTGTAAGACTGTAAATAGGGGTGTGCATTTATCTGTCTATATACAACTATAAATGGGAATTTATGTAAAAGAAGGTGTAAGCTTCTCTATGACTGTGTTCCTATTGTTAGTATGTGACTATATGGGACCTATGGTAGGAAAAGTAATGTTACATTCAACTCAATTCAACCTAATTTTATTAAGTACCTACTAATTCCAAAGACTCAGATTTAAACTGGTCAACACAGGGTAAGTCACAGCCCCTTACAGTTCTTGTTTCCTCTTCTGGATGATGAAGATTGTTATACTTGGGAGATCTCTCTTACAGGGTTATTTGAGGCAAGTTTTTTTAAAATAAGTCATCAAATCCTACTGTAATTAGAGTTATTAGTACCATTCTAACTACATATCACAATCTTGTTCATCCATTTAACTTTTCTTGTGTGAATGACTAGACTGATCTCTTTTAAACATCATTTATTAAGATCAAGAGAAAGTCAATATGGACTATTCAAATACTTCTCCGATGACTATGAAATACTAAAAAATTGAATGAAAAAGCATCTATTAAGTACTTTGTATGTTCAAAGCATTGTGCTAAGTGTTGGCCATACAAATGGAAAAATAAGACAGTTTCTGCTAAGGAGTCCACATTCTTATGGGGGAAACAACACATATAAGTTTCAGTTGCAAGACAGATGGAAGGATATTGTGGCAAAGCAGTTCGTCTTTTTTACTGTATTTTCCACTGACAAAATATACTATCAGTTTCTGATGTTCAACCATATGATAGTTCCAAGAGTCTTCGATGGTAAAGATTTTCATTTGGGGGTTTTCAGGAATTGAATCAAAAATACCTGCAGAAACCGTTGTCACTCTATGACAGTAACTTCCCATGATGCTGGCCATCAGGGTTTGGAGGAGACTTTTGAGTTTATCTGCCACTTGATGTAACACTGGTCACTGACTGTATTGGTGAAGAAGGTATGCCCCTTCTCCAGTGATTTCTCCCCTCACTGATATCTTTGAGACCCTGGTTAGATTTAGGACTGGTTGTCTGGGGGACTCTGATATTTCTAAAGCTATTGAGTTCCATCATGGACCATCTTCATTGGGGCATGAGGTGAAGTAAGAGTGACAGTTTGACTTACCTGTCTCAAGTCACTTCCAGTCATTTCCACAGAGTGTATTGCTACTTGTCCTAGGACAAGAGACTTCAATAATGTAAATGGAAAGAACCATGCTGAGTCCCAAGAAAAGTCGAAAAAAGGCATTTTCCTTCCTTCCTTGCAGAAGTGGGGAACTATATTACTTATATTATCAGACTCAATTGATATTGATATTCCCTTCCTTCCTTCCTTCCTTCCTTCCTTCCTTCCTTCCTTCCTTCCTCTCTTTTCCTTTCTTTTGAAAGGGATTTTTTTTTGGGTAGAGGAGGAGATATACATATATTTTTTGCACATATACATGTGTTTGTGTTTGTCTATATCATATATATATATATATATATATATATATATATAATAGAAAGACTGACAGAAAGACAAAAGATAGATATGGTTTCTTAAGTCTCTTGTTCTAGTCGAACAATTTATAATTGCTCCCATATCCAAAATTCATAAAACACTTTTTTCATACTATCCCTGTTGGGTGGGAAGTCCAAGTACTATTCTTCCCCATTTTAGAGACAAGGAAATTGAGACCTAAAGTGTCTCAGGTGATTTGCTCAAGGTCACAGAACTAGTAAGATTCAGACTCAGAATTCAAACTTAGATCTTCTAACCTCTACCATGTTACATTACTGCTAATTTCATCCAAAAAAAGTTAATGACAGTACTTCCTGTGTCCAGAGCACAAGATGATGGAGGAGTTCAACTTAAATTTAAAGTGTCTGGACATTCATCTCTGCAGAAAAGGGAAGGGAAGGATAGGTAACTAAAGAATGTTGGCTCTCCAGTTCCCAACCCCCATTGACTTTCCAGTATCATGAAAGCATCCCTGTTTTGTCAAGTGCAGATAGAGAAGTGGACAGAGCATTGGCAAGACTCATCTTTATGAGTTCAATTTGACCTCAGACACTTACTAGCTATGTGACCCTGAGTAGGTCACTTAACCCAGTTTGCCTCAGTTTCCTTATTTGTAAAATGAATTTTTATTCCCTGAAATTATAGTATATCCAAAAATATCCCCAAACACCTATCCTGGAGCATGTCTTTTATGCTTTCTCAAGACCCCTGAAGGACAAGTTTATGGAAAGAATAAAATTTTACCTTCTAAGGGCTTACACTTTGAGAGGCAGAAAAATCACAGATTTAGAGACAGGAAAATATCTAGGTTTGAATCCCAGACACTTGCTAGTCAGCAGACAAATCAAAGAATCAACAGAATCTCAGTTAGGAGCAGAAGAACCAGACTGGTGTTCAACCCCAGGAATTGATATTCACAAGTCACTAATCAGATTTGAACTCCAAATAGAAATAGTTGTGCTTAGCATCTGGCTAGCAAGAATAATTCTATATAATTGGAAGCTTTTGGATGGCATTGTTACTTTATCTTGTGTGTGGTATAGCAAAAAGAGAAGGAGATACAGAGTGAGAGGACCTGAGTTCAAATCTTGCTTCTGAGGTGCATGAATTGTGACTTGGGCAAATGATTTAACATCTTTGATTTCAGTTTCCTTACTTGTAAGATTCAAGGGGTGTTACTTGAGAGCCCCTGGCCTCATCCCAGTGACTTTCTCCTGGCAGACTTGTCTGCTTCCTCCTCTGGAGTCTCTGATCCCCGCATCCCCTCTCCCTCCATGAAGATAGTGTCCCCAGTACCTCACACCTGCTTTCTTTTTCCGTGGGCAGTCTTCCCAATCCCTAACTTTCTTGCTTTCTGCACAATTGCTGCTAGTTGGAGGCCTGGCCTGAAGGGCCAGCTAGTACATCTTGTTCTGAGCAGGAATCCCCTTGACATCATTCCAGACAAGATGTTGTTCAGCCTTAGCTTGGTTCTAGAATAATAATTCCCTCCAGTAATTGCCTCAGGCATTGTGGGGAAACCTTAGCAAAGCTCCTTAGTGAAAAACACTCTGGCAAAGGAACCTCAGTTATTTTGAGTTATTATTCTGCATTGGGTGGTATGGTGGATAGCACACTTGATGTGGAATAAGGAAGATCTGAGTTCAAATCCAGCCTAAGACACTAGCTGTGTGATCTTAGGTAAGTCACTTAACCCCTATTTGCATCAGTTCCCCAACTGTAAAATGGGGACATACTGGAGAAAGAAATGGGAAACCACTCTTTGCCAAGAAAACCTCATGGAGAAGTCCATGTCATGAAGAGGTCAGAGGAGGAAGAACTGAGGGAGATAACATTAAAATATTCCTAATAGTAAAAAGGCAGCATAGAGTAATGATGAGCCTGAAAGTTAGTCTCTGATACACACTGGCTTTGTGACTCTGGCCTAGTCTTTAAACTCTAGTGATTTTAGTGAATCTCTACAAGTAGAACTCTAGAAAAGTGACTACCTGCTCTAGGAATCTCTCCATGACTTTCATTTGCAGAGAAGGTGTTGAACACACTATGGGAGATAGCATTTTCTTACCTGGAAGTTCCTTCTACCTATGGAATTACCAGGTGACCTAGTCCCTTTGCCTATGCTCCCACATAAGGCCAGGGTGGAGTCTGAGGTCCTGGGAGATGGGTCATCATGATGTGAATATAGAGCAGGAGGGATGCTTATACTGGCTAGTGTTGATCTCCCCTTAGACAAATTTTGTTTATGATTCTCAGTCTGCCTCCCCCCTGCCCCCCCAACTCTGTTTACCCAGAGGTTAGATTAGATTGCAAATTTTAATGTACTAGAGAGAAAACAACATATACCAGTTTAAAACGATACAACAAAGGCTCTATCCAGAGAGCTTGAGGAGATTTTAAGGTGGGAATGGTCACTTTTAGCTAGGGTGGGGTCAGACAGGATTGTAAGGAGAGCAGGATCTCAATGGACAGAGATAAAGAAGGAGTGGAGGGGATGATCTGGAAGAACTCATGGAGACTGGAACCACATTGGCAGAAAGCAAGTCCAGTCTGATTGACAACAGAATGGAGTCAGGGAAGTAGTTTAAAATAAGACTAAAGAGCACTGGTCCTGGAGCCAGGAGGTCCTGAGTTCAAATCTTGCCTCAGACATTTACCAACTGTGTGATCTTGAGCAAGTCACCTCACCCTGTTTGCCTTAGTTTCCCTATCTATGAAATGAGCTGGAGAAGGAAATGGCAAATCATTCCAGTATCTTTGCCAAGAAAACCCCAAACAGGACCATGAAATTCAGACACAACCAAAAATGACGGAATGACAAAAGATAGGGTAACATTTAAAAGGATTGTGATCTAATGCTAGAGATTCATTCTGATCCTTGACAGAGGCTCCTAGAATTTTGACGTAACCTAGCTCACTTTCCTTCTTCTTTTGCAGATGAGTAAACTGAGGCCCAGAGAGGTAAAGAAACTTATCCTAGGTCATACAGAATGTGGCATCAGTCAAAAGGTTTGTAAATCTCTTTTATGTAGCTGCTACAAAGTGCTAAGAATACAAATATAGATGTGCCATATATATCATATATATATATATATATATATATATATATATGACTGTAGATTTATGTTGAACAAAGAATATTGAGTCAGGAGAAAGCAAAAACAATGAGGGGAAAACAAGGAAGGTTTTATAGAGGAGAGGGAAAGTGACAAGGTAGAGATGAGGAGGGAGAGCAATCCAGGTATGATGAATGGCTTGTGACTATTCAGAGAATAATCTAGTCTTACTGGAATATAGAGTTTGGAAAGGGAAGAAGTATAAAAATAAAGGTTGGAAGTGTATGTAGGAGCCTGGTTTTTAGAGTTTAGTCATTTTCTAATTGTGTCCAACTCCTCATGATTCCTTCTTTTTGGGAAGGAGGATTTCTTGGCAAAGATACTGGCATGGCTTGTCATTTCCTTCTCCAGTTCATTTTACAAATGAGAAAACTGAGGCAAATGGGGTTAAATGATTTGTCTATGGTCACACAATTGAGAAGAATTTGAGGTCTGATTTTAACTCAGGTCTTTCTGTCTCCAGGGCAAATGAATGTTCCACCCAGTGTGCCACTTGACTGCCCTTGGTAAATACAAGTCTAAAGAGTTTGTGTTTGATCCTGGAGACAAAGAGGAACCTTCAAATCTTATTGATCAGGGATGTGAAATAATCAGATCTGTGCACTAAGAAGACTATTTTGGGAAGGAGCCAGGAGATGTAGAGAGACTAAGGATGAAAAAAAGAAAATAACAGAAAGGACAAGATCCTCGAAAGAATGGAAAGAAATGGGTTGCTAACAAAGACATAAGTAGAGTCTTTGGTTTGTGAAGGATCACCTATTTTCTCGGGAGACAGGAATAAAAAGGGGGTGGGTCATGATGGAAAGGGGTTATGAACTATGGCATTGAGGAGGAAAAGGGGATCACAACAATTGACTTACCTTTTCAGTAAAATGGGAGTCATGACATCTGCTGAGAGATAGCAGATGGGATGTAGTGGTGATTGAGAGGAGAAGAGGTGATATGGAAATGGATGGTCAATCAAGTAAGACTAAGTTTTGCTATAAAAACTCAGTTGAGGATAGAGAAGATGACATTGTGGTTGATCTAATCAATATGGTGGTATGACATCTTTCAACTGCCTTCTTCAGACCAGGAGTACCAATTAGTTGGTGGTGGGGGGTGGTGATCCATTACTGAAGACTGCCAGGGTATAGTAGATAAGATAGGGAAATGAGTCATGTATTGAGAACAATGGGGGCGGCTAGGTGGCACAGTGGATAAAGCACCGGCCTTGGAGTCGGGAGTACCTGGGTTTAAATCCTGTCTCAGACACTTAATAATTACCTAGCTGTGTGGCCTTGGGCAAGCCACTTAACCCCATTGCCTTGCAAAAATTAAAAAAAAAGGGTAAAAAAAAAGGAGAACAATGTATAGGGAGTTTACTCTATTCTTACTTTCTCAGAGAAAGATTTACTACATTTGTTTCTCAGAGTTCTAGAGGTACCCTGAGGGTCTTAGGGAAGTTTCTTAAAGGTATCATAGATGCTGGATAAATTTAGATTGGTGGGTTCAATATTGAAGGCCATTTTCTTGCTCCTTGAGATATCATTGCTAAAAAAATACTGTTGTTGGGTTGATGGGATCCTCAGATGCCACTTGCTTGACCTTCTGAAATCTACAAGGTTGGAGTCTCCAATTCCTTCATCTAAAGATTAAAGAACAGATCAAAGAACACAACTGATTGTTCTCATAGGGACATGTCATCTTCAGTGGGGAATAATAAGGTCTCCCTCCCCTTATAGAATCTCTCTCATTGAAGCGCCACCAGCAAAGGAATCAAACCAAGAAGAGAGTAGACAAAAATGAGTAGTATGAGGTATTCCAAGGTTTTTTTTTTTTAGGTTTTTGCAAGGCAAACGGGGTTAAGTGGCTTGCCCAAGGCCACACAGCTAGGTGATTATTAAGTGTCTGAGGTCAGATTTGAACCCAGGTACTCCCGACTCCAGGGCCGGTGCTTTATCCACTATGCCACCTAGCTGCCCCACTGTACCACCTAGCCATCTCTAGGATCCAGATTATTAAGGAAAGAAAGTATGGACAAAGTAGGGATAAAGTACAGGGACAAGAGGGAGGGATGGAGGGAACAGAGGTTATAATGAGGGTAAAGACTAGATTTAGGAGGAATGAGGCAGAGGGAGAAGTGGAAGGACAAGAGAATTTTATGTAATCTGAATTTAAAGTACTGGAGATGATACATTTGAATATGATGAAATTTATGGCATATAATCATTTTTATGGTTGGTTAAAGTTGAATGATGCTGTAAGACATGGGAAGTGAGGTTCTTTGAGAAATTTCTTGGTCTACTGGAGTCACAATTCCTTGTTTCAAATCTTTTCTCTGTCACTTGCAACCTATATGATCTTGAGTAATAGATAACCCAGTAGAATTTGGGTTGAATGAAATGAAATGAATTTTCCAAAGTCTTACATTGACTTTGAAAAAAGTCAGCTTCTCAAGTACAAGATAGTGGAGGTATAGATGGGCATTAACTCAAAAAATGTTTATTGTACAGTATGATTAAAATGAATCATTTGATGAAATGGCATTCCCCATATCCTCGACTACATCAAGAAAAGTCATGTTCAAGATGAGTGAGGAGATAATCATACTGTGCTTTGAGGGCCAGTGGGTTCCCCTGTTACTTAAGGTCTTTATGGTAATAACTGGATAATGCCATAGTAGGGAAGTCCAGGATCAATTCATTTTTTCTCTTTGTAACTCTCATGCCTGGCAGCATGGTCCAGGCAAATTAATACTTGTTAATTGATTGGTGTTATCAGGGGGAATTCTCTGTCAAGGAGGATTAAATGGTCTCTAAGGATTCTTTCAACTTGGAGATTTTCTGATCCCAGTTTCTTTATTTCCCCTGGAAAGGAAGTGATTTGCCCAGGGTCACCTGACAGAGTTGGATCTGATCTCAAACTTTCTGATTCCCAGTCCATTGCTTCTCCATCATGGTGTCTGCCTCATTGCCCTCCACTGGCCAGGTTTCACTTTGTCAGGTTCCCTCCTGAAGAACTATATACAGTGCTACACACTTGTCAGACCAAGATATGGGACATGGGGATGATTAGGGGACCATTATTTCTGCCTTTTTATGTACTAATTAGCATTATTATCCCCTTTTCATCTGCCTGGTCACAATCATGGCTTATATTGAGCTTCCTCTTCACCTGACACAGTCAGATTTCTGCCTTTGTTTCCCACTGGTTGGCTTGCTGATGTTCTCAGTAGGTGAGGCAGGAAGCTAGTCTCCTGATACTCATGTCTGCTCCAGAAAAAATTGGCCTCAGGGGGTCCCCACTGCTTTGGTCATGGCAGTCTGGAAGCTAATGTTTGTGGCTAGGGATAATCCCCTGCTAATGAGAGGAAAAGCAGTTGGGATGGAAGCAGCCCCTGGAGCCCATGCTGGGCTCAGGATGAACTGATTCATTGGGAATGGGAACTGAATACTGGGGTCACCACCCCCTATTCTGCCCCTGTCCCCAGAATTCAGAATCTCTGTTCCTCTGGCTTTCTCAGTCTTAGAGGCCCCTCCAAAGATTGAGTGCTAGGTCAGAACCTTGGGTTTGTGAACTAATGTGCCGGGAGAAGTCAAATGTAGATTCAAGGGGAAGCAATAGACCCCATAGGAAATACTGGAAATGATGTTCTTGAATAACTTCCTTCCCTCCTTCCTCCCCCCTCCTCTCCCCTCCCTTCCCCTTCCCCCTCCCCTCCCTTCCCTTCCTCCCTCCCTTTCTTCCTTCTTTTCCTCTTTCTCTCTTCCATATATCTCCTTTCTCTCTCCCCCTCTCTTCCTCCCCACTCCTAACTCTCTCCTGTTCTTAGTCACCTTCCTAAGGGACAAGGTTATGGGTCAGAGAGTCTGGGACTCACAGATTATTCTACATATGCCTGTATTTTCATCTGGATCAAGAATTGGGTAGGAGAAAGGAAACTTCCTCAAAGGGCATGGAGTTGTATGCCTGTCCATAAACTGGAAAGTCCTGTCATGCAGACCTTCCTCTCTTTTCCTTCTCTTCTCTCCTCCTTTCCTCTCTTCTACTGTCTTCTCCTCTTCTCTTTTTTCTCTCCTCTTTTCTCCCCCTTTTTGTTTCTGTTTCTCCCCTCTTCTCCTCTTCTCACTTCTCCCCCTTCATTGTCTGTTTCTGTCTATCTCTCCTTCTCTCTCTCCATCTCTGTCTCTGTCTATCTGTCTGTCTCTCATTCTCTCAGCCTTTCCCAAGAATGGTCCATTCTCAATCAATTAGCAAACATGGTCCCTGTTTGCCCTTTCTAAGATGGGAAGCTCCTTATAAACCATTCCAAACATACCAGATATATGCAGTTCTAATGGAAGGTGATTTCAGGAGGAAGGCACTAGCCACTGAGAAGACCAGGAAGAGCCTCCCACAGATGACCAGTGTGGAAAAAAGCCAGTAAAGTCAGGAGGTAGAAGTGAGGAGGGAGAGCATCACAGGTAAGGAGGAGCCTGGGAAAATGTTCAGCATCAGGAAGGGTTTCTATGCAAGGAACAGCTAGGAAACCAGGGTGCTAGATTGTAGACTGGAGAAGACTAACAAGAATGGGACCAAGGATGCAGGTAGAGGGGTTTGCCTCAGAACAAAGGAAATAAGAAATTATTAAGCACCTACTATGTGCAGGCACTTTATAAATACAAGCTCATATAATGTCACAACCACCCCAGGAAGTAGGGACTATTATTACTCCCATTATTCCCAGTCAGGAAACTGAAGCAAACAGAAGCTAAATAGTCTAGATTAAACTGGTAAGAGCCTCAGGCAGGATTTGAACACAGGTCTTCTTGCTTCCTGGCATAGCATTTTATCCACTGCACCACCTGACTGCCTTGATTTAGAGCTAGAAGGGTCCTCAGACAACATTCAATCCAAACATTTCATTTTAAAGCTGAGAAACTAAGGCCCAGTTAGTCGATGGACATTTATTAATCACTCACTGTATATCAAATTTGTGTTGTGCTAGAGTTGCAAAAAATATGATCCTTACCCTCAAGGAGCTCATAGTCTAATGGTGACAGACAGACAGCAAGCAAGCAAATATGTACAGAGCAAGTTAATACAAGATAAAAATAAACTAATAAAGAGAGGGAAAGCAAAATAATTGAGAATGGTTGAAGAAGGCTTCCTGAAAAATATGGGGGTTTTGTGTGGACTTAAATGAAGCCAAGGATATCAGAGTAGTGAGAAATGAGAAGTGAGAGCATTGCTGGGATAATCAGAGAAAATGTCCAGAGCCCAGAGATGGATTGTCTTATCCATGGAGCAGACCCAAAGAGAGAGGAATTGACTTATCCAAAGTCCTGCATAGAATTAACCTATCTTTTGCTCACCTTTTTTTTATAATAGACACCAGTGCTGCTCCCCAAGGTCCTGTAGGACTAGAGGGCTTGGCTAAAGCCCATTTCTGCCTCCCAGGAGTGCAGATTTCTCTCCAGGGTCAGACCCAGCCCTAGAACCTCTGGGGCTCAAACTTTGTAGAGACTTGTCTTCCTGGGAAACTGGGGAGTACCACTGATAAAGATAGCGATCCAAGTGACATTTATACCACACCTGGGGGCCATATCCACACCAAATAGCATACCCGGGACCACATATGGAGGATTAAAATATGAAATAGGGGACGTCATGGGGGGCTATAAAGATTTTACTGCCTAGCGTCTGGGCTCAACACATGCTTCAAGGCAGAGGGAGCTTGGAGGAGGGGGAGGGAAGGCAGGTCTTCCTAAACCTGTAGTAATAAAAACTTTATATGCCTTCCCTCAGCCCCCCAGCTCTCAGCCCCAACCCCTCACCTCTACTTCCAGCTATTGGATCTCTGCCAAATATGGAACCTATTTTACTGTTGAATTTCACGTACACACCCCTGCTTGAGAATGCATTCACATACACTCACATACTCTCTCTCTCTCTCTCTCTCTCTCTCTCTCTCTCTCTCTGTCTCTCTCTGTTTCTCTCTCAGACACACACACACACACACACACACACACACACACTGCATAGCCACACGGAATGAAATTATAGAATATTAGCATTGGGAAGGTCCCTAGAACAGAGAAAATAAAACATCTAATCTAGGACAAAGTTTTAGTGATATGAAATGTCAGAGCTGGAAAGGAAACAGAGTAAGAATTTAAAGTCCGAAGGGGACCTTAAATAAAGAGATACTGTAAGTGCAAGAGAAGAGTCTTAAGTGGTGAAAAGGGAGGGGAAGATCATGGAAAGCTTTCTGGAGGAGGTGGCATGTTGCTGGCCCTAACAACTACAACAGCAACAAGAGGATGAGTTTAGAAATTCAACAGGTCAAGAAAAAGGTATAGTTTTCTAGAGAACTTCCTTATGGAAAAGTCTTAAGCCAAGACAAGGCTGTTGGAATATACAAGGTATGTTTGGGGAACAATAACTCATTGTGGTTTGAGCATAAAGTTTTGAAGGGCAGCAAGAGGAGATAAGATTGGAAGGGTAAGATAACATCAAATTGTGGAGGATTCTGAAAGCCAGATCAGGGAATATGAACATTACTCTATGTGGGGTGGGGGGAACCCGCTTTGTTTTTGAGCAAAGAAGGAACACAGCTCAATCTGGGCAAAAGGAAGATAATTCTAAAGCATGTTAAGGAAGGGTTGGAGTGGGAAGACTGAGAAAGGGGGAAGATCTATTAGTAGACAGGTGGTAATGGGAACTCAGAACACAGAAGTAGCCATGGGGCCAAGGAAATGATGGGTATCAGACATATTGCAAAGATGGACTTTGTTTCATTTGGTAACCACTAAGTGACCCACAGTTCTTCACAGAGGAATTTAGAGGAATGGCAGTGCCATCGAGACAAAGAATAAAGTTAGATGCAAGAGTAGGTTTTTGGAGGGAGAAAGATGGAGAGACCACAGATTTAGGATTTAGAAGATTTGGTTTTGGATCCAGTGCTCTACTATAGACAACTTGGGTGATCTCTCTCTCTCTCTCTCTCTCTCTCTCTCTCTCTAGTTTTTGCAAGGCAATGGGGTTAAGTGATTTGCCCAAGATCACACAGCTAGGTAATTATTAAGTGTCTGAGGCTGGATTTGAACTTGGTTCCTCCTGACTCCAGGGCTGGTGCTCTATCCACTGCGCTACCTAGCTACCCCAACCTGGGTGGATCTTGAACAAGTCGCTTCAGTTTTCTCATCTGTAAAATGAAAGGGTTGAACTTGATAAACTCTACTGGCCAATCCAGCTCTAAAAATGCTATGCTCTTATAGATGATTTGTGACATCCAGATGGAGATGTCCCATAAGTCATGGGAGACCATGGGATTAAATGCTAGAAGAGGTCTTGGAAATCATTAAGATGTGTATTTGGCATTTAGGAAAGGGCAGGGCTAGAGAGAGGTTTTTGTTGTCATCTACATAAAGATATAACAAATGAAATTATTTAAGGAGATTGTGTAGTGAAAAAAGTAGAGACTAAAGATAGAAATTTAGGAAAGACTCAAGGAATTGAAAAGAGGATATTCATTTATAGTGATCATGGGAGCCTTGATTGAAAGAGCTGGGAATGACCTAATTTGGGGAAGACTTAGAAGGGGATCATGACTGGGTTCTTAAAGTATTTGAAGGACCATTATGTGGCTGAGATTTGTTCTATGTTTGACTCTGGAGGGCAAAACAAGGAATAATGAGTAGTTAGAAGTTACTTTGAGGTTGAATTTGAACTCATCTTCCTTAACTTTCTTTATCTGTATGCTCTGAGGAAGCTATCCCAACTGCCATTTGTATTGGCAAGTCATTTTTCCCAAATACAGTTGCTATATTTTGTAAATGAAGGGGGAGAAGTGAGAAGAGGAGAAGAGGGGAGAAACAGAAACAAGAAGGAGGTATTTTTCTAATACTACCTAGCTGAGGAGCCCCCATCAGTGGATTTTCTTCATGATTATGACTTGGTTATCAATTAGTCAGCCAGACGACTTTTAGAATGATGTATTTTATTATGGTGGTGAAGTTAGAATAATCAGTACAAACATCCTCCCTCCCCTTCCCCCTCCCAAAAAGACTGTAATACATTCTCTCATCAGAATGCACAGAATCTGAGGCAAAGTGAGCTCAAACTCAAAAACACACATGGTAAAGGAGTAATTTATAGCTCCTAGAAGTCTATTTTCTGGAAACTTCACAATCTTTCCACTAGGAAAGGTGTAAATTCTCTGATGGGTTCTTTGTAGAGCTGTGAATTTACACCTAGTTTTTTCCTTGATGCAGACACTGCCCTTAATTGACATTACTAGGACTCCAATGGGAAGATGGAAAATTCTTTGGACCCCCAAAGTTCACAAATCCTTTTTCTACAAAGGAGAACAAAACCAAGATCTGGAACTATGCTTCTCTCCTTTCTTCCTCCCACAGATTCCTTCTCACGACTTTTAGTTAGAATGCTCTGCTTCCAGACAGCACCCTAGTTCTTCCCAGTCCCTAAAGGGCATTACCAAATTTCCTCAGCCAATCTGGACTGTCTTCCAGTGTAACAACATTAGTGAATTTTTCACCCTCAATTTAAAACCCATGGATTTATTAATTGAGATCTATCTTTACTACTCAGAGAACTACAGAATGTAGAATATCAGTGAAGGAAAAGGACTTTCCTCCTTCCTCCTTATTTTTCAGTTTGGGTAAATTGTTATTCAGAGAATTGAAAGAACTTGTCCAGGGAGTAGGTAGCCCAGTTAGGACTCAGAACCAGCCTCTCAACTCCATTTCTGTGCTTTTTGTACTCTCCCATGGGTTCTGCCATCAAGGAGTCTTCCTATGGGTCCCATGAAAAGAGTTCTGGGCTTGAAGTCAATGCACCCCATTATGAATTCTGGCTGTGCTTAGACAATGTTTTTTTTTTTTCAGTTCAATGAATCTCAATTTCTTCATCTGGAAATTAAGGAGGCTGGGTAAGAGGATGTCTAGAGAGATTCAGTTCTGAGCAGGGGGTGTGCTGATGAATATTAGGAACAAAACTAAAAAATTACCCATGACACATTTTTAAGTTTAATTTGCATTATGAACATTTTCCCCATCACCCTTATTTGTAGTGTTTACTGATCTCCAAGGTGTTCACACTGAAAATTTAAGCTGGCTCTATTACTCTCCTGGCTCTAAGTCAAGATCCTCTGAACATGACTCTTGTATAAAAAAATAACTAACTCACAATCCCAGGACATTGATGCTTTGGGTCAAATGAGGGTCAAGGTAAACAGAAAAGGGCTTGGATGAGGGCAAGATGGGCTAGGTTTGGAGTCAGTATGCAAGGCTTCTTATGAAGCAGGATCATGAGGAATGGGGGACCATTCCACCAGGTTTCATTCCAAAGGCCACCTCACCTCTGGCTCAATGTCCCATCCACTATTCTCCCACTCTCAACCACCAGAATCCCCAGAAACTCACATACCTCTTCTCCTGGGGTGGAATGCTGCCCATGAGGGTAAAACACTTTTTCAGAGAAGGTGGTCTTCCAGGATCTCCATTCAGATTAAACCCACTATGAGATCACCATCTCTCTCTGTAAAAAGTCAGTTAGCCAAGTGAATAATCATTTATGAAGTAGCTACTATGTGTCAGTCACTATGCTAAAAGACGGGGTGATGAAAAGAGGCAAAAGACAATGTCTAACCTTAAGGAGTTCACAATCTAATGGCAAAGGCCAGACCTAATAAATATGTGCAAACAAGCTCCAAGGGAAATGATTTATAGTGAGAAGGCACTAAATTAAGAAGGGTTGAAAGAGACTTCGTATCTCCCATGGGCATGATCTTCACCAGCATTTCTGCTATCTCAGGGCCAAATGCCTCCCTTTCCAGTCCATTGGTCCTAATCCCTCCATCCTGCTCCATTTGCAACCTCCATCCCTTGAAGGGATTATAGGAATCATTAGTCCTTCACTGTTCATTCTACATTTGGTAGAACATTCCCATGTATCCTCCTATTATGCTCTCAATGAGTAAGATTTGACTAGGAGCAGATATGGGGGTGGGAGGGAACATTATAGGAAAAGAGGGGTGGGACTATCTGAATTTCTTCTTTCACATTCCTGGTCCCCGAAGCCTAGGGAGGTCCTCATATGCCCACCAGCCTTCCCTGTTCCCTCCCCCATGCCCTCTTCTGTTCCATCTCTCTCCCCCCCCCAAGTGAAGAGAAATCCTATAGCCACATCTGGAGACAATCACTCCTCCTGCCACCCTTGGTTCTTTCTCTCCCCCAGCTGAGCTGGAGACTCTGGCCTGAGCTTGCTCTGGTCCAGTTCCCAGCACTGACAATCTCATCCTGGGCCAAGCAGTCTCACTCACCTTCATGGCATGGCCCATTCTGGCTGTCCTTTGCTACTTCTAGGGTCATCAACTCTGAGTTCTCATGTGGGGAGGGAGGAGTAGGAGATTGTTGGCTGCCAGATAGAATTTTGGCTACAAACTCTACTGGTCCTGGCCCTGAAATGAGCCAGCTCTCTTGTGTAGACTGTGTCCCCCACCTCTTCCCGCTTATGTGTGCCACCCATTTCCTCTCCACCCTGGGCTCCAGGGTCTGGGTTTAGGAAGATTTGGGTCTGCATTCCTGAGTTTTATAAGCCCTGAGCAGTTGTGGGACCCTGGAGGCTTATGGGTATAAGTTGGCCAGAATGGCTGCTAACATTCCTACCAATTCAATTCAATTCAAAATTCAATTCTATTCTATTAAAAATTTGATCCCATTCAATTCTATATAAATTTATTAAGTGGTCACTATATCCAGAGTCCTACTTGAGCCTGCTGGGTGGGCTAAGTATTGGAGCAGTTGACATTCTAAGATCCTGGCCTGGACTCACCTTAGGAAAATCCACTCAGAAGCAAGGCCAGTGGTGGTAATGCCAAGTCTGACATTCAGGGCCCCTTCAGCTGGGGTCCAGGGAGGCCTAGAGGTTGAAGAGAGCCAAGACAGAGGGGCCCAAAGCAGGAACTTAAGGGAACAGAGGACATTCCATGAGTCAGTGCTGGCAGCTCAAGGATGATTGAAGGGGGAGAGTCTGGGGTCTGCCTTAGCTTTGGGTTTAACATGTTTCCTACATTTCCCTTCTCTTCCACTGTCACCCTTTCAGATCAGGGAATAGATATCACTTTAGAATTCCAGGATCCACAAAACCAGATCTGGAAGGGACCTGAGAATTCAGAAAACAGATGGCGCTAAAACTTGAGTCTGACCATGTCACCTTTCCTGGCCAAAAATTAAATAAATAAATAAATAAAATCTCCATTGGCTCCCGGTTGCCTCTAGGATGGAATTCCGGTTTCTTAACCCAAAGGACATTTAAGACCCTCCATCAGTCCAATCCAGACTTATGTCTTGCTACTCCCCTTATACACTGAATTCCAGTGAGACTGACTTTCTAGTCATTGATCCCATGAACTCAATCTAGGCATGAACTTGGAAGGCATCCCATCTTCCACCTTAATTTCTTAGAATCCTTAGCTTCCCTTACCACTTAGATTTGGAGACACTTCCTTGGTGAAACCTGCCCTGATTCTCCTTCCTTGTTTCTAGTTCTCTCCCCCTTTATGCATTGCCTTGTATTCACTTCTCTGTGTAGAAATCCTATGGATCCTTTTATCCCTCTTCTCTGCTCCTCACCCCCACCTAATAGAATGTAAGTTTCCTGAGGATAGGGACACTTCAGTTTTACCCTTGTATTCCTAGGTCTCTACACATACATTTGTTACTTTATGTATGTGGATTATGATTGATTGAATATATTGAATTATTGAAACCTTGGAATGACAGAATAAATGAATGAAAGTCACTTAGGATACAATTACTATATATCAGATTCCGTACTAAAGGGTTGGAAATAATAAAACAAAAATCAGGACAGACTGCCATCTCATCTAATAAGGGAACATAATACACATGGCTGGGTGATTGGGAAGTCAAAGACTCCAGGGCAATTGACACAGACATTTGCAGGAATGAGAGTATTGATTTAATTACTGCTCCAGAACAAGAGATAGAAAAGAAAGGGGTATGGGGTGCATGGATTTGAACTATCTTGGGTCTGGCCAGGCCAGATTAATATGGTGAAGTCTTACCAGACTCTAAGAATCATAGGGTGAAGAACAGCAGTATGACAAGAAGATGAAGGAGGTATGATAATGTGAATATTAGCCATTATTATTATCCTATAAAATGTCTCAGCACCACAAGAATAATAATACTATACGTTGCATTTTAAAATTTATAAAGCATTATTTTAGAAAATTCTCATTTGATGATCAGTCCTATGTGGTATCTACAGGTTTTATTTTCTCGATTTTACTGATGAGGGTCGGAAAAAATTAGATATCATATCTTCACTCTAAACCAAACATTATCTGTGTCTTTGCAGAGAACAGAAGAGAGGCTGTCAAACCTTGAAGGTATTATTTGGTACAGTCCACTTCATTTTATAGAAAAAGAAACTCAAGACCCAGGAATGTGAAAGGACTTGTCCAAGGTCACACAATATATCTCTGACAGAGCAGGGACTGAGATGTTTTGGTTTCCATTCCAACTTCCTCTTACATATTGAAATAAGCCTTTTTGCGGGAAAACCTCCTTCCTCCCCTTCCTCCTTTGCCTTCCCTGTCTCCTACTCTCCCTCCTCATTCTCCCCCCCCCCCCAAGGTGTCCTGGAATGGACTATGTCTCTGAGAGCAGCTAGTCATGCTTCAGTGAGAACTTGGAATGTGCAGAGGCCTTGTTCCCCCAGCTGTTCTCTAGACTCCATGCAGGTCCAGGCCCCCCCCAACCCCCCCCACCCTCTACCCTGCTGGGAAGCAGGAGAGAGAGCCAGGAGGGCCCTCATGTTGTGGGGGTGGAGGTGTTTGGGGGCAGAGATCAAGCCTCTGAGAAGGTCATGCGGCACGTTGTACAGCAGGGAAGACTTAGAACCCATCATAGGGATCCAGGCTCCCCAGTAGGAGCTCCATCTTTGACTGGATTCCAGACAGTCTTTTTGCTGCTTCTTTGGAATCAGTGCAAGTTATCACTCCAGTTTATCCCCCCACCCCACCCCCACTCCACTGGCTGTTGTCCCTGCCCAGGCCTCCCCAGCACTTTGGACAAGGCAGAGCCCAGCAGCTGTGTCAGCTTAGACTTGGGTCACCTATGTTCTTGCTATATATACACGCTTGCTGGGGTCCAGAAACTTCCCAAGAGGAGGGCTGGGCAGGTCTCTGCACCGGTCAAGGAGCTCCCTCAGGGCAGAAGCTAGTTTCTTCCCTCTGACTAGGTGATGCCTAACCTAGAGGAAATAAGAACTAGAAAGAGACAGAATGAGACCTGGGAGAAAGAGGGGGAATTAGAGCTAGTAGAGCTAGATGTCAGGATTGGTCTGTGTCAGAGAGAGAGAGAGAGAGAGAGAGAGAGAGAGAGAGAGAGAGAGAGAGAGAGAGAGAGAGTGTTTGTTGTGTATGTTTTAAAAACTCTCCACGATGTTCCCTGTAAAGTGATTTCTGAGATCTTAGCCAGGGAAAGAAAGGGACTCCCTGTCCTATTTAGAGAGATCTAGGAGCAGATCTTTCTCTCCAGCTGTTTGGTGGAGAATGAGCTCAGAGTGGCTTTGAGATGGAGGGATAAAGGCTGATGCGAAGCCTTTTCGAAAGGGTTTTCAGTCTCAGTGGTTAGGTCTATCCACTCCCAGCTCTAATGGTCTCTGTTCAGAAATCCATTTCAACTCTGTTATGCGTTTTGAGTTCTCTTCCAGCTTGGACAGGCTATACTTTATGTTTGGAATGCCTTCACATCTCTATCTTTCTGAGTTCTGTATTCTTAGGTTCTTCTCAGCTCATATGTTCTCTATTTTAAGGTCCTCCCAGCTCTGACATTTTCTGTTTTAAGGTTCTCCCCATATCTGACATTCTATATTCTCTCTTCTAAGGTCTCTCTGAACTCTGATATTCTTTTTTCATCATTCTAGGGTTCCTCTTAGTTCTAACATTTTCTCAGAATGTTTTAAGATTTCTCCCCACATCTGACATTCTCTATTCTCTCTTCCCAGCTCTGACATTCTTTACTCTTTATCTGGGCCCCTCTTAGTTCTGGAATTTTTTGAGAACATTGTGAGATTTCTCCCAGCTCTGACATCCTCTAATCTAAGGTCCCTCCCAGATCTGGCATTCTCTGTTTTAAGGTCTCTACCAATTCTGACATTCTCTTTTCATTGTTCTGGGGGTTCTTCTTAGTTCTAACATTTTCTCAGAATGTGCTAAGAGTTCTCTCCATATCTAACATTCTCTGATCTCTCTTCTAAGGTCCCTCCCAGTCCTGACATTTTTTTTGTTGTTTGTTCTGGGTCTTTCTTAGTTCTGGCATTTTCTCAGAATGTTCTGAGATTTCTCTCAGCTCTGATATTTTCGTTGTTCTGGGGTTTCTCTTAGTTCTGACATTTTCTCAGAATATTCTAAGAGTTCTCTCAACTCTGACATTCTCTGCTCTAAGGTCTCTCCAATCTAGCATTCTCTGTTCTCTGTTCTAAAGTCTCTACCAATTCTGGCATTCTCTTTTTGTTGTTCTGGGTCTCTCTTAGTTCTAACTTTTTCTCAGATTGTATTAAGATTTCTCTTAGCTCTGACATTCTCTATTCTAAGGGCCTTCCTAGATCTAACATCCTATATTCCTTCTAAACTCTAATATTCTCTGTTCTCTGTTCTAAGGTTCCTTGCAGCTCTGATAGTCTCAGAATGTTCTAAGGTCCCTTCCTGCTCCAATATTCTCTGACTTTTGTCCATCTTCCATCAGGAAGTTCCTCCTTGATCCAAATGAATTTCTGTTGTAGTGAGAATGAATTGCACCTGATTTGACTTAGACCACAATTAAATGGCTCATACCTACTCCCCTTATCTGTCTAGTTGAACATTTATCAACTTGTTGGACAATCAAATTCTTCCTATCTTTGACTTATATTTCTCTAAGCTAAGTCATTATAGTTTCCTAATAATTTTTCACACTCTTATTTCTAATCTTCAAGAAAGGAGACTCTTGTAGGAACAATCAATGGATATGTCTAATTTCTTCAGGGGCAGAGAGATGGTGCAATGGATAGAGTACCAGACCAGGAGTCAGAGACTCAACTCAAATCTGACCTCAGACACTTACTATCTAGTTGTGTGTTGTTGAGTAAAATCCCTTAACCCTGTCTGCCTCAGTTTAATCATATGTAAAGTGAGTTGGAGAAAGAAATGACAAATTACTCCAGTAGCTTTGCCAAGAAAACCCCAAATGGGGTCATGAAGAATCAGCCACAATTGAAAAGCAAACTGGATAAAAAAATGTTCAAGTAAATGATAAGTTCCATGAAGTCTGGCAATTTCATTAATCACTACCAGGGCATCTCTTAGGTCCCTCAAAAATAGTAGGTGCTCAATATTTGTTGTTGATTTGTTACATTTGTGTAGTGTCTCATTGTTACAAGGTCCTCAAATATCTCATATGATAGGGAGGCAAGACAAGTTCCTCATTTGAAAGATGAGAAAATGGAGTGTGAATAGAATTTTGGAATTTTAGAGTCTTAAATTATGTGTGACCTGAGATCCAGTGCCCAAACAGACCAGGTTCAAGCTTGGAAGTTCTCCAGAATTTCTTTGGCTCATTTTGCCCCTAACCAGAGTTCCTTTTGGGAACTTCAGAATATAGCTGGTGTCTATTTCCCCTCAAATGTGGGTAAAAGGTCCCCAGTTCCCATGCAGGCACTTAATATATCTCAGTTGCAGGATAGCCTTTATTTGATTTCACTGATAAAAAGATTCCCAGTGGCCCACAAAAAATCTTATTCTCCTTCTCCTGTGAGTTCTCCCTTCTCTCTGGGGACCTATCAGTCCTTCAGACTCATATTGTCACCTTCTAGTTTCATAAGGAAAATAGACTTGAAGTTAGTTGCTCGAAGCAATCCCTCTGCCATTCCATGAATGGTACCTTGACCACCAGGGACCTATATCAGCCTCCATTTTTATTTGCTACCATAATTTGTTACCATAAGTCTTGAACTCTTCCCAGAAGAAATGAACCTAGGTCTACTGGAAAGGTGATCCCTTTCTCTTCCATTAGGTCTATACTGTCTGATACTCATGATAGCCACATAGTGAAAAGGTTTTTGCTTCTTTGCTTCTGCTAAAGGGAACAGTGGATAACCCACTGGTAGAAGTCCTGGTCAGAACCTCTCTCTGACAGTTATTACTTGTGTGCCTAAAGACAAGATCTTTGGACCTCAGTTTCTACATTTGTAAAAGGAAAGATTTAACCAGATGACTTCTGAGTTGTCTTTGAGCTTTAGGTCTATATTCTTATGATCTTCTAGTTCTGCGATAATATACACAATCTCTTTCTCTCTAAGAGACTGAAAATTCTTAGTATCTCTTTCTTTACCCAAGATGCCTGTGTCCCAGGAAACTCCAAAGTTTCAGAACATTGTCAAGCAAATCCTTTCTCTCTATCCAGGAGATTCAGTCAGGTAGTGCCATCTTGGAGGAGTGGGGACTCTCATTGACACTTCTTAAGAGTGTGTAGGTTTTGGCAGACATAAGCTTTTCCTTTCCTTGGTGGCTTAGAAGGTCAGGTGGATACATAGATCCTCCTTCTGGGACCTAGTTCCACTTTTAGCTCTGTTGAAGTTTCCAATCTGTGCCCAGGTCTTTGGAGATTCCTCTTCCTAACTCCCCAAGGACCATTGTATTATGAGTTAATCAAATTATTTCCAATATCCTAATATTCCTCAGTAAGGTCTTTTCATGAGTACTCAGACCCAGCTGTTGTTCTCAATCATTTCAACAAGGTGTGTATATTAGTGAGGACCCTAAACTTAGAAGCTCATCAAATTGATCTGGGAACTCTCTCCATCAATCATCCTATATCCATAAAATGTCATAATTGGTAGTGATCTTAGAAGAGAAAATATTAAACTAAATAGATCTTTATAATAAATGATGATAATGCTTTAAGATTTTCAAGGGCAGCTAGGTGGCTCAGTGGATAGAGCACCAGACCTGGAGTCAGGAATACCTGAGTATTGAATCTGACCTCAGATAGTTACTAGCTGTGTTGAGCAAGTCACACCCTGTTTGCCTCAGTTCCTCAACTATAAAATGAACTGGAGAAAGAAATGGCAAACCATTCCAGTGCCTTTGCCAAGAAAACCCTAAATGTGGTGATGAAGAGTTGGATATGACTAAAATGATTGAACATAACAACAAAAGGTTTTCAATGTGTTTTCCATACATTATCTTATTATCTAACTTACAGCTTCCAACCACTTTGCCAAGGTAGGTACTGTAAGCATTATTATTCTCATTTTACAGATTAGACAACATAATATCTGAGAAATTAAATGACCTACCCAATATCATAATGAAAATAAAATGTTGGATCTGAACCCAGGTCTTTTCTGGCTGCAAATTTATCATTCTTTCCACCGTACCACCAGTATGATAATATCAACTCACAATTAAATAGCACATGGAGATTTACAAAGCACTTTCTTCATAGCAGCTTTAGGGGGTAGATAATATGTTCATTTTCCAGATAAAGAAATCAATACTAAAACTAAATTAAGGGGTAAAAGAGCCTTGCCTAGGGTTACACAACTGCTTGTTTTTGAAGAAGAGATTCAAACTCAGGTTTCTTGACTCCAAGTACCTACTTCTCCAGTTACACCAAGTTTCTCTTTTGAGTGTAAGAAGTCAGATAGTCCAACAGCTTGATTCCTATACAGATGTAGAAAGTGAGGTTTCAAGAGAGGAAGTAGTCTTTTGTCCAAGATCATGGGTGAAAAGCTACTGGCAGAACCAAAAAGCTAAACTTTGACAACCAGTTCCCATGTCCTTTTCCCTATGGAATTGCTAACAACAACAGGGAGTCATGGATTCTAACTCTTTGGAGGACCTAGGCAGCCAGAAGGAATTTTAGCATGAACTATCCCTTCCTCTCTCCCTAGGGATTAGAGCAGGCTGTAGTCTGCAAAGGCCCAGAAAAGTCCCAGGCCTGTACACCCCAGCCAATGAAACTCCATGAGCCTGGGTGGAGAAATGAGAAGCCAGCCAGGCCATGTAGCCTGTCCCAGGCTCCTGCAGAGGGACAGTGGGAGGGAGCCAAGGGGTGGAGGTCAGGGTAACAGCAGGTGTGACTTTACAACCCGATGCTGGATTGGCTTTTAGGATGATAGATGGCTAGGATGGAATGGGTCCAGGGGAGCCAACAGACCTCAACACCGTTGACAAATTACTCCCTGTAGTCCAGGCGGTCGGGCCACTCAACTCTTCTCTCTGCTACCCCCCAGCCCCTAGGATACAATTTCACAGTCTAATGGCTCTCCCCTCCCATTACACAACTTTTCCTGATCTCCTGCGTTGCCAGATGTCTCCTGTAAACTCTGGCTTTGGATCCCTGGTCTTCAGCCTCCAGTGGTATTCCCCCTTCTCCCCCGCCTATATTTTCAGATTGTTTGGGTAGAATGAGTATTTGGCTACACCTCTTCTAGACTGTCTTCCTGCCTTTCACCTGCTCTCTCCAATCTACCACCAATTCCCCTCTCTAACCCTAATGGACATACTTTAAACATAGCCCAGGCTCTTGTTCTCCTTCTTCCACCATCATGATCCCTGAAAGGAAGATCCAGGTTCCTTAGGTTCAGCATCTATTCAAACTCATAGCCTGCAGGCCCCTATCAGATGTTCCCCTTTACCAAACCAAGTCAGAAAGCATGTAAGTTCAAAGAGAATAGCATTCAATGAAACAGAAGAACTATGTGGCAAGAAGGAATGAAATCTAGCTTCAAGTATTCCCAGAACCAGTACCTGGGTGGCTGCCTTCTACTTGACGAAGTATGCTGAGAGCCAGCTTCTCATTCTTGAGTTGTCCATCTTGAACCTCTGGATGGCCTCTGAGGTCCCTTCCAACTGTAGATTCCATGGCTTAGCACAGGGTCTGCCATATGGGGGGCACTTAATAAATGTTTATTGATTGAATGATCAATGATCAAGATAATTATTACCTACACTTTAATAGATGAGGAAATTGTCAACTCAATGAGAGAAAGGAAATAGGTAGTTTAAGGCATGATACTGGTTTGAGTCAAAAATTCCCTGATCTAAGCAGCAACTTTCAGTCTAGTCAGGTAAAGAATACTGTTTCCTTCAGGAACTGAAGCCTCAACCATCATGAGAATCCAAATAGAGTGTCATAGCTCATCCCTGGTCCACTTAGATCATGGGATCTCTGAAGTTAGAGTCTGGATCTCATTAGACTGAGAATTGACCAAGATTAAGAGTTATTCCTCCCCTATCAGATGGTCTGAATACATTGCTTTGGGGTTTTTTTGGATTCAGGCCTGTGCTTTCTGCAGCATAGGAAACTTCCAGTGTGGAAATTCCATCCCCTAATACAGCTCAATTGTTCATGCAGCTTGTAGTGTTAGAGTGTTATCTGGTGTCTTTGTGGGTTAAATGATTTGCCACCAACATAGATCCTAGGACCTCTACAGTGTGGTAAAAATTCTCATCTTCTGGTGACCAGCCCTTCCTTCTGCAAGGTGCTTGCCCTGTCTGAGAAGGATGGTTATAGCCCATCATCTGAAGCTTTTGTTGCTTAGAGGGAACTCAGAAGTTATACATACAACTAGTATGTGTCAGAGACTAGATTTGAACTCAGATCTCCCTGACTCCAGGGTCAAGAATATATCTATCTCTCCTTGGATGGTCTGGAATTAGAAAGAGAAATAACCCCAGTCCTTACCATCTCTAATAATAACAGCTAATATTTTTATAGCACTTTTTATGCTAAATGATTTACAATTATTATCTCACTGGATTCTTACAACATCTCCGGAAGGTAGGTGCTATTATTATCTTCATTTTAGATGAGGTTCTTTGTTGTTGTTTAACTTTTGTTTTCAAAATGTTGACTTGCATGTGAATTGAAGAGTCAGAAGTATACAAACCTCAAAACTGAGGTGAAAGGACTTGCCCAAGGTCACACAACAAATAAGTATTTCTAAAATAATATTTTTCCAACTACATGCAATGGTAGTTTTCAGCAATTATTTTTTTTAAAAATTCTATTTTTTTAAGGCAATGGGGTTAATGTGACTTGCCCAAGGTCACACAGATAGGTAATTATTAAGTGTCTGAGATTGGATTTGAACTCAGGTCCTTCTGATTCCAGGGCCAGTGCTCGATCCACTGTGCCACCTAGTTGCCCCGACAATTATGTTTTACAAAGTTTTGAGTTTTACATTTTTCTTCTTTGCTTCACTCACCGCTCCCCTGACAGAAAGCAATCTAATATAAGCTATATATGTATTATCATACTAAACATAAATCCATATTAATCATGTTGTGGAAAAAGAATCAAATCCAAACAGAAAAAAGCAAGCAAACAAACCCCAAATTAGTAATAAGTATTAGAGGCTGGATTTGAACTCATGTCTTTTCTTCTTGAGTCTATGCCTATCAATGAATTACTCCATGAAATATAATTGATCAATGAGGTTCCCTGGGGAAAAGAGTAGATAAGTAGAATGGAGAGAACTCCTGGATGTTTTGACAATACTGAATGATGAAGGTCCTTGGCTCTTCCTGTTGACTCCACTTTGATTAAGGCCAGCCTCCTTTGCTTTCACAACTCTTGGGCTTCCACACTTGGATCACTCAAAGCTGCCAATGTTAGCTGGATGGTCTTTCTCTATCTTTTTTTTTTTTTTAGGTTTTGCAAGGCAAATGGGGTTAAGTGGCTTGTCCAAGGTCACACAGCTAGGTAATTATTATTAAGTGTCTGGGGCCAGATTTGAACCCAGGTACTCCTGACTCCAAGGCCAGTGCTCTATCCACTGGCCCACCTAGCCGCCCTTGGTCTTTCTTCATTTGAGGCAGATTTTAGATTCATTCCCCTTTCCTCTCCCTTCCTATCCCTTCTGCCATTTTCCTCCTCTCTTCACTCCATCTTTTCAATTCACAAATATTTTTAAGCATTTACTTGGGCCAGACACTATACTAAGAATTGGGAATACCAATATAAACAGAAAGATAATCCCTGCCCTCAAGGAGCTTACATTCTAATGGGAGAAGACAATTCCCAAGTCTGAGAGAAGGAGAGAAAAGAAGGGAGCATACAAGACAATATCTGAAGAGTCAGGTGGGAGCCCCTTAAGGAATGAAATCATGGTGATCCTGTGCATCCTCCTCAGACTGGAGATTCTTGAAGGAATCAGTCAATCAGAAAGAGGCCATAGGAATAGAATGAAGTGTAGGGCAAAGAGGTATCCATGGCATGGTGGTGAAAGTCTGGGAGAGTCAGAATGGCAACCTGTATAAATGGGAGGTCATCACAGAGGAGAAATTCTAGAATGGGGGATTGAAAATAGAAGGTAGGATTTGAGCTGAGTGTTGAAGGAAACCAAGGAAGCTTGTAGGTGGTGAGGAGGAAGAACATTATAGGCATGGCAATGGCCAGAGAAAAGACCAGGCATTGGGGAATGGAGTACTGTTTTCAAGGAAGAGCAAAGAGACTGGTGTTGCTGGATTGTCCAATAGGGGTCAGAGAAAATCATATGAAAACTAGAAGGGTAGGAAAGACCCCACTTGTGAAAGCTTGAATAGTCCAATAGAGGATTTTATTTGATTGAGGATGTACTAGAGAGTCCCCTAAAATTTGTCAAGTAGGAGAATAATACTGTCCTCTTGCTACTTTTTTCTCCTATTCTTGTCTTCTTTCTCCTTTTCTTCTTCCTCTGGGATTTCGCTGAGATGAGTCCACCATCCACCAACATGGATCCTAGGATCTCTGCACTGTAGTAGACAGAGATAAAAACCCTCATCTTCTGATGGCCAGTGTTCTCTTCTACAAGGTGCTTGCTCTGTCCACCATCTGGATCTTTTATTGCTTAGAAGGACCCTAGAAGTTATCAGGACCAGCCCTGGCTATCCAGGTACCACCTTTCTGCCAAAGTTCAGGCTCTTTTAGACATAGTTTTTGAGATCTGCTCCCACCTCGGGGAAATAGTGGAGAACTGGTCAAAAGAAGAGGGTTTGAGAATCTTAGTGGCCACAGACTGAGCCCTGACCCTGGTCACCATCTAACCCTTAATCTTAGTCACGGACTGAGCTCCAACACCCATCACAGACTGAATCCTGATACCAGTCACATACCAAGCCTTAAAGGGTGGGGAAAAGTGAGTGTATAAAAGGGCCAAAGAGATAGATCCAAACCAACATAAGTCATCAGAAGACATTCTGTTGAATTATTGTCACAGGTTTCCAACTTATTTGTGGCGGATGCTAACTCACTGGATAAAACCCTGGGTCTAGAGTCAGAAAGACCTGAGATTAAATCTAGCCTCAGACACTGATTTTAGACAAATCACATAATCTTGTTTTCCTCAATTTCTTTGTCTGTATAATGAATTGGAGAAGGAAATGACAAACCACTCCAATATTTTTGCTAAGGAAATCCCAAATAGGGTCATGACTGAACAACAGTCCAATTGGTTTTCCAGCCTCTGTCTTGTCTCCTTTTTTAGTGGCCACAACACCATATGAATCCTTTTAAAATACTACTCTTATACTGTTAGTCCCCTACTTAGTAATCAACAGTGGATCCCTAGGGGGCAGCTAGGTGGTACAGTGGATAGAATACTGGACCTGGAGTCAGGAGGACCTTAGTTCAAATTTGGCATCAGACACATAATAATTGCCTAGCTCTGTGACCTTGGGCAAGTCACTTAACTCCATGGCCTTAAATAAATAAAAATTAAAAAAATCTAATGAATCCCTATTGCCTTTGGAAATAAGTCTAAATTCTAGTTCTTGGCATTCAAGAATCATTCCAGGAGAGACCCACTCTACTGATTCAATTTTGTTGTTCCCTTATCTCCAACACAGAGACTTTCATTGACCCATACACATAATCTATTCCCATGCTTACCCTCTTCCCACCTCACCAGAAGTCAATCAACATTGATTAAGGGCTTATTTTATGCTAAGCAACTAATTGGCTCAGTAAATTGAGTCTGGAGCCAGGAAGAGGCTGACTGCAAATCTGGCTTCAAACACTAGCCATGTGACCTTGGACAGGTCACTTACCTCTATTTGCCTCAGTTTCTTTACCGGTAAGAATGCACTGGAGGAGGAAATGACAAACCATTTTAGTACGTTTGCCAAGAGAACCCCAAATGGGGTCATGGAGAGTTAGCCACAGCTCAAAAATGACTGAACAGCAACAACAATATGTCAGGAACTGTTATGAGCACTGGTGATACAAATTCAAAGCTAAAACTGCCTTCAAGGAACTAGCATTCTAAAGGGGGAGAAAAATGCATACTTACACAAGTATGTTTAGAATATTTATAAAATTAACATGAGGAAGCTTGTGGGGGGATGTGGGGAAGAAGGCACCAGTCTCTGGGGAGAGCAAGAAATGTTTCCCATTGAAGATGGTGTTTGGATTCCATGAGGCAGAAGTGAGGAAGGAAGTATTTCAAGCATGGAAGACAGCTATAGGCTCGTAACTATTCAATACTAAATAGGGATACCTACTGTAGCATCATAGCATTAGAAATGGAAGAGATTTCAGGGGCTACCAAGTTCAAAATCTCATTTTACATATGGGGGAAACAGGGTCAAATGACTTGGGCATGTTTATACTGGTGGTTCAAGAATAGCATTACTGGACTTCAAGTCCTCTGGCTCTAAAACAGAATATAGAGCTAGGAAAGATCTTGGGACTCATCTAGTCTATCCCTCTTCAGAGAGTGGAGTTGACTTGTTTAAAATCACCTTGCTAGAGAATAGCTCTAAAGCTATAAAACATGGGTCTCCCTACGCCCCTTCATCAGCCTTGCCTCTCAATCCTAGGGCCCTGTGGACTATGGCTTTCACTAAGAGCTAATCCAGTCTGATGTATACCAGCCCCCAGCCAATCCCCCTGACTCCCCTCCCCCAAAGCTCCTCAGAGCTGGGGCTCAGTTTGTCAGCACATAAGAAATATTGTCAAGAGAACTGGAGGGCTGGCTACCACACTAATCAGTGGGAATGACAGCGGGCGCAATAGAGACAGGGAAGGGGATGAATCATGGCAGACTCATTTGCTGAGGTAGCAGTTGTAGGTTTAAACACCAAAGTAGAGGCCAATAGATGTGACCATTTCTTATTCATTTATTTTGCAACCTAGAAACAGCAACATTCTGATCTGAAATTCTGGGAGCAGCTGTTTTGCCATTGTGACCTCTGCCTAAGGGTCACTCCTGTTTTCTTTTAAGGGGACTTTCTGTCTGACTTCTTCTGATTTCCAATCTTTAAGGCTTGTATGTGACTGGGGTCAGGGCTCAGTCTATGCCTGGGACTAGAACTCAGACCATGACTAAGATGAGGATTTAGATGGCGACCAGGGTCAGGGGTCAGTTTGTGGCCAGTGAGATTCTCAATCCCCTGTTCTTTTGGTCAACTGTCTTCTACTTTCCTGAGGTAGGAGAAGGAAGGCAGGGAGATAACATCTCTAAATCCTCATGCCCAGCTTCTAAATCTTTTTTTTTTGGGGGGGGCGGTACATGATTATGAATACTATCAGAATGACAATTTTTTCAGATGGACCACTTTCTATTTCCCCAAAGAATGGTTGTGATGATGGTATTACTCTTCTGTTGTTCAGCTCTGTCTGAAAAAAAAGCCCCCATTTGGGGTTTTCTTGGCATAGATACTGGTGTTGTTTGCTATTTCCTCTCCAGTTCATTTTAGATGAGGAAACTGAGGCAGACAAAGGTGAAGTGACTTGCCCGGGAGCACATAGCTTGTCATGATTGAGACTAGATATGAACTTGGGTCTTTCTGATTCCAGGTCCAGTGTTCTATCTACTGAACCACCCAGCTGCCTGAGAGAAATCAAAGTTTTCTGAGTCTAAGTCCGGTGTTCCACTTAATATTATTTCCATCTTCATCCAATGATTACTATTATGAATCTTTTCTCTATTTGAAGACCTCAGGCAAGTATGTGATGAAAATGAATATAAAGAGTATTAATTCCAAGTTCTCCAGGAAGAGAAAGGCAGGAAGCCTACATCTATTAAACACTTACTATATTCTAGTTATATACAGTGCTAAGCCTTGCTCTTCAAATGTCATTTAATTCTCACCATAGTCCCAAGAGGTGAGTGCTATCATGAATCTCATTTTACAGTGGAGAAAACTGAGGCAGCTTTAGGTGACTTTTGCCCACATAGCTGGTATGTGTCTGAGGCTGGATTTGAACTCAGGTCTTCTCAATTCCTAGCTCAAAGGATGAAAATTTCTTCAAAAGAAGAAATGAAATTCTAGAAATGGAGAGTGATTTGCTCAAGGTCACAAAATGAGTTAGTGGTGGAGCAGCATGGATTTGGAGAGTACTCGATTTGCAGTCAAAGACCATGGACTCTAGTTTGAGCTCCCATTCAGTTTTCTCCTTTGTGAAATGAGGTCATTGGGTTAGGATCCCTTTCAGCTTGGATCTCCCATGTTCTAAGCCACTCCCAAGGTGATTCTGTAGGTGATGTTAGAAATGGATAGAGTGGTTTCAGAGTTACTTCATGGGTAGGCAATTTAGATAGCTATTCTACATAGAAATGACTTCAGGGTCTCCCTGGATGTTGCCCCTCCTCCCAAAATAGAGAGCACTGAATGCAGGATCAGTAAATCTGGATTGGAATCCCAGCTCTGCTCTAGTCTATCCATGGGATATGGTGGCTTCTCTGGCTCTCAGTTTGCTTTTTTATTAAATGAGAGGGATGGATAAATGACCTTTAAAGTCCCTTCCAAGCCCATATTCTATGATATCTGATTTTATGATCTTACCTCACACTTCTTTTTTCCTGCCTCCTTTTCCTCCTTCCTTCCCTCCTTCCCACTTTTTCCCCCTTCTTTCCTTTCTTCCTTGCTTTCCTTCCCTCTTGACTTCTCTGGACCTCAGTTTCCCCATCTATACAAGGGGTTTGGAGTAGATAACCCTTAAGGTAACTTCCAGCTCTAAACCTGGTTTCTTCAGATGCCACAATATTTTTCCAACCTGCTAGCTGATGTCAGAAGTTTCTCTAGTAACATTCCATTCCCTCATTCAAACTTGCATTGAAGAAATATTCATCCCTCTAGCTTAGTCTTTGATGCCTATTAAAATGCCATTCCTTTTGAGGATGGGGCCAGACTTGAAGCTGTCATCAGTCACTGCCTTGTCAATGTGAATAAGTTTCTAAGGTATGCTTTACAGTGAGTAGGGGACAGAGGACAGGTAGTCTATGGACTTTAAAAGGCCTGGGAGTGAGGGCAAAAAGAGGCCAGGGATTTTAGGCTTGGATTCCCTGAAACAAATTACATCAACTTTTAAATGAATCTTGTTGCATTTTCTCCTAAAGTGCCTCCAAAGAATGGCTATTTGTCCCCAGTTTACAGGTTGGGAGATGGAAGTGAAGAGACAGGCAAAAATTTGTGAAAAATTCAAATCTGTGAATTGCCTAACTCCTAGTGGGACAGTGAGAAGGAGGGGAGAGAAATCGAACTCTCCAGATTATCAACTTTAGGGTTCTTCCCAGGCTTTTAGAAAGATTTCCTGGAATCTGGAGTAGAATGTCCCAGTCCATGACTATGAGCTCTGTGATTATAGCTCCAGAATCACAGGATTTGGAGGGAGAAGGGACTTCAGAGATAATCTAGGACAATCCCTCATTGGACCAAAATGCAAGTTGGGACTCAGAGAGATAAAATTCATACAGATACTAAGAAGAATGGCCAGAATTTGAATTCAGCTCCCTTAACCCCAAATCTATGATCTCTAAACTACTACTACTGCTGCTATTGCTACTACTACTACTACTATTACTACTACTGACTACTATTCCTCCTTCTCCTCCTCCTCCTCCTCCTCCTCCTCCTCCTACTACTACTACTACTATTACTACTACTACCCCTGATATTATGCTGTTCAGTGTTCCTTTTCCTTCTCTAGGCCTCAGTTATCTCATCTGAAATATGTGGGCCCTGAATATTTCAACGTTTAAAATTCTTTCCATTTGGGTTTTGAGAAGGCAAAGCAGGACAGTGAGAATCACACTATGTTTTAGAGTCAGAAGGATCTCACTTTCCTAGAATCCTGGCTTGGTTATTTACTATTTGTGTGTCTTTGGGGAAATTCCTTTAGTTTTTCTGGGCCTCAATTTCCCTATCTGAAAAATAAGGAGTTGGCCTTTTGAGATTCTTTGTAATTTGAAATCTATGCTTCTTTGGTTTCTTCCAGGTCTGACAGTTGGTGACTCTGGTTCTAAATGGAACCTGTCTCTCTACCCCACCTTATTCCTTCTTTCTTGAAAGCCAGAAGGGAGATGAGGGTGTGTGGAGGATGGGGGTAGGATGGAGAAGGGAATGCAGAAAACTATTCCTTTCATCAGGGTTCCTGGGCTCTCTGTGGAATATTTATGTAAATACTGTACTTTGCTGGATTCCAAGGAGATGAAATCATCTTCTATTAGCATATGGGAGAGTTTAGAGAAGGCTGCCCAAAGGGAGGAGATTGTAGGGCAGTATGCTTTGGGGGTAAGAGGAGGCCCCCTGGTACTGGGAAGAATAGTTCGGAGACCCAAAATTTGTCTTCTAATAACTAGTAATTCATAGGCAGTTTCTGAGTCAGACTTTTTGGCCACAGACTCACAGACTCTCTGGGCTCTGAGACTTCAGAAAATCTAGTTCAACCAGTATTTCTCCCCGAGTGCCCTCTAAGACACTGGAGTTCAACTGGCCTTGAACTGAAGAGGTCCCATGTCAGAAAACCCAATAGATATCTCTTGAGGCAGTCCATGAGATTCTGGTACAGCCATAATTGGTAGGAAATTTTCCTTTAGATTGATTTGAAATGTTCTACTTGGTAACTTGTACCTACTTCTCCTGGTCATAGCCTTTCAGACGTTTGAAGACCTATTTCCTCCCCATAATCCCTGCCAACTCTCCCCCCATCCAATTTTCTCACTCCCCCTTTCCTTCACATTTTCAGTTCTCCAGGCTATTTTCTTACCCTGATTCCTGTAATAGATGGGGAGCTCTTTCCTTACCTGGGCTACAGTTGGTCCCAAGTCTAAGCCAGTATTACATAAAAGTTCCTAGAAGGTTTCATTGATTTAAAAACATTCCTTCTCCCTAAAATAAGTTACTCCCTTGAGTTAGTGGGACATTTTCTCATTAAAGTATATATGTGGTAGAAGAACTCACAGAGGCAGCATGTAAGGATTACTGCAGCTAGTATCAGAAGTTCTAAGTTCAAATTTCAGTTCTTTTTTTCCCAATTCATATTTTATTTTTTTCCAGTTACATGTTAGGAAAATTTTTCACATCTGTTCTATTGCCTTCTATTGCTCTGAGTACTAGTTTTCTTCTGGATGAGAAGAATTAATAAAATGACCTCTAATGTCCTATTTTAGTTTTAATCTCATTCAGTTTTAATTAGCCTCATTAGTTTTACCCTCATTATTCAATTGAGTGAATTGGAATCATGAAAGGTTCAGAGATAGGAGCCAGGAGGGATGAGTAGAGAGATGACTTTAGTGAGGAAGTCAAAAAGACCAGACTGTTGAAAACTGGGGAACAATAGGAGACAGACATGATTTGATAGCAGATTGTGGAGGGAGGGAGGAGTTTGGATTTCAGGAGAGGAAATTGGGGCTTTACATACTTATTTTTACTTTTTAAAATTTGTTTTATGTTTTTTCCTTTTTCTCATGATTTTTTCCCCTTTAGTTCTGATTCTTCTTTCATAACAATATTAATATGGAAATATGTTAAACATAATTGTTTAAAATATTTTTATCTAAAAACATTCCTTCTCCCTTAAAAAAAAAGTTACTCCTTTGAGTTAGTGGGACATTTTCTCATTAAAGTGTACGATTATTTTTTTCTTTCTTCTCATGGTTTTTTCCTCCCTTTAGTTATGATTCTTTTATCACAACATGACTAATATGGAAATATGTTAAACATGATTGTATGTATATAACCTATATCAGATTAATCTCTTTCATAGGGAGGGGGGTAGGTAGAGAGGGAGAGAGAAAAATGTGGAACTCAAAAGCTTACAAAAAGATGAATGTTGAAAACTATATTAGCATATAATTAAAAAAATAAAATAACATTAAAAAAGGAATTTGGGTCTTTATCCAACTGGCAAAGGGGAGTCACTGAAGATTTGTAAGCAGAAGAGAAATATCATTAGAGTTGAGATATAGGAAGACTAATCCTTTAGATTTTGGAGGTTATAATGGGAGAGGACATGGAGACCAGTTTGGAAGCTAGTCCAAGTGAGGACTGATGGATTCAAAGACCTAGACTGAAGCAAAGGATTGAGGAAAAGAACAGATGAAAGAAAAGGATCAATGGAATGCCAATTTGATGGGGTTGGGTAGGGATTCAGAATATGGTTGAGGGAGAGGAAAGAGTCTTCCAGGTGACTAAGACACAGAATATGGAAAGCAGTAGGTTTTGCCAAAAGGATGAATTTGATATTGGAAATGTTCCAAGTACCTGTGAACTATCCTAACTCTTTCCCATGGAAACTGTCAGGGAGACAATTTTATCTCCACTTTAGAGATTAGGAAACTACTAAATAATTAAATATCAAATAATTTCAGGAAGCAAAGAACCCTTACAACCTGGGAATTCCCTAGGGCAGAGATGATTTTTCCAAAAAAAAGTGGTGCCGGCTATGGGATTTGAAAAAAAGCTAGGTATATGAAACAGTGGAAATGAAGACAAGTGCATTCTGGAATTGGAGACAGCCTTGTGAAGGTTTGGAGATAGGAGAAGGAATGTAGTGCTCAGCAAAGAGCCAATGTACTCATTTTTCAGTGGTGTTGAGTGCATGAAATAAGACTGGAAAGGTAGAAGGCAGCTAGTTTGTGGAGAGCTTGAAATTCCAGGTTGAGGTGTTTGTATTTTTTCCTAGAGGCAATATATTTGAACAGGTGAGTGACATGGTCAGACCTGTGGCTTAGGAAAATTATTTTCCTTTTCTAAATGTTCTTTTATTTTTTCAGTGAACAAAAATCTATTTTCTCTTCCTCCAATCTTGTCTCCCCCACCCCACCTTGGGAAAAGAAAAAGAAAAACAAACCCTCCTAAACAAGTATGTATAGTCAAACAAAATAAATCCCCTCACTGGGCATGTCCAGAAAGTCTCCTTCTGTACCCTGAGTCTATTGCCTCCCTGTCAGAAGGAAGGTAATTCTCTAAAATCATGGCCAGACATTGCATTGATCAGAGTTCTTAAATATTTAAAAGTTGTTTTTTTTCCATTGTTCTTATATAAATTATCCTGGTTCTGTTTATCAGCTTGTAGAACTCTTCCATGAGTTCTCTGAAACCCTTCCTTTTTTCATGTCTTATAACGCAGTAGTATTTCATTCCACTCATATAACACAATCTGTTTAGCCATTTCCCCAACTGATGGATACCCCTTAGATTCCAGTTCTTTGACACCACTAAGGAGCTGCTATAAATATTATAGAGCATTTGGGCCCTTTTCCTCTTTTTTGATCTTTTTGGGATTTAAACCTAGTAGTGGTATTGTTGAGTCAAAGGGTATACACAACCTATAATTTTTTGGGGCATGGTTCCAAATTGCTTTCCAAAAAGACTGGATCAGGTAGATTATTTTTCCAGCTGTTGGGGAGGATGGATTGGAGAGAGGCAGGGAGGCCAATATGGAATAGACCAAGTGAGATATGAGGTCCTGAACTAGGGCAGCGGCTACATTCTCTTCCACTCTTCCCTTTCCCTCACTGCCTGTATCCAATCATTTGCTACAGCTTATTGATTTTACTTCTTTAATCTTTCTCACATTAGGCCTCTACTCTACTCTTGATTTAATAATAATAATAATAATAATAATAATAATAATGATAATAATAGTTAACATTTATAAAGCACAGTGTACCATCCTATGTGCTCTACAAGTATTTTTTTTTTTTGATCCTCACAACAATCTTGGGTGTAGGGACTATTATTGCTGCCATTTTACAGATGAGGAAACTGAGGCAAACAGGTAATGTGACTTGCCCAGGGTCATACAACTAGTAAATGTCCGAAGCTGGTTTTGAACTCATGTCTTCCTGGCTCCCGACCTAGTGCTGTATCCATACTATACAAGCCCTCATTATCACCAATCTGGACTCTTTTTTTATGTTTTTTTTTCTATTTTCTCTTTCCTCCAATCTAAGCTTTATACTATTCCTTAACAAATTAGTCTTCCTCATCTTAAATCACTCTTTTGCTTAAAAACATTCAATAACTCCTTGATACTTACTAAAGAAAGTTCTGATGACTTTACATGACCCTCAAGTCCCTCTATGATATAGATCAACCCTACTTTTCTATATTTGATCTCTCTGGGCTTCAAATTTTCTATCCTTTAAAATGATGGGCTTTCTTCTTTCTTATCAGTAGGGATATCCCTAAGATCTCTTCAAGCTCTAACAGTCTCCCATCCCTGTATTTGATGCTTTGGTCAAAGCAAACTATGCATCTTTTCTGTGCTCAGCTGACAGTCTTGGGATTAATATTAACAATATTTTCCTTCTGCTTTAGGGTTTATAGTTCACTTTTTTACAACTGAGAAAACTCAGGTTCTGTTAAGAACAATGACTTATCCAAAGTAACACAGCTACTAGGAGTTATTTATTTATTTGTGTCCTTTATTCTTGAAGAAGACCATGACATCAGGGAGGTGAGGCCATGACAAGTATGTGATTTAGATTTGAGTGAGGGGGGTGTGTGCTAAGTCACCAATCTCACTTTCTCCTCTAGAGCCATCTGGATCCAGTGGCCAGATATGAATCAGGACAACTGGAGATAGCCCTGGATGTGAGGTGGTTGGAGTTAAGTCATAGAGCTAGTGAATATCAAGTGCCTGAAACTGGATTTGAACTCCCATCCCTCCGACTCCAAGGCCAGTGCTATTGTGGCCACTGTGCCATTTAGCTGCCCCTTCTAGGTGTTACAGGTAGACTCTGAACTCAGATCTTCTCTCTCCTGGACCAATGTTCTTCCTACAACCCCATTCTATACTGTCACTTTCAAGCACTTCCCCAAACTATTTCATTACAGTGTGGGAGGACCTGGCATGGGGTGCAAATAACCAAGTTATAGATTCCCCAATTTAGCTTGAATCATTTTAACACATCAGTTGTACTCTGTTCTTTACTGAGCTTAACCCTTAATTTTATTTCTTACCGCATCCAAACCCCTAAACTTATTGCTACTGATTTTAAAACTTACCCTTTAAAATTCTTTCATTTAAAAATTTAGCCTTGTTCAGTTCAGTCTTATCTTTTTCTGAAAGCTTCTTGAGGGCAGAGATCATATTATTTAGATTTTTACTACCAGTTCTAATAATGAGCCATTAAATGGCAAATTGGACAGGTTGTCCTGGAAGGTAGTGAACTCCCTATCACTGGAAGTGTAAGCAAAAGTTAGATTCTTGTCAGGATACTGTGAAAGGAATTGCATATTTGAATTTGAGGTTGGCCTTCACCCTCAGTTCCTGGCAAGAGTCTTCCAACCCTACTAAGAAGTCCATTTCTATGGTGATTTAAGGTTTGTGGATGCTGGATCTTCTTCTTTCTGTCTTCACTTGCATGTGTACCCTTCTCTTTCCTCAAACAAATAGCATTTTAGTTCAGGTCCTTGTTATCTCTCTAGTGGGGTATTATAAGTGCCTTTCAATTGAGCTTCCTCCTTCAATCACACTTGAATCTCTGTGAACAACTGTCCTTCACATAACCACCAAAATGACTTTCCTAGAGTGTAGACCTGATCGCATCACTTCCCCCCCAACTCGATAAATTCTAATAACTTCCTATTACTGCTACAAACAGAAACTTAAAAATATTCATGGTCCAGAAAAACTGATCTTTTTGCTATTCCTTACTCAATTTCCAGTACTCAATTTCCTACCTTTGTGCATTTATATCAGTAGTTTCTTCCCCTGTAAATGCTCTCCCTCCTCCCTTCCAGTGTCACGTTCTGCATGAAGGCTTTACTTTACTAGTCCAAACAGTAGTCTCTCTCCTAGTCCTTAAACACAATAGTCCTCACTCTTTTCTATGGCTGCCCTCCTAGCCTGGCTTGCCCTTTCTCCTCACTTTCTTCTGATTCCCTTCAAGACTGAAGTCAAATCCCGATTCCCTAGACCCAGTTTTTCTCTCCCCCTTCTCCCTTTTCTTATTACCTTCCATTTACACTGTATTTTTCTTGTTTGTACAATTTTGAGGGAGGGCATTTTATTTTCCCCATTAGAATAGTAGATCTTTGAGAGCAGGGTTCATATTCTTGCCTTTCTTTGTCTCTCCAGAGTTTAGCAACAATGGCAACTTGGCTAGAGCTCTGGCCTTGGACTCAGGAGGATGGGAGTTTGAATCCCACCCCCGGCACTTCCTAGTTGTGTGAGCCTGAACAAGTCACTTAACCCTGCTATTGCCTCGCATCCAGGGACATTTCCAGCTTTCCTGGTTCATATCTGGTCACTGGGCCCAGATGGTTCTGGAGGAGAAAGGGAGACTGGTGACTTAGCACAGCCCCCACCTCAAATTCAATTCACATGCTTGTCATAGCCTCACTTCACTGATGTCACCATCTTTTTCAAGAAAGAAGGACAAATATCATCAGTACAAAGTGCTTAATAAATAAATGTTCCTTAACCAATTTACTGACAATAAAACTCAACAGGTCAACAAGGGTGGCTAGGTAGCACAGTGGATAGAGCACCAGCCCTGGAGTCAAGAGTACCTGAGTTCAAATCTGGCCTCAGACACTTAATAATTACCTAGCTGTGTGGCCTTGAGCAAGCCACTTAACCCCATTTGACTTGCAAAAACCTAAAAAAAAATAAAAATAAAACTCAACAACATCAGGAGATAGAAAGTGACACATATTATTGTTCCCATTTTACAGACAAGGAAACTGGCTCAAAGAGGAATTTTCCCAGAATCACCCAAGTTAGTCAAGTTGGACTCAAACTCAGGTCTGATACCTTCCCAAGATACTGTGATTCTGCCCTTGCCCTCCCTTCCATCCCCACTCCCAGGCACAAGGGAAATTCTTGGTCAGTGTTTTTTGGATGTTTTAAGGCAATGGAGTGGAGTGGACTCTAGTTTTAAATTCCAATTTCTCACATATATTAAGTATGTGATGTTGGGAATATCATTTCTCTCTGAGCCTCAGGGATGAAGCAAGAATTCTTTTTAAAAATGTAGTTTTTCCAATGGTACCCTGGTAAATGTTTAACACTCAGCCTCCAGAAAGAATTAAAAAAAACAAAACTTAGGCAGTATACACTTAAGTTCATTCTGCACTATTGTCATTTTCTCTATCATTTTCTTAAGTTTATAAAATCATCATAACAACCAAACAAGTCTGCTTTGTAGCTTTGCTGATTTCTGAGGTTAAATGCTCACACTGAAAATTTAACAATTCTTTCTACCCTCCTCCCTTCTCTCTCTCTCTCTCTCTCTCTCTCTCTCTCTCTCTCTCTCTCTCTCTCTCTCTCTCTCTCATCTCTGTTGTTAGAGAGCTTGCCTTGGCGAAGTTGCTCCAACTATCTAGACCTATTTCTTCACCTATTTGTAAATAACAAATTTTTTATAAGTGACAGATATTATTTCATGAATCTGTCCCTTTCACTATAGACCTCCATTAAGTCATATCCCCAGTCCCTCAATGGACATCAATATAGTTCAGCAAAACTAACCCTCCCATTTGCCATCCAAACATGTTTGTGTCTTCATTTTTCACCCATTTTCTCTGATGGGGGCCAGTCCATTCCATCCTCATTCTTTTTTGGACATGTAACGGATCATTGTATTCTCTTTTTCAAAAACGAGGATTGGATTAGATAAACTTCCCTCTACCTCTAATTCTCCTGAACCCATGTCCTTTGTAACCATAAAATATTCCAGAAATGTGAAATTTTGTTCTCATATTGGATCTAAAGGGCCCCTGGTCCCTGGAGATGAGGGAGATTCCTTCCCTGTACCCCCTCCCACAAATCCTGGAGAATGTCTTCCTCCCCTCGGACTTGCTCATCTGCCTGGATAAATCTCCTTCAGCTGAAGCTCTCTGTGTTTAAACCTTTTCTTGGGACTGCCTTCAGGTCAATGCTTCGATTTCTTCCATGCGCCCCCTGCAGCTCCTTGAAAACAATGACACCCCCCCCCCCCGAACTTGTCCAAATTCCTTTAAAAGATTGCTTTCTCCTCAGAGTCACAACTGAAGATCAGAGCTCAGTCTGAGGCTGGGGGGGGGGGTGTCAGGGCTCTCTGCAGAACCAGCCAACAGATAACTGGGGGGGGGGGCTGATTGAAACTTTGGCCCAGGTTCCTAAAACTGGGAGGGGGCTCAAGGCACTTGAAGTCCTTCATAATCTAGAAATAACTGAGCTTAGCACCTAATTAGCAGAGGCTTTTCCCTAAGCATGTTTCTCCCATAAGGTTCCACCCACAGGAGCCTGGGGTCTTGCCCATACCCCCAGTTTAATTTGACTTTAAAAGTTGATTCAAGGACACATTTCATGATATTTGCACTAACAAAAATTGTGAGTTATGGCTTTGCCAGCAAATCACATTTTTTCTCTGCGTGAATCTCACTGGCCTTGTCTAAGATCAAATTTTTCTGGAGAGTTTGTGAACAACAGCCCCCTCCCCACTCATCCTCTTCCCCACTTTGCCAAAACCCTCAAACACTAGAGAAGTCAGTATTATTTCCAAGGTCATCCAGCAAGTGAAAGGGCTGGTAAGGGGGAGAAGAGGGCTGGGGTGGAAAGAGAAGGGATTCAAGTACTTATGTTCTCATACCAGTCTCTTGCCTTCCATTTTTTTCTGACACTGGACTTATGGATTGCTCCAGGGCAGATGCCTGAGTCCCATTGCTGTCTTCTCTAATCCAGGAGAGATGAGAGAAAGAAAAAAACATACAACCTAAAAACTAAAAACCACGAGGCACATTTTTGTACCAAAGCCCAAGTTCCCATTAGATGCTGGCTGAGGAAGTCTGATTATCATTGGATGCTCACACCCGCTCGTTGCCTCCCAGTCCTTTGAAGTGGGGAATTCGGAAATGAAAAGAGACTGTTTCGATGCACAGTTTTCCCAATAAGTCTAGGATTGACTTGATAGAATTGGTTTTTGATTAAAAATATATAAGATGCCCTAACAAAATAAATTTGACTGCTTGATCTGTCTATTTTTGTCCCTATATATCTCGTTAGGCTTCTTCTCTGTTTATCTCTGTTTCCCTCCCTGTCCCTGGGTTCAAATTCCATTTCTGATGCTTTCTGCCTCTGTGACCTTGGAACCCTTTCTGAACCTCAGTTTCTCCAACTGTAAGGTAGGGGATGGATGAGATGGCCTCTGAAGTCCCTCCCAGTTCTCAATCTCTGATCTTGTTTCCAATCTCTCTCTCTGTGTCTCTCTGTGTCTCTGTCTTTGTCTTGTGTCTCTGAGTCTCTCCCCCTCCCATCTCTGTGTCTTTTCTTTTTTTATGTCTGTCTCTTTCTCTGTCTCTGTCTGACTCTCTCTCTCTCTCTCTCTCTCTCTCTCTCTCTCTCTCTCTCTCTCTCTCTCTCTGTCTCTCTCTCTGGGTCTCTTTGTCTTTCTCTCCCTCCGGCACTCCCTCCCTCTCGATAAGGAATGCTTCTCACACATGTGCTTCGCTGAAATCAGCACTTCCAACCTCCCCCTGCCTGCCCCCCCTTTCTTGGCCTTGGATGAAGGCAAACCAGGCAACAACAGGGTGTCATGTGAGGCCATTCCCGGGCGGCCACACTCTGCCCGGAGCTCCGACCCGGCCGCCTCCTTGGAGAAGGAAAGATCCCTGAGAAACAGATACAAGTGCAAAGGCCCATGGAGGGGGGGGCCTGCTGGCTTCTTTAACACCAGCCAGAAGGGGTGAAGAGACATGCAGAGAAACAAAGGGATGGGCCAGACAGAAACAGAGACAGTGACAGAGAGACTAAGGAGAGAGACAGAAACAGAGAGAAGAACTGAAAGAGATACCCAGGGAGACACAGAAAGACAAAGAGAGGGACAAAAGAATGACCCTGGGATAGAGAGAGAGGTGGAGAGAGAGACAGAGAGAGACAGAGACAGAGACAGAGACAGAGACAGAGACAGAGAGGCAGACAGAGGCAGAGAGACAGAACAGAGAGAGACAGACAGACACAGACTGACAGACTACCATCAATTCCAAGGACATACATCATTTCTGAAAACCTCTCCTCACTGAGGTCACAGCTAAGAGGCTGACTTGGGGGAAACTGGGATTAAGGACGGCGGGGTCTTCATCTCAATTTGTGACCACAGAGGGGAAGTCTCTTCTTTAGCCTCAAAGATGAGAACCAGGAGAAGGGAAGCAGGAGGAGTTTGAGTTCCATGATATCTTGCCAGGCATGATTGCATGGTTCTCCTCCCTTAAATCCTTTCTTTGAAGTTGGAACACCTGGGTACACATCTTTGCTTCCATTACTTGCATAACCTCAAGCTAGGAACTTCTACTCTCTTGTGCCTTAGTTTCCTTTTCTCTAAAAAAAAGAGAATCAGATGTCATAAACTCTAAGGACCCTCTAATCTCTAATATTATTTCCTCTATAAAATATACAGGCTGTTCACACACAGTAAAGGAAGATGTTCTCACTCCTTTGTTCACTGACTGGTGGAAGAGATCTTTTAAACTGTCACCCACAATACACTTCTCTTCCCTACTTCCATTACTGACCTAGGGGAGCTATAGAGTCCGGGGCAGTTGGGGAAAACTCAGCTTTCTTCTCTCCAATCTCCCTCTACATTAATCAACCAGCCTTTACTGGATAGATTTCTCCCCCCCTCCCCCCTCCCCCTTGTGTCCTATCTTGTACCAGACATAAACCCTGCCTTTTAAGAATTTGATGATTATTAGGGAAGACCTAAATCATACTGGGAAGGGCTAGAGAACCATACAGGACAGGATGGAATTAAGAAATATATTCTCTGAGGAAGAGAGAGAGAGAGAGAGAGAGAGAGAGAGAGAGAGAGAGAGAAAAGAGAGAGAGAGGCAGACTGAACCTGAGATGAAGAAAAATAGAGAAGAGTGACAGAGTTAGGAGATGGGAGAGAGAGAGGGACAGACTGAGGGACTAACTGAGATAAAGGGAGGGAAGAAGGAGAGAAACACACACAGAAAGTCAGAGAGACAGATACAGAAAGACAGAGACAGACAGAGACAGAGAGACTGAAGGGGAGGGACAGAGAGAGACAGAGAGGGAAGGGGAGACAGAATAGGAGAGAGAGATTGGTTTAAATGGGCTGTTGATAGTCAGTCAAACAAGGCCTGTTGGAGAAAGTGGGGCTTTCAGAATGGGTAAGACTTGGATAGATAGAAGGGAGGAGGAGGGGCATCTGAACTTCTAGTTTAAAAAGTGAAAAAAAAATCTGTCTTTTCATCTGGATTTTTTTTCCATGACTCTCGACATCCAGATGTTTCCAAATAAAATGAGGGAGTTGGCCTAGCTGGTCTCTGAGGTCCTTGCCAGCTCTGAGGTCTCCTTTTTTATGTTCTAGGGCCCTTTTCATCCCCCTGCATTCTCCTTGCTCTGTTCTAAGGTTTCTTCCTCTTCCAGTATTGTATGGCTAAAGACCCATTCAGCTATGACACTCTTATTTGCTAAGGTCCCTTCCAGCTGTGATGTTCAATATTCTGTTTAAAAGTTCCTTCCATTTTTGACAACCCATGATTCTAGATTCTAATTTATTTGACTGATTTCTCACACGTAGACAATGTCATCTTCCACAGACATGACCAAACTTAGGGCACAATTATTGCTTTGCTCTCGAAGGTGGAACAATTCAAGATAGGGACCTGAGGCATGGAAAAATGGGAAGACTAATGATTCCTGCTCCTTTTCCCATTTTTATTTTGTATTTCCTTGTGAATCCAGCCTCTCTCCTGTCAACCGAGGGGGAAAGTTAGAACACAGGGGAAGAGAAATACAAAAGAAGCAGGGGAAAAGAGAGGAGATGGGGGAAAAAGTGCAGGGAAGAAAACTCAGAGGGAAACTGAGGAGGGAGAATTCAAGGTCTGGGGAGAGGGGAGAAAAGTGACAAAGGTATCAGAGAAAGCAGTTGAGATGAGGGGAACAGAGCTGAGGAAAAACAGATTAGAAAGGAAACCAAAGAGAGGAAAAGAGCAGGAACCAGCAGACTAGAGGGGTTGGAGGGAGGGGACACAAACCAGGGAGCAAGCAGAAGGAAGTGAGAAAATAGATTAGAAAAAGGAATGGAGATCTACTCAGAAGTAGGGTTATGATGTCTATTGGGGAGAGAAAGCTGAAAGGTTATTCCTGTTCATTGCTCTGTTTCTTATTTGAAGTAACATCACTTCCAACCAGCATGAGCCTGGAGCTCCCTTCCCAGATTATAGGATCACGTCAGGCATAGAAGGAACTTTCGAGGGAATCTAATTCAGCCCCTTTATTTTATAAATGGAACCTAGACAGAGGAAGGAGTCATGGGATGTCTGTTTCAATCATGTCTACCTCTAGCCTTGGACAAATCCCTTCCATTTTCTGGGCCTCATTCAAATGATGAACTAGAAATGAATTGATTTTTCCAGCCTCTTGTAACTTGGAAGTTCTATGAACTTAATTAATTGCCCAAGAAAGAAAGGGATGTTCCCTTCTCTCAATTCTCAGCATATTTCCTTCCTATTATTAGTGCATTATTAGATATACACAATTTTGAATTCTAATTGTTTTTTTCCCTAGGAAAGTCTAATGTACTTAAGGTACCATATGTGGTACCTCTGATTGGGACTTAGTTTCTTCACATAGATTTGGTTATTAATAATCTTGAGTGGATGAAGAAGAGAGAAGAGACATCTATTAGGGAAATGCTCAGGGATATCTAGTTTAAGATGAAGGCCTATGCCTAAAGCTCATCTATTGGGAATGAACTTTTTGGCTTGGACCATTGGAACAGCAGTATAGTGAGGGGAATGAGAATTACTTGGAAGCTTGAAGGCAAGGGTTCAAATTAAAATGTGGAGGTTTTACTAGATGATGTCTGGGTCCAGCTCTGAATCAGTGATCCTATGATCCTTCTATGCTGAGTCTATACAAAACAGTTCAGCTGCAGTCATTTGCAGTCATTTCTTTTTTTGCTGAGAGAGGTGAGAATAGACCAGAGAGAAGGGGAACTGAGAGTCCCAGGGGAGGAGAACCTATACATAGTCTTCCTTCATACTAGAAGCCTTTATTGACTTCTTGGATAGAACATGAAAGTTGAAGGTACCATTATACAGCTCCAGAAGAGAGTCTGTGGACCTCATATTCCAGGAACCCTATGTTTTAGAAAGAGAAGGGAGAGTTCTTGGGCAGCATAGACTCTTATAATTGAAAGAACTGATCATTTGTCTCTACAACTGGTGCCATTATTGTATCCTGATGAGGCACTGGGTCATGGGGGGGGGAGATGTGTACTTGCCCTCTTCTAATACTAAGAGTTATTCAGAGGATCCAGTAGGAAGGGGTCAACTCTAGGATGGCCAAGGTGGCTTGTCTTCCAAGAGAAGTCAAGCTCTTGACAGAAATACCATTGGCTGGAGGCTTACATGTGTCTCTGGAATTAAAGTAGGGTTCATCATGAGGTATGTTTGTGGGGAAAGGTGCTTCTTTGGTATCCCCAAGTTTGCTTCCCTTCCAAGGGGGGGTAAACCACAGGGTGGCACTATAAGTCCAGAGGACTTGGAGGGGAGCTGAGGAAAGACTGAAAGCCCTTGAGAGAGGTCGATTGTATGCATTGTTTATAGGCTTCTTATGTGTATTTTCTGTGGAAAAAAACAAAGGCTGTCCTAAAACATGTTAGGCCTTGCTTCTTTGATTCCTTGCCCAGGAGCTGAGGATTCTTTTATACACATCTGTGGTGAGTGAGGCATGTGTTATATTCAAGCTATATTGGGAGATTTCCCAGAGTGAAGTCTGAGGACAAAAGCCAGAGTTTGGAGCCATCAGCTCCTGAGATTGATCCTGGTGCTTAAAGTTCTTGGCTGTGGGTTACAGATCAGTGGCTTATCATCTCTGCTAAATCTGACAGAGGTGAATAGATCCTTGTCTACTGACAATAAGACCTGTGTCTCATTGATCTAATTCCCTTATTGTCCCAAGGGCAGGGCTCTACTTACATTAGATGCTCTGCAAGTGATCATTAAATGAATGGATAGATGAAGACAAAGAATTCCAGCATAGAGCTTTAGAATAATAGAATGAGCTGAAAAGGATCATCTAGTATAAAACTATGACTTCCATATCATCCTTTATCGAGTGGTCAAATGTTCCTTCAAGTCCTAGCTTGAATCTTTCTGTTGATAAGGAATTCATGGCCTCACCTTTCTGGTACCATTGAGGCACTGTTCTGATCCTTAGTAGGTTGTCTCTTACATGGAACCAACATGCACCTCTGTTTAACACCCTGCTAATCCTATTTCTTCCCTCTGTGGTCCAGTAATTGAGTGACTCTTCCCTATGATGATCCTTCACACATCTGAGAGGAGGCAAGCATAGTAGCAATAATGTTCGTTAGAATCAGAAGACTGGATTCCAACTCCAACTCTTTTCCTCACTGCCTGGGTGGCCCAGGGCAAGTTCCTCATTCTTTCTGAGTTGGAGTCCTCATTTGTAAAACAAGATGGGAGAAAGAGAAGAAACCTTCTAGCCCCATATCCTGTAATATGAAGACAATAATCAATATTTTCCCTTCTCTGAGCTTCATATGATTCTAATTGGATACTTTCCAAGCCCTTGATCATCTTGGTCACCCTCCTTTGGATCTTTTCCAGCTAGTCAATATCCTCCTAAAATATGGACCCTAGATGTGATATGAGACTTGGAGTCTAACCAGGGAAGAGAATTTGGGCACCATTGTCTTCTCATTTCAGATGCTATAGCCCTCTCAATGTAAACCTAAGATCCCTTTCACTTTTTTTTCTTTTTAACTGCCACTGCACTTGTTGATTCATACTGCAGTTGCAGGCCACTAAAACCCCTAAGTCTTTTCTACATGATTTGTGGTCCAGCAGATCTGGGACAAGGCACTGGTGTGCCCCAGACAACATCTTGAAAATGACTGCTTTGACATTTGAAAATTACAGCCCCTATGTGATACTGTGCCCACTGAGGCTTTGAGCCTTCACAGCAATACACCAGACTTGACTTACCAAAAATAAATCTCTACAGGCCTTGAAAAGCAGGACTTTCTGGAATTAAAAATATTTGCATTTATAAAACACTCATACTGTTTCCATCTTCTGGAATATCTTCCCTTCCCCCTTTGCATTTTGAGTGCCTATGCACCCTCAATTGCTACCTTTTCCCAGAAGACTTCACCATCTCTCCATTTGTAATTAGGATAATATTAATATTATATTGATTATTAATATAACTAGCATTTAGAAAATGCTTTAAGATTTACATTTATATATATCACCACATTTATACTCACAATAGCTCTGAGAGTTAGCAAGCTATTATTCTTCCCATTTTACAGATCATAAAACTGAAGCACAGAGAGGTTGCTACTTGCCCCAGCAACACTACATAAAACATAGCTAATGCTCACATAGTTAGGAAGAGTGTGAGGTCTTTCTGATTCCAGGTCTTGTGTTCTATTCATTGTAATACCTAGAAATGATTTTATCTTTTGAATTTCATATAGCACTTTATTTGTTCTTCTCAAGTATGTATCATGGATCTATTTGTTGGCACCTTGTCTTCCTATTAGACTACTAGTAACTTGTTTAGCATCCACTTGGATGAAATGCACAGAAGATGTCTGCTGAATTGTAATAAAGACTCATATTCCAAAAGACGTCTCATTGTGCCTCCATATATTGTATTTGGCAGCTTCCTACTTTCGTTTTCTTTTGAGTGGCACAGTGTTTTAATAATGCAACCCCTATCCTGTATTTGTAGAGTTTATTTTTTGGAACCCAAATATAAGATTTTGCATATATACCCAATATTATTGTTATTGCAGTCTGTGAAGAACTTTTTGAATTCTGCTGCATTTGTGATCCAAATTGTTAGCTATCTTTCCCAGTCTGACACTGATACTCAGGGGTGAACCCAGCCTGAAAATGCTGACATTTCTCTAACCATTATCTCCTATGTCATTTCATTTTTTTCATATATCTAACCTGGCTAAATCTGTTCTCTCCCATAGTGATGTCTTTTACTCCTTAGTTCTTTCTCAGACCATTATGCCATTCTCTAATTTCATTTCTTCCCTTCCCAATTTCAAGTCTATCGTTAACCAATTCAGCCTCCAAGTCTACAACACTTGAATCTCTCACAGCTCATCCCTTGCCAAACCCCAAGCTTGGAGACAAAGTTTAAGAAAATCATACAATCTTGCTGACAGGGTAAATACTACAAAGTTGTGGTATCTAACATCAAGTGAGGGCTGAAACAAGGTGGTCCCTTTAATTCTCCATAACTGATTCCTGCTCTTGCTCCTCACTGAAGTTAGTGTTCCAAGCCTTCTCTTCTCTCTTCCAACCTCCCACACCTCCCTCAAGCCTTTTTCTTCCACTAAGGACTTATTTCTTACTGTACTGAGAATAGTGAGGCCATTCCCCATGAACTACCTTGTTTCTCCTTCCCTCAATGGCAAGCAAATTACTCGAGTATATTTACCAAAAAAACCCCAGGGATCATGAAGAGATGAACACCCAAAACACTTTGACATCATTCTTCACTTTTGCTTTTTCCAAATGCTTTGATAATAAGATGACTCTTCTTGCTGAAGTCATCCTCTCTACATCTCCTCCCATTTCCTTGATCTCATCTCCTTCATAATGTTTAGGAGATTGTTCTCTCAATCTGCCTCACCTCAATATTCAACTTCTTCCTTTGTACTAGAGTATTCCCTACTATCTTCAAAGCCCATTCTCTCCAACTTTAAAAAGACCCTTTACTTGATCCTATCTTCCCCTAAATCACTCTTACATTTCTCATCAGATTCATTAAAAAAAGCTATCTATGCTTGTTGCCTCATGTTCTCTTTTCTCACTGATTTCTCACACCTTTGCAGTTTGTCTTCCATCTTCATCATTCAATTTAACTTATTCTCCCCTAAATTACCAAGAATTTTTTAGTTGCTAAATCTGATGGCCTTTTCTCACTACTGATTCTTCTCCATATCACCCCTTCATTCAACAATGTAGGTCACCCTCCCATCCTAGATACTCTATTCTTTCTGGGGTTTTATAACATTTGTTCTAGATTTGCTTCCTACCTTTATGGTCATTCCTCTAATTTTGCTGTCCAGAGTTCATATCAAGTCTTTTCTCAGAAGATATTCTTCAAGGACCCTCTTCTTTTCCCACTCTACATTCTCAGTTTTAGTAGCCTCATCAGGTTCCATGGCTTCAAGCAACATCTCTATGTGGTTGACTACCAGATTTACAAGTCCATTCCAAGTTTCTCCTTACCTTCAATCTGTCATCACCAACTACCCACTGGACATTTCAAACAGAATGTTTTGTGGATATGCCAAACTCAACATTTCCAAAAAAGAATTATCTTTCTCCCAAATCTTTTTCTCTTCCAAAACTTTTATTTATGTCAAAGACACCACCATTTTCCTATTTTCTCAAGTTTGTAACCTTATCATTATCTTTCATTGTCCTAATTGTTTGATGGTTCACGTGGTCCATTCTATCTAGACAGACTCACCCATGCTTCACTTTTTTCCCTCCCTGGTCACCTTCCTGCCAGCTGCTTTGCTGCTGAGTCCATACCCTTTTGAGTATCATCCTTTCCATTTCTGGAAGCAGAATCAAATCAATACTATCAGTGGTAGAAAAGGTGCATCAACTTGTTCCTCATTGACTTCATTTATCATCTCTGTAACTTTTCAAACCAAAGAACCTCCCAATGCCCTTTTCTGCACTAGAATGTAAGCTCTAGGTAGTCAAGGACTGTCTTTGTTTTTTGATTTGTACTTAGTGTTCAGTAAAGTGTTTGTACATAAATGTCTTTTCATTTATCTGTTCATTCTCCATCCTCTCTCATTCAATCAGTTGCCAGATTTTACTCTTTCTAGGCACTCCCTTCATACAGCTATGGCCTTAGGTTCATCATCTTTCCTAGACATGGCAATGGCCTTCTAATTGGTCAATGCCAATCTATCCTCTCCACAGCTGCCAAAGTGAATTTCCTGAAGTGATAATCTGACCATGTCAACTGTCTACTCAATATAAGTGATTCCCAACTTCTAGGATAAATATACATTCTTCTATTTGATCTTTAAAGTCCTTCACAATCTGTTCCCAATCTGCCTTTCCAGATTCATTACACTGTACATTGTTGTTGTTGTTATTCAGTCACTTTTCAGCTGTGTTCCTCTCTTCATGATCCCTGGGTTTTTTTTGGTAAAGATACTCGAGTGGTTTGTTTGCCATTGACTTCTTCAGTCCATTTTACAGATAAGGAAACTGAGACAAAGAGGGTTAAGTGACTTGCCCAGGATCACAGAGCTAGTCAGTGTCTGAAGCCAGATCTGAACTCAGGACAATGAGTCTTCCTGCCTCTAGGTCAAGTACTCTGTCCACTGCGTTACCTAGCTGCCCATATGTACATTATTTAAAATTCTTGCCTATGTGGTTTTCAATCTGTTTCTTGCATGTGGTACTATATTTCCTATATACATACCTAGGCACAGTCATGCCTGTAATACATACCCTCTTCATTGCTACCTCCTTACTTTCCTTCAAGGCAAATCTCAAATACCATCTTCTGCTTGTAGTATTTTCTGTTCTCTTTCCCCACTCCACCAGTGTCCATGCATCCTAATGATTTAACTACTTTGAATTTATTTAGCATTTATTCTATGGTTTATATATTCATATATTTGTATATTAGATTCAAGAGAGTAATATCAAAGTTATAAATATTAAAATAATATACATTATTCTAATATTTGCTGACTCCTTAATAGAATATAAGTTCTTTAAGAGATTTGTTAAACAATTCAGTGTATAAAAGGTGTATACAGAACATATGGAAAGGTGTCTTATAGGGATCAGAAAGCCTTAAAAGCTGGAAGGACAGGTAAAGATCTCCCAGAGTAGGTACAGTTTGAGCTAATTCTGAAGGAAGTCAGAGAAACCAAGGGCAAGAGGGAGAACATTAAAGATGTGAAGGAGAGCTAATGTGAGGCCTGGACAGGGCAGAGGGAACACCATACTCAAGGAACTGCTAGTCTGCCAGTGCTTCTAGAACCTAGAATTCATGGAGGAGAGATATAAGTAGATGAAAAATAACAGAAAGAGACTGGATTATAAAGAACTTTAAATACAAAAAAGGAAGTTTATATTTTATCCTAGAGGTAACCAAGAACCACCTTATATCACTGTAAGGAAGCTGGAGGGCAGGGAATAAAATAAATATTTATGTGGTACCTGCTGTGTTCCAATCACTGTGTTAAACAATTTGATCCTCATACAACTCTGGGAAATATGTACTATCATTGCTCCCATTCTACACATGAGGAAACTGAGGCAGAAAGAAGGGACATGTAGCTAATAAATACCTGAGGCAGCATTTAAACTCAGGTCTTCCTGATTCTAAGTCTATCACCCTTTCCACTGATCCACCTAGCTGTCTATAGAAACATTATATTAACATAAATGAAAACAATACAAAAGACAACCAAACCCAGATTATTTGGAAATAACTAATAAGAACTCCAAGGAAGGAGAAGATAATACATACATGGTGGTGGTGGTGGTGATGGTGGTGGTGGTGATGGGGGTAGTGATTGCTAAAGATATGAAGAACTTCCTTGAAAAGAGAAGAATAGATTAAACAATGATTCCTGCAGTGCCCATCAATTTTGAGGGGAAACGTTATATCTCTAAATGTCTATATGAATAAGACAGAGAAAGAGGAGATCAATGAATTGAGTATGCAACTAAAAAAGCTAGAAAAATAACAAATTAAAGCTCACCAATTAAATACCAAATTAGAAATTCTGAAAATCAAAGGAGAGATTAATAAAATTGAAAGCAAGAGAACCATTGATCTTATAAATACAACTAAGAGTTGGTTTTATGAAAAAGTCAATAAAATAGACAAACCTTGGGTTAATCTGATTAAAAAAGGAAGAAGATAATCAAAGTACCAGTATCAAAAATGAAAAGGATGAACTAACCACCAATGAAAAGGAAATTAAAGAGATAATTTGGAGCTACTTTGCTGAACTATATGCCAATAAATTGGATAACCTGAGTGAAATGGATGAATATTTAAAAAAATACAAGCTTTCCAGATTAACAGAAGAGGAAATAAATTACTTAAATAACCCCATTTCAGAAAAAAGAAATTGAAGAAACCATCAATAAACTCCTTAAGGAAAAAATCTCCAGGTCCAGATGGATTTACAAATGAACACTACCAAGTGTTTAAGGAACATTGAATTCCTGTTCTACATAAACTATTTTAAAAAAATAGGAGAATAAGGAGTTTTGCCAAACTCCTTTTATGACACCAATGTGGTTCTGATATTTAAACCAGGAAGAACCAAAACAGACAAAGAAAATTAGAGACCAATCTCTCTAATGAATATTGTTGTAAAAATTTTAAATTAAGTTTTAGCAATGAGACTCCAATAAGTTATTACTAGGATAATATACTATGATCAGGTAGGATTTATACCAGATAGGCAGGGATGGTCCAACATTAGGAAAACACTCAACATAATTAAACACATCAATAGCAAAATCAACAGAAATCATATGATTTTCTCAATACATGCTGAAAAAAACCTTTGATAAAATACAACATCCATTCCCATTAAAAACACTAGAAAGTTTAGGAATAAATGAAGTTTTCCTTAAAATAATAAATAGTATCTATCTAAAAAATCAACAAATATTATATGTAATGGGATTAAACTCAGAGCATTTCCAATAAAATCAGGGGTAAAACAAGGATGCTGATTATCACCATTACTATTCAATATAGTAATAGAAATACTAGCTGTAGCAATAAGATAAGAAAAAGAAATTAATTGAAGGAATCAGAATTGGCAACAAGGAAGAAAAGCTTTCACTCTTTGCAGATGATATGATGGTATATTTAGAGAACCCGAGAAAATCATCTAAAAATCTCTTTATAAAACAATTAATAAATTCAATAAAGTAGCAGGATATAAAATAAATCCACATAAATCATCAGCATTTTTTTTATGAACAACAAAGCCCCAGGGCAAGAGATAGAAAGAGAAATTCCATTTAAAATAACTATAGACAACATTACTTGGGAACCTACCTCCCCAGACAAACCCAGAAACTATATGAATACAATTAAAAAGCACTTCTCACCTAAATAAAGTCAGATCTAAATAATTGGAAAAATGTCAAATGCTCATGGTTAGGTTGAGCTAACAATAAAATGACAATTATACCGAAATTAAATTACTTATTCAGTGCCATACCAATCAAACTACCAAATAACTACTTTACTGAGCTAGGAAAAATAGTAACAAAATTTATCTGGAGCAACAAAAGGTCAAGAATAGCAAGGGAACTGATGGAAAAAAAATGTAAAGGAAGGTGGTCTAGTTCTATCAGATCTAAAATTATCCTATCATCAGAACTGCCTGGTACTGGTTAAGAAATAGAGTAATGGATCAGTGGATTAGTTAGGTTCATGGACAGTAAAGAGATGGGAGGATGGAGGAGACTGAATGGGGTAAATCACATTACATAAAGAGATACAAAGGACCTATTGCAATAGAGGGGAAGAAAAGAGGAGGAGAGAACTGCCTGAATCTTACTATCATCAGATTAGACCTAAAGTTAACATATACACAATCAGTTAAATTGAGAAACTTATCTTACCTTTCAGGTATTAAAAGGGTAAAGAGGGAGGGGGGAGGAAAAGAGGAACTAACAGAAGGAATAAGGGAAAAATGGAAAGGGGAAAGAAAGGGGAAGGGAGTTGGATACAAAGGGGCAAACACACTGAAGGTAGTGATATTTAGAAACAAAATACTGGGAGGATAAAGTGAAAAAAAAAGGGGAAAAATATAATTAGAGGGAAGATAGCCTGGAGGGCAATGGAGTTAGTAAATATAACTTTGAATGTAAATGGGATAAACTCTCCATAAAATGTAAGTGAATAGCAGATTGGATTACAAACTAAAAAAAACAAACCAGGATAGGTTCAAAAGAAAATGCTGTATATGACTATAGCAATCTACTATTTGACAAACCCAAAGACATCAGTTTCTAGGATAATAACTCACTATTTGACAAAAATTGTTGGGAAAATTGGAAAATAGCATGGCAAAAACTAGACATAGATCCAAAATAAGGTCAAAATGGGTGCAGGGCTTAGACATAAAGAGGATCTATGGAAAGGGGATGAATTTATGACCAAACAAGAATTAGAGCACATTATAAACTGCAAAATGAATGATTTTGACTATATTAAATTAAAAAGGGTTTGCACTCATAAAATCAATGCTACCAAAATTTGAAGGAAAACAGAAATCTGGGAAACAATCTTCACAACTAGGAGTTCTGATAAAGGTCTAGTTTCTAAAATATATAGAGAATTGTATCAAATTTATAAGGTTACAAGTCATTCCCTGATAGATATATGTTAAAGAATATGAATAGACAGTTTTCAAAATGAAGAAAATAAAACTATATATAATCATATAAAAATGCTCCAATCATTATTGATGAGAGAAATGCAAGGTAAAACACAATAAGGTATCACCTCACACCTATCAGATTGGTCAGATGAGAAAAAGGGAAAATGATCAATGTTGGAAGAGGTTGTGGGAGAATTAGGACATTGCTACATTGATGGTGGAGTTGTGAACTGATCCAGCCTTTCTGAAGAACTATGCCCAAAGAGAAATTCTAGGTCCATATATCCAGAAAAAATTATAAAAAAGGGAAAAGTCTTAGATGTTACAAAATATTCCTAACAGCTCTTTTTGTAGTGGCAAAGAATTGGAAATTGAGGGGATATCCAACAGTTGGGGAACAGCTAAACAAGTTATGGTACATGAATGCTAAGGAATATTATTATTCCATAAAAAACCATAAACAATCAGGCTCTAGAGAACATGGAATGACTTATGGGATCTGATGCTGAGCTAAGGTAGTAGAAGCAGGAGAACAATGTATATATTAGCAACAACATTGTGAGATGAACAACCTTGATGGAAGCAACTCCTCTCAGCAGTTTAGAGAGCAAGGACAACTGTATTAGACCAAATATGGACAATCCTCTCCAAACAGAGGAAGAAAAACCAAACCAAACCCACCCACCCCCACACACACTCATCAGAATTTGATGAACACTTTATAAAAATTATCTCTTATGTATCTCTTTCCCTTAATCCTAATTCCTCATATTGAAAATAACTAATCTGTAAGCATGTTTACCAAAAATATGTTTATACAATGCTAACCTGACTGTTCACTGCTGAGGGGAGGGGGATGGAAAGGAGAGTATTAAGAAATTTTGTATCTTAAAAATATACACATGTATATGGATGGAAATAAATAAATAAATAAAAAGTAATGACTGCCTATCTCCAGCCATCCCCTGAAAATAAACCCTAATGACTCTTTTGGAGCAAAAAATATTAGACTCGGTCTTATTTTCAGGGAAATATGGTATAGTTATAATCTTAGTAGACATAGTAGTAGTTAACATTTATGTAGCTCTTACAATTATTACCTCATTTGATCCTCACAATAATCTTGAAAGGTAGGTGCTATAATTAGTCTCATTTTACAGATGAGACAAATAGAGGCAAAGAGACATGTCCACTAGGAAGTAGGAAATAACTGAAGACCAGTTTGAATTCTGGCCTTTCTGACTCCAGGACCAAACTATCCACTGCCTCAACCAAGTTATATGAGTGTGGAATGTCATATACAGTGTCTAGTACACTCAGTTTTTCTGTGAGTTTTACTTAACTATTTTTACTTGTTTAATGTTGGTATGGGACGGAGAAGATAAGGAAATGACTGTGGTGAAATATATTGAATTTTTTAAAAACCCTAAATCTCTGAGTCCCATAACAGTTATCAAAGACTGGAAAGACTGCCTATGGAAGTTCCTTCAGTCCCTATGGTTGAATGATTGACAGTAATAATAATAGCCAACAATGTCAGTCAACCAACATTTATTAAGTGTCTACTATATGCCAGATTCTACATACTATAGATCCATAGAATGGTACAAGATAGTTTTGTTCTCAAGGACTTAAAGTCTAGCAGGTGGAGATAGCATGCAAACAACAATGTATAAGCAAAATAGAAGCAGGATAAATTGGAAGTATCAATAGAGGGAAAGCACTAGCATTATATGGAATGAGGAAAAGCTTCTCATAGAAGATGAGCTTGTAGCTGGAGCTTGAAGGGAGCCAGGAGACAGAGATGAGGAGAGAGAGAGAGAGAGAGAGAGAGAGAGAGAGAGAGAGAGAGAGAGAGAGAGAGAGAGAGAGAGAGAGAGAGAGAGAGAGATTCAGGATTTGGGCGGGGGGAGCCCCTGAAAATGCCTGGAGCCAAGAATGGAAGGGAACAGAGAGGAAACCAATGTCAATGGATCAAAGTGGGCAGGGATAGGTAGAAGACTGAAAAAGTAGGCAGGACTCAGTTTATGAAGGGCCTTGAAGACTAAACAGATGTTTTTGATATTTCTTCTCAAACTAATTTGGCCACAAAACATTTCTGGGTTTGAAATCTTTTGATGGACACAAATTCTGATCCTAAAGCATCATAAGTATGAAATTCCCTTGGAATTAAGGGAAGTTTGAAAAATTCAGGAGCAAAATAAAAGAAAATTAAGTCAACTTTCATACTGAAAATTGGTACCTTTAAGTATTATTGATACAAACTTAATTCAGTATTTTAAACATTTATTTCAATCAATGTGAATGCCACCCTGTTTTTGATTTGTCAGAGTGTCTCCAAGAGTTGGTGGGGTCACAGGAATCTTACATAATAGATTACAATAAGTTCCAAATGAATGCTTTATTTAGACATTAAATTAAAATTCATAGCTGTGTGACCCTGCACAAGTCATTTAACCTCCATTGCTTAGCATTAAAAAAAGTTAATGTCCAATAAATTTGGAGCAAGATGAATAGAAGTATCTTTCAAAACTATGACTAGGAAGAGACTTCTTTTTTTAATTGTTATTTTATTTTCAATTACATTTTATTAAAGTTTTTCAACATTCATTTACTTGCATATGCATATTTTTAAATTATATAATTTCCTCCCACCCTCCCTTCCTACCCCCCTTGTGAACAAATAGTGGCAGTCAGGTGAATATTGCACATACACATTTGTGATTAACATGTTTACAAATTAGTCTTTTTTGGTATGAGGAATTAGGATTAAGGGAAAAGAAAGAAAACCATGAGATAGGAAAGAAATACATAAGAGAAATTTGAAAAGAATGAATGTAGTGTTCATTCAGATTCTGTAGGTTTTTGTTTTTGTTTTATTTTTCTTTCTCTAGATGGGGATAGCATTGTCCATAACAGGTCTCCCAGGGTTGTCCTAGCTCTCTGAACTGCTGAGAGGAGCTGCATCCATCATGGCTGAACAACTCCCAATGTTCTTATTAATGTGTATAATGTTCTCTTGGTTCTGCCCTCTTCACTTAGTTTGTTGTAGTTTGTTCCATATTTCTCTAGAGTCCAACCATTTATGGTTTCTTATAGAACAATAGTATTCCATAATATTCATATACCTAATGGATATCCCCTCAATTTCCAATTTTTTGCCACTACAAAAAGAGTTGCTATGAATGTTTTGGAACATGTGGGCCTTTTCCTATTTTTTATAATTTCTTCTAGATATAGGTCTAGAATTGGTATTGCCGGGTCAAAAAGTGTGATCAGTTTTATTGCTTTTTGGCATAGTTTCATATTCTCTAGGAGGAGAATTCTTAACTAAAGGTGGTTAACTAGAGGTGATAAAAAATAGAATCCAGATAATTTTGAATATGTTAAATTAATAATTAGCATGAACAAATCCATTGAAGTTAGGATAAGAAGGAAAAATTATTAATTAGGAAAATATTTTTGTATCAACTATATTTTAAATATTTGATATACAAGATATTAATCCAAATATATGAGTCATTCCCCAATGGATAAGGGGAGTGTGTGTCAAAGTTTCTAAATAGTTCTCAAAAGAAGAATGGCAATGTCTAACTTCCAGGGAATCACTTGGGTCACAGAAACCTCATTCTGTACTCAAGTCCTAAAGCTCTGAGTTTCTCTTCCACCTCCTTCATCCCCCAACATCTGGTGACTGTGGAGGATCTTGGAATCTGAGTCCATAAACACTCCATGTTCTCCCTGTCAAATTTCAAATACTTCTGTCCAGGTTCAATAAAATTCAACCAAACTGTTTCCCAGCCCCTTCCCCTCAGGAAAAGAAGAAAACACCTTAATAAGCAAATCAAGAGGTTTTCATGTTAATAATTAATTGATTTGGCGAAGTTGTGGTGTTTTGTGCTTTCAAAAAACCAGTCGTGCCAACGTAATTCTCTACATATGTGGAGGAAAAGTGAGGCTAAGGTTTCCTGAGAGAACACTGGATGGAGCTGATTGGCATCCTGAGCCCATGCTGCTGAGGACATCTCATCAAGGTTGTCAGTGTAGGTAATAAGAGGAAGGAAAGTAATTATAGTAACCACAGCCTCAATAATTTACATTTCTATAGCTTTTACTGTGTATCAGGGCAGCTAATTGGCACAGCAGATAGAGTCGCAGGTTTGGAGTCAGGAAGACTTATCTTTCTGAGTTTAGATCTGACCTCAGACACTAGCTGTGTAACCCTGGGAAGGCCACTTCACCCTGTTTGCCTCAGTTTCCACATTTGTAAATGAGTTGGAGAAGGAAATGGCAAACCACTCCTGTATCTTTGCCAAGAAAATACCAAAGAGGGTCAGAAAGAATTGGACACACTTGAAAAATGACAATGACTATTACCAGCACTTTGCTAAGAGTTATACAAATAGTACCTCATTTGATCGTGTGGGTACAGAGTTGGCAGGGTTAAGAGGCTAAAATGGCTCCCTGATTCCTAGAACTGTAAATTGGATGGTGTCTCAGAGGGCATCTAACCCAGCCTGTAGTAGACCAAGAAGTGCCTCTATAAAATCCCCTCACAACTTCTTAATACTCCTATGCCTGGGAACTCACTGCATTCTAGAATAGACCATTGTACTATGGATTAACTCTAAATGTCAATTTCTCTTTATGTTGACCCAAAATTTGCCTGTCTGAAAAGCCCCCTCCTCCCCCCACCCCCATTGATCCTATTTCTGCCCTCTGGGACCAATCCCTCTTCCACAACAGACCTTCATTACTTGAAGGTAGAAACCCAAAATCAAATTTGTTTCTTTGGCCACCATTTTCCTGAATTGTCTCATGTGAAGCTCTCGGTCCACTAAAATATTTCGTTTTTTTTTTTCATTTTTACTTGTATCAAGTCATACCTCAACTGTCCTGCACTGGTGCAATTAAGTAAAACAACACCACCAAAATATAGGACTTAATTTCTCTTAAACTTTAAATTATTAGATTAGATTTGCTTTATTATTTATTGAGGGTTCTTAACCAAGCTTTTTGGGTCATGAACCAAATTGACAATTGGGTGACACTTTTCAGAATATTATTTTTAATGAATAATATACTTAATGAACAAAGAAAAATATATTTAATGAAATAATATATATATATATATGATTCCAAAATACCCTAAAGTTAATGAAAATGAAGTTGTAGTTTTTTTTTCTCATTTTTAGATGAGACTCTGTGAAACTATCACAGACCCTCTGAAACTATCCATCAATTCCTTGGGGTCCCTGTACCCCAAATAAAGAATTTGTAATTTATCCTATCAATATTTGGGGGGGGACAGCTAGGTGGCACAGTGGATAGAGCACTGGTCCTGGAGTCAGGAGGACCTGAGTTTAAATCTGGCCTCAGACACTTAATGATTGCCTAGTTGTGTGACCCTGGACAAGTCACCTAACCCACTGCCTTAAATAAATAAATAAATAAAGATATTTTGGTGTAGCATGACTTGTTTTTAAAGAACCTTTCTTGTTCCATGTTGATAACCACATTTTACATGCTCACAGTCTGTTTGAGTATATTCTCTAGAGTCAGTCATGATCGCTGACCTGTATTTTAAAGAATTTGCATTCTTTTCCTTTTTTTTTTGAAAATGAGTTCCACATTTGCCCATCTTCATTCCCACAGTGTTTTCCCCATTCTCCAAGATTTTTCAAAATCACTGGGAAAGTTGGGGCAGCTACGTATCACAGTGGATAGAGCACTGGCCCTGTAGTCAGGAGGACCTGAGTTCAAATACGACCTCAGACATTTAACAATTAATTACCTGTGTGACCCTCATCAAGCCTTGCAAAAACTAAAAAAAAAAAAAGTAAAAACCACTGGGAAAGCCAAAATGACCTCTTCAGTTTTGGAGGCTTCCCTGAAATCCACAGGGTCTACTAATGTTCTAGACATGCCCCTTCTTTCAAATGCCTTCTCTTCTTCAAGGGCAGCTAGGTGGCATGGTAGATAGAACACTGGCCTTGGAGTCAGTCAGGAGTTTGAATTCAGCCTCAGACATTTGCTGCTTTCTAGCTGTGGGATCTTGGGTAAGTCATTTAACCCTGATTGCTTCAAAGCTTAAGTCATTTCCAGTCATCCCTGATTCATTTCTGGCCACTGGACCCAGATGGCTCTGGAGGAGAAAATGAGGCTGGTAACTTAGCACAATCCCCCTCCCTCAAATTCAATTCATGTGTTTGTCATAGCATTACCTCTTCCTGATGTCATGCTCTTCTTTAAGAATAAAGGACAAATAACAATCAATCAATCAATCTCTTTCTGAGCTTTTCTAGAAACTAACATGTTCTACACCTATTTGGCAGGGAAGTGCTTCATTGGCTAATTGCTAGAATCTCCTTGCCTGTGACACCAGAAACTTACCTGTCTGAGAACCTTCCCCTCCACCAGGCTGCCCTGGTGTGGAGGGGTCCACAAGACATCTTGGAATGGGTGAGACAGTTCCTTGGCTGTCTCCCATAGTGATTAGGAGGTGATGACAAAGCCAGGTGACTTAACCAAGTGTAGCACTCTTCTTCATCAATCAATGGGAAAATATTATTGGATTTGGAGTAAAAAGATATGGGATGAAATCGCAGATTCATTTCTTGTTATCTGTGTAACCTGGATCATTTTATCTCTCTGGGTCTCATCTGTTAAAAAGAGTTGGACTAGATGAGCCCTGAGCTTCCTTCCAGTTCTGCTTGCTTCTGTCTTCTCTACTTGTTTCTTTAAGAAACTGAATTCAATGAATTCCCTATATATCCCAATTGGTTTCTTTAGTTATCAACCCTTTTTCTTTCAACCTTGGTCTTGGCTTTGGGCTTCCTCCTTAGCACAAACCATCTTTGGGTGTGAATCTGTGTGTGTGTGTGTGTGTGTGTGTGTGTGTGTGTGTGTGTGTGTGTCTTCTTGTTTTTCAGTTGTTTCATCATGTCTGTCTCTCTATGACCACATTTGGGGTTTTCTTGGCCCCAAATATCTTGGCCCAATATCTTGGCAAAGATACTGGGGTTTGTCATCTTCTATAGTTCCTTTTACAGATGAGGAAACTGAGGCAAATAGGTGAAGTAACCTACCAAGGGCCACACAGCTAATATGGACAAAGGCCAGATTTGAACTAGGAAATTTGTCTTTCTGACTCCAAGTCTAGAGCTCTATCCGTTGTACCACCTAGCTTCCCAGTAGAATTTTAGACCCTGGGTCTCTTAGTTCTTTAAAAACTGCCTCCTCAAAGTTGAGGCATAATTCAGATGAGGCTCTGTGCCCCTCCTTGCCTACCTCTCAGAAGGAGCAGTCACATTCTTCAAGAGTCTTTATCGGTCCTACTTTGTCAATCAGCTCTCCTTACTTATAATCTACTAGACTAGGAGAAACAACCTTCTCACCCTTATCAAGAGAGATGCTTTTTTTATGGCAAGGCAAAAAGGTATCACCTGCTCTGCTATTAGCAGTGGGTGAACTTCAACAGGTGTCTTGGCACTATGAGCCCATGAGGAAACTGAGTCCCAGAGAGGAAAAATCATTCACCCAAGGTCACAGGGTGAGCAGACATTTGAGTCAAGGTTTAAAGCTACAATCATCTGATTCCAGATCTGGTCTCCTTTCTTTAGCACTCAACGTCCATCACTAACAGATCCTGCCTCTGGGAGAGCTTTGTGATCTACTTCTGGAATTCATCAGTCATTTCCTCCTGCAGCTATGGGCAGGGTCTCCCTCAGGGGCCCAGGGACTAAAGAGAGGGGAGTTTGGCTTGGCTTGCCTCACCACCTCTCCTGTCAATGCCAATCCAATCCACGAGGCAACTGGCCAGTATCCTGTTCCTGGTGTGTTTGTTTTCAGGTGACTGTCAGCTAAGACTGGTTGAGGCACCCTAGGGCAGATAACTGCTTAGGAATAGAAATTTCCCATGTCTATTTACATTTCAATAGAGGATACTGGAAAATGTAAATTCCTGTAAAATTAAAAAACAAACAAACATGCGTATGTGTGTTTTAAGAGGAAACAGGGACTCTTAAATATGTTCTAAAAAGCTTAGGGAAATGATTAATTTCAAGGAATTTTCCTCACCACCACCCTATAAGATAGGCAGTGTGACTATTATGAGTTCCATTTTCCAGACGAGGAAATCGAGGCTTGTGGCCTAGAGATTTGCCAGTTGAGTTTGACCCCTTCAAGTATACCATGGAAGGCCGGCTCTGGCCCTGTTTTATTCCTTCAGAAGTCACCTAATGCAGGATGGCAGCAGAGATCTCATTAACATATGTTCCTGGGGGAGGAGGTGGTTAGAGGCCAGGCCCTCTGGCAGCAATGTGAGGAGTGGGAAGGCTGCCATATTGAATCAAGCCCAATAACTTGGTGATGGGCAGCCATGCTGGAAAGGCCAGTGGGTGAGTGATTGGGAAATGAGGTAAGGAATGTGTTGATTTGTTTTGCTTAGCTATACTTTGTTGCAAGGGAGGATTTTTTTGGGGGTAGGAGGTGGAGAGAATCATAAAGCAACAACAGTATTAAAAAAGCAGTAATAAAACTACTTTTTAAAAAGACATGAGGCAAAGATCTTGAAGATGGACATGCTTTCTCATGTATTAGCACACCAAGACCACTGGGTTTTGGGGGCAGGAAGACATTAGTTGTTGCCAATAATCATAGAAAGAGTTCTGTCTTTTTCCCACTCTAAGGCTGCTTAAAGGAAGGAGATAAACCAGGAATGATACACCCTATACTGGTCCTAATGTTGATTAATGCAATCTATAAAGTAATAAAGAAGTAGTAAAGAACAAGAAATTCACCTAAGACCTTATTGTGGGGGAGAGCTTTGCTTTTTTTTTGGGGGGGGGGGTAATATTACCTGAATAACTTTCCCTGGTTATTTGTGTTTATGTGAGTTTATTCCTTAGGTTGTCCATATCAGTCCATACTGAGTGGTCTAAGATACTGAGAACACAAAAAGACTATGAGAATAGCTTTATGTAATAAGATTAGTGACAGTTACATCTCTGACATCTTCTGTTCCTTTTTTCCTTCAAGGCTTACCAGTGTATTTGGTTGAAGGGCTTTTATAGTTAGAGGTGGAGGGGTCCTAACACCATGACTGTAATTCAGATTTCACCAGTCATGTCCTGAACTAAGACTCTATAGAATGAGAGTACATAGACTAAAATTTTATTTTAATTAAAATTTTTCTGATCAACAAAAATCTACCTTCTCTCCCTCCATGAGGGAAAAAAATCCCTGTTACTAACATGCATAATCAAGAAAAACATTCCTGCATTGGCCATGTATTTTCCTCCAAATGTCTCAATCTTGCATTCTGAGTCCTCTACTTCTGTCAGAAGGTGTGTAGCTTGTTTCTAGAGTCCTGTGGAATCACATATGGTTGATCATTGCATTGATCAGAATTCCTAATTCTTTCAAAGTTATTTGTCTTTACAATGTATAAATCACTTCATATATTACTCTTTGTTCTGTTCATGTCACTCTGCCTTAATTCATACAAGTGTTCCAAGGTTTTCTGAAACCATTCTTTTCATCATTTCTTTTAGCATAATAATTATCCCACCACATTAATAGACCATAACTTCTTCAGTCATTCTCCATTTGGTGGGTATATTCTCAGTTTCCAATGCCTTGCTGCCACAAAGAGAGCTGCTATAAATAATTCTGAATACTTTAGAATATGCTTTGATTAGGAATAATTCCTCCTCTTTGTCCTTTCTATTATCTCTCCTTTTTCCTCTTATTTCCTTATTGAGAGAAATATATTCCTGTAACCAATTCCCTCCTTCAACAAGTTCAGGTAAGAGTGAGGTTCAAGCATCAACAACTCACCAAACCCTTTCCCCTTGAAAATAAACACTTCTATTCACATACCCTGATTATGCAAAGTATTTTTCCTCATACTTCATTTCTCCTGTTACTGTATTCCTTTTCCATTCTTTTTTTTTTAAGATCATCAGAATATAGTAGGATCACTCCCAAAGCCTTCTGTCTAATCAGGCTCCCTTCATGATTGATAAAGATGATGAGGCTCTAAGGAGATATATGTATCATCTCCTCACATTAAAACGTAAATAGTCCATACATTTTTAGTCCTTTATTGTTTGTTTATGGTTATTGTTTTATGCTTCTTTTGACTAATATGTTTGTGTATTAAAGTTTCTATGCCAAGCCTGATATTTTCATTAGGATTAATTGGAAGTGCTTTGTTTCATTAAAGGTACATCTTTTTTGTCCTCTGTAGGATTATCTGTAGGGCAAGTTATTCCTGTTTCTAAGTCTTTATCTTTTGCCTTCAGGCCTATTGTGTTCCAAGTTCTCTTCTCCTTTATAGTGGTAGCCACTAAATTATGTGTAATTCTGATTCCTTAGTACTTGATTTTTTTTTTCTTTCTGGCTTCTTGTAATGATTTTTCTTTAGTCTACAAGGTTTACAATGTTTCTAAGAGTTTTCCTTTTGGAGTTTCTTCCAGTAGATTTATTGTGTACTTTGCTCTTTCTGGGCAGTCTTCTTTTGAGATTTCTTGAGGAGCAGCTAGGTGGTGCATTGATAGAACACTGATCATGGAGTCAGGATCCTGTGTTCAAATCTAGTCTCAGAAACATGATATGCATTAGCTGCATGATCTTTGATAAGTCACTTAACTCCATTGCCCCATCCCCTCAAAGAAAGATTTCTTGAAATGTGATAGTTAAGCTTTTTGTTTTTAGTTATGGTTTTCCATGCCAGGTAATTCAATAATTCTTAAAATCTATCTCTCTAGTCTGTTTTATAGATGAGTGTTTACCCCCCCCATTGAGATATCTTACATCTTCTTTTTTTAGTCTTTGAATTTTATTTTAATATTTTTTGTTTCATCGAGTCATTATTACCTACTGGTCTACTTTAATTTTCAGAAAGTGCATTGCTTGTATAGGGGTTTGTACTTCTTATATCATGTTATATTCACTTTATAATTCTTCCATAGCTTGCTTTTCTTATCCACCCTTTTCTAGCACTCTCACTTCATTTATAAAAATATTTTTAACTCTTTTAAAAGAAAAAAGAAAATCCTTGCTTTATTTCATGAATTCTAATTGAACTTGTGCCCAAACTATATTTTTCTTTGAGACTTTTTTGTAGATTTTGAGAATAATTTTCTTCTTCATGTTTGACCCTTGATCCTTCCTGCCATCATAATAGCAGTTTATGGGTTTTTTCCTTTATCTTTGCTCATTTTTCTAGTCTACTTCCTGATTTCAGATTTGATACTAGAATCAGTCTCTTCATGCTTCTGGAGGTAAGGTCTGGGCTTATCCTATAACTACTTTGTTGGAGTATCGAATATTATGTTATTCCAAGATCCCTGGGACAGTTCAGAATGGGTCTTTTTTTGGTTTTGGGTTTTTTTTGTTTGTTTTTTGCAAGGCAACGGGATAAAGTGACTTGCCCAAGGTCACACAGCTAGGTAATTATTAAGTGTCTGAGGTCAAATTTGAACTCAGATCTTCCTGACTCTAGGGCTGGTGTTCTATCCACTGAGCTATCTAATTGCCCCCAGAGTGTGTTTTTATAAGTTTTCAGGGCTCTCAAAGTGGTCAAGGCAAAGTCTGATTTCTGCCCTTGGTGTGAGTTCTTCAAGTTCATTAAGTATATTTGGGTCTGAGCCCTATTCTCGAGGGACTGAAGTTCTAGTAGACTGCTGTGGATCCAGTAATCATCATCTAGCTGGAAACTTACACTTTTAATTGCAGATTCCCTTTGGTCAAGGATTCCTGCCCTGGTTATTCTACTGAAGATTTCAGACTGAGCTGGAAGCTGGAACTGAAACTTCAGTCTACTCCTAAGGTCAGAATCATATTGTTGCCACGTGTTTCTTTACTCGCTCCTTATTGAGAGGTTTTGATTAGTGCTCTATGACTTCTCCTTTTCTTAAAATGCCATTCCTCTCCAATCAAAAACTGTGAACTGAGACCTCAACCTGAGTGGGAAGCAGCAGAACTTCCAATGGATGCCTGTTCCTGGATCCAACTCTGCTCTGCTAGCTTTGGGACCCCTTCTTACCTTGGTGCACAGCCTTATTCTGATGGAGAATACTCCCTATGTCTACTCTTGGCTGGACTTCATCCCCAGCGACTGTAGACCTCTCTGTCTGTCTACCTATGCCGATGGAGATTAGGAAAAGTGAATCTGTAATTATTTCCTTGAACTTCCTGATCAAGACTCTGTCTGGTGCAATTTCTAGTTCTTGTTTGGAGGAGTAGTGAGTTGGATATTTTGCACTCAGGTACAATTCTTTACTCATGATTCAGTCTACCATGTGCTTTCTTTAAAAATCAACTTTTAATGTAGTGGGGAGATTGACTGACCATGCCCAATCAAATGATATCTCCCTCCTCCCTATCTTAGTTGATGAAATCACATAAGGAACAAATACCAAAAATTAATAGTGGAATAAAGGTCTTCAATGAAATATAAAAAAGTTAATACTTTGTTATCCTTTTGTGAAGTGTGATGTTCACTAACTAAAATTTATGGAATTAAACAGTAACTATCCAGTGGACTGACCAAGGATCTAACATACACCTTCTGCTTTCTCCCTCTCCAACTTTAAAAAGTGAGATAAACTCTAAGGAGTCAATATAGGCTTCAGTGATAGGCATTGGACTGCCTACTTTATAGATATCTCATGTGATCCTCACAACAATGGTGTAAGGCAGCTACTATTATTTATTATTATCATTTTATAGTAGGGGAAACTGAAGCAGACAGAGGTTAAGTGATTTGCCCAGGGTCACATGAACAATAAATATCTGAGGATAATTATGAATTCTTGATTCCAGAACAACCACTCTAACCACATCACTTAGCTGCAGTTCATTGGCAGCAGGAAAGTAAGCCAATTACGAAGAATGCAATCCATTTTTTTCTTTTATTCCCATCAGCCATGAGAGATAAGACCCTAGGGTTCAAGGCAGGAGATAGTTCTGAAAGCTATGAATTCTGTGAGTTGGGAAGAGATGTCTGGACAACCTGCTACATATATAGGGGGGGCAACATGAGAAGGGAAGGGAACACAGGACTCTGAAGTGTCATATATGAGCTGCCTAGATTTTTTTCCATTCCCTCCATATGAGATGTACTGTGAGTATGATTTTCTATACAGGGACCAACTCATTCCACCCATTTGCATAGCAATGCAGGAGAGTCTGGCCCAGGTTTGGATGGAGGGATGTTTTGTTACTTTGTTCTGCTGATATCATATCATTAAATGCCTTTGCTTTGAGCCAATACTGAGTTTTTTGTTACTTAGTTGTTCAGTTGTACTTGACTCTTCTTGCTTTGTGAACATCAAGCCCTTCCATGCTCCACTATCTTTCAAAGTCTGTCTAAGTTCATGTTTGCTATTTCCATGACACTATCTATCCATCTCATACTCTACCACCCCATTTTCCTTTTGCCTTCCACCTTTTCCAATATCAGGGGTTTTTCCAATGAGTCCCATCTTTTCATTATATGGCTTCAGCTTCAGTATTTGACCTTCCGGTGAATAGCTCGAATATTCTTTAAGTATTGGCCTGATTTGATCTCCTTGCTGTCCAAGGGAGTTTCAAAAGTCTTATCTAGCACAACTAGAAAATGTCAATTCTGTGATACTCATTTTCAACTCTCACAGTCATTCATTGCAATAGGAAAAACCATAGTTTTGTTAGCAAGGTGATATCCTGCTTTTTTTTTTGTCTTGCTGTCCATATTTACCATAACTTTCCTTACAAGGAGCAAATATCTTTTAATTTCATGGCTGCAATTAATGTCTGTCATGATCTTTGAGCTCAAGAACATAAAATCTGACATTGCATCTGCTATTTCTCCCTCTATTTGCCAAGAAGTGATGGGACCAGTTGCCAAGATCTTGGTTTTTTGATGTTAAGCTTCAAGCCAGTTTTTATCAACTGACTAGTAATTGTATTGGCTCTTAAGCTAGGGTTTTAGTAGTTTTAATCTGACGTACCTGTCCCTCAAAGGAACCAAACTGTGAGTTTGAGTTGGAGAAGTAGCCAATAAGAAGGATAAATGATTAGGCCAGAAGGCAATGCAGTGTAGTTGACTTGAAATCTAGACAGCTGGGTTGGAATATTCCTAGCTTTCTTATAAGTCACATAAACTCTTTGAATTCTAGTTTCTGCATCTATAAAATATAAGTACAAATAGTACTGATCTACCAGGAATTGTAAAGGTCAAATGATACAGTGCATATGTGTTTTGCAAAGCATAAATCACCAAAGAAAGCTAGCTATTGTTTTTCTTAGCATTTAAAATATCCTGAAATAGTATTTCCAAGGAAGAAATATAAACATTTAGGGGAAAATAAATTATTTTCTCCCTCTAAAGGAATATTCTTTTCCCTAGTTTACCTCAGTCATGCTTAAGGCAAAATCTTCAACTTTCTTAATGCCAATTCTTGTATGTAAAAAACTCAGATAGACTAATGTACACATCATATTTTAGGAGGGACATTGATAAGTTGGAGAGTATTCAAAGCAGAGCAGCTAATCTGGGGAAGTTTCTCCAGATCAGGGGTGTTAAACATGCAGCTCATGGGCCACATACAACCCACAACACTCCCAAGAGTAGTAAAATGTAATTGAGAAATATTTAACAAGATAAAAAAATACAATAAAATATAGATAATAAAATTAAGTAAACATAAGGATCCCTTATGTACAGTTTACTAGTCCTTATTTCTATTTGAGATGGACACCAATGTTCTATCTTACACTCTATGAGGATTGGTTATAAGAACTGAGAATAATTAACTTGGAGAGGAGAACACTTAGTAGACTCCAGAAATGGTTTTCAAATAGTTGGAGAAGTATTAAAGTAGTTCTATTTGGTTCCAGAAGATAGAACTAGTAGAAATGGGTGAAGGTTTCACAGAGCCAGATCTGGGCTTAATGCAAGGAAAAAGTTTCTAATAATTCAGACTCTCTCAGAGTGAAATGGACTGCCTTAAGAAGTAGTGGGTTCCTCCCTGAGCCTTGCTGCTTCTGATGGATGTTGAATATGGTATACAGATGATTATGATAGGTATAGGTATAGGCTGGACTAAATGCCCTCAGAGCTCCTTCCAACTCTTAGATTCTATGATGCTATTACTACTAATAATAAAAATAAATTATTCTTTGTGTCATAGGTTCATCACAATAACCTGATGAAATGATTCAAGTAGGTGTCCCTTTTGTACATATGAGGAAACTTAAGATTGAAGAAAATAATTTGCTCAAAGAACAAGATTCTTGATCCCCAAGGAATTAGGCCATGTATATGGATGGATTCCGACAAATAACAGGACCAGAGGAAAAGAGTTGTCCTAGGGAAAGAGAGGGTAGTACATGTCTGGTTGGTTAAGCTAGAGTTTTGGGAGATGATCATGAAAGAAACTTGTTAGAATGGTCTAAAACCCTGGAACAAGAACATAAGAGGAAACAACCTTTAGAAACTTCAGAACTCTGATCAAACAGTGAAAGGTCTTGATCCCAGAGAAGGGATCCCAGCTTATGAAAATGGAAATACTCCCTAACTGGAAGAAAGTGGCATTGAGAAATATTTAATAAAATAAATAAAAAAGCAATAGAACATAGATATATTAATATGTGGTTTTAAAATTCAGTATGTACATCAGGCAAGGATCCATATATATATATATGTATGTATATATATATATATATTTATAGTTTAATGGCTCCTATTTCTATTTGAATCCCAAAGATCTGACAATGAAACATATCTCCCTCCTCTCAGCAGAGACACAGAAGACTTGTAGGTAGGTAATGAGGTATACTTTGTCACTCATGACCAATGTGTTGGTTTTATTTTGCTTAAATGTGCTTCTTTATTCCAAGGAAGGATCCTATGGGAAGGCAGAATAGTCCATAATAGTATTGAAGGAAAAAATTAACATTTTTTTAAAAAATAGAATAACCCTAATTATGATATTATGATGAAAAGTAAACAAGTATGAATGGACAAAGAATCCTAGTGGAGATTAAGAGTGAAAGACTGGAAAAAATTTTGTGATATGATATGCATTAAAATAAATGAATGAAAATGTGTATAACTAAAAAAATCAAAACCTATGGAAGTTAGTATGAAAGGGATTGGTAAGGTGGTTTCATCCATGCAACTCTGCTGGACACAACATTCTTTTTTGGAAGCAAACTGATATCTATGTGCTCTTTTCATTTTACTGTGTTCTAGATCTTGACAGGGGGTAATAAGGGTCAGAGCCAGAATTTTAATTCAAGTCTTTGGACTCTTGGCCCAGGCAGATACCTTTCCATTAAATTGTGGAGTTCTCCATATGTGTGCCAGGAGCCAATATTGACCATCCAATCTCCTCTCCACCAAGTGACAAGGGAAGGAGATGGACCTATGATGCCAGAAGAGGAAAGTACTGACCTAGGACTGGTCACTCAGACCAGTAGTCCTAAGTGCCAAGAAATGGAAGGTAAATCACATCTGACCTCCAGGCACCAATTGAAAAGACTCTCCAAACCACATCTTCACCTCACCCCATCCACTTAGCAAATCAACACCTTCTCTGCAATTTAAACTGTCTTAGAAAGTTGCCTAGAACACTGAGCATTTAAATGACTTCTATAGGGTCATGTAGTCAGTCTGTCAAAGACAGGATTTGAAGTCAGATGTGCCTAATTTTGAAATCAGTTCTCTGTCCATTAAGTTATACTGTCTATCACTTTTTCTCAACATGCTCCTAGAAGGTGGACCAAGGGCTTGCTACTTGGAGCAAGACTTCGGTCTTGGTGCTCTTGTTCATTCTAGTCCCATCTCTTGAATCCTCTCAATTCATGACCATTTGTATTGGGTTGTTTGAGCATCATTGAATTACAGTTTCTCAGGATGTAAAAGAGGAAGACCCCTCAGAGATGACTGAATCTAACACTTTGATTTCACAAATGGAGAAACAAACTCAGAGAAGGGGAAAACTAGTGAGTGACGAGCTAGTGTTTGGTCATTTAGTTTTTTCTACTGAACCTCTTTTAATTTGACCTCGTGTGTATGTGTGTGTGTGTGTGTAAGAATTTACATTTAAGATCTTCTATCACAGGTACCGAGTTATTTTGTATCTTTGTTTCTTGCCATTTTTAAAAAACCAATAGATTTAGAGCTCGAAGGAATCACAGAAGCTGTCTAAACTAACACTCTTATTTCATAGATGAGGAAACTGAGGTCCAAAGAGATTAAGTGACTTCCCTAAGTTCACAGAGTAACAAAGCTGTGATTTGAATCCACGTCATCTAATTCCAAATCCACTGCTCTTTTCACCTATAACACACACTCTTTGTGATGATGGGAGAGAGAGGGAGAGAGAGAGAGAGAGAGAGAGAGAGAGAGAGAGAGAGAGAGAGAGAGAGAGAGAGAGATAAAGAAGGAAAGAAATTTACAGAAAGTTACAAATAGCTATAGACATAAAGAGAGATTCAAAAAAGAGAAAAAGACAGGTACATAGAAATATGGATGATAGTAAATTAGAGAGTGCTAGAGACACATTGATGGTTAGAAATAAGAGAAAGATTGATGAGTAATTGAGTATAAAAATAGTTATATTAACAGTTAGATTTTTTTAAAAAAGCTTTTAAAAAAAGGATTAAATAATGGAATTTCAGAACTTATAAGCATGGTAAAGATCATATATCTGACACCTTCATTTTACAAATGAAGAAACCAAGTCTTTCAGACTTGCCTAAGGCCACATAGGTAGTTAATGCCAGAGCCAGGACTTCTTCCTCTCTGCCATACTACTATTTAGTCAAATGCTCACAAAGTGGGAATCCCTAGTCCCAAGATTTCAGTCCATAGGACAGAATGTCCAGGGGATTAGCAGGGAAAGTGTGAACAAGGCGGATTTGCACTGTTCCTTGAATATATTGAGGGGCAGAGTTGTAGATAGGTAGGTAGAAAAATAGTTGGACAAATACATACATAGATAAATAGAAGTGATAATTTCATATGACTGTGCTCACTGGGGAAGACAAAGAAATGGATGCTAGACAGGAGAAATGCAGACAGTATTTAACTTGTAGCCCCAGCTAACTGGGTGGGGTGAGGTGAGGATGTGGTTTGGAGAATCTTTTCAAACAGTGCCTGGAGGCCAGATGTGATTTACCTACTATTTCCTGGCATTTATGACTACTATCCTGACCAACCAGTCCTGGGTCAGGCTCCTGCAGGGTTGTAAGTCAGCTATGTGGGGCTCCCAGGCATTGAACAGATCTGCCAATTGGGACCTTGTTCTGGGATGGGCTATAGAATCATAGATGGAGAGCTGGGATGGAACTTAGGGACCATTTATAGGGGGTTCCTCATTTTATAGATGACAGAAAAGTGGCCCGGGGGCAAGAAGTCACCTCCCCCAAGGTCCCACAAGGAGAGTCAGAGGTAGAATTTTGACCAGGTTTATTGACTTCAAAACCAGGATGCTTTCAGACATTGTTCTACTGATTCTACCTAACTGGGTCAGATGAGTTCTACCTGTATTTAATAATCCCATCAGAATGCCTCCTTAACCCCAGATGAACTTCTTGATAGTTTCTTTTTTTTGTCTTTGCAGACCCAGTGCTTGGGTAGTAGGAGGGGCTTAATAATTATTTACCCTTTATAAAAATCTACCTTTTTTTTCAGGTCCCAGCTCAGGTGCTATTTCCCTAAGACTTTCTCTTATTTTCCCCATCAAATTGAATCTCTCCTGCCTCTGGATCCCCAATGACCCTTTTTGACCCTAAGCAGTGATTACCTACCAGCCTTGCATTGTGGCTATTTGTGAGTGTTCCACATTCCCTACCTGGCTGGGACCTCCATCAGAACAGGGACTGAATCTTATTTGTCTCTTCAAGGGGACTACATATCACAGTGTGTCATTACAGTCCACAAAAGCTACACAAAGAGAGAAAGAACATCTATAATAGAGGATGTGAATATTATCATCATGTCTTTCCTTGAAAGCACTGGTTGGAGCTTCAGGATCAGTATGGGACCTGACTTTTAGGATGGACACAGACCAACTTGAGGATGGGCAGGATGGTAAGGGTCCTGGAAAGTAGACCTTGGGAGCAGAGGGAGACAAACTCCTGTCCTTCACCTGAATTTTTAATGCAAATATAATTTGTTGATCCTTACCCAAAAGAATTAGTTGAAAGAAAGGATGGAACTTGGAGGAAAAAAAGGTTATTTAGTGGGAAACAGACCTAGTCTGCTCTTTTTGAGGATTGCAAGACTGACTGGTGTTCTAATGACTTTAAAGGCAGGAGGTGGGGATGAGGCATTGGATCTCTTTGACTAGATTAAAAAAAAAGAAATTTCTTATGATCAGAGCCATTCCAAAATGCATTGGCCTCCTTTGGGAGGTAGTGGTTTCCTATTACTTTTGGAAATCTAAGGACATGTCTGGATGATCAATTGTGAGGGATATTATGAAAGTGATTCTTGTTTAACAAGATCACATAGGTAATGCATGAAGCAGAAAAGTAACATAAAAGTATTATTATAATTAGCTTGCTCTCTGAGGCTACTTCTGACTCTGAAATTCTATGATCCCATGACTTAACCTATTAACAGAGAAGATGAGGACTCATCCAACAGGAGATTTACAAAGAGAAGGTCCAGTTAAAAGGGAACATGACCAGAATCCAATTGCTGGAACCAGGGTCCAAGATGAATGAGGTGCCATTTGGTTAGGTTACTACTCTAGTGCTCCTTATAGCCTTCTCAATGAGGAGTCAAAAAAAGTGAACCTATGTGTTGAGTTAGAGCTAAGTTGATTTAGAGAAAAAAAGATCAGAGGAAGCCTACTGAATCCTCACTTAAGGCAGATCAAAAATTAAATCTGGTTCATTGTACAGGTGGCCCAGGAAAGAGTAAGATGGGAGGCTATTCAAAAAGTCAAGAAAGAGTCTGTGGAGGGTATGGGATTCCTAAACTGGAGGAAAAAACCTTGGGTGTGGAACAACATCAGGACCTAGGGTCATTTTATTCAGAGACTCTGGATTCAGGATCAGCTGATAACCTCCATGATACTGAGTGATTTCTATGTCTTCCCTGGAGCTCAATCCCTCCCCGTTCCAAATGAAAGGGTTGTACAGAATCAAGAGTGTGCTGCTTAATGTTTTACAATCGACTCTCTAAGGGGAAAAACGTACCCAGGACACACTTTTCAGCTTAATCTACATTGTATAATTTTCTCCCAACGTTCATAAGTCTGGACAATTAACAAAGCAGTAAATCAAGACCTGCTCTGTAGCATTTGCCAGTTTCTGGAGGTGTAAATTCTCACACTGAACTTTTAACAATTGAGAGTTAGTTCTAATTGGCTCCCCAAAACCCTTTGGCAATTGAGTGAAGCCTACAACCCCTTCCCAGAATAATTTTTAAAAATCATAATTGAAGGACATGTTAAGTTTGGGGTTAGAGCTTAGTGAAAATAAAGATGTAATTTTTTTCAACCTAACCAAGCCATAGACTCTTTGAAATTTCTTCCTGGATAAGAAATTTTGTGGTAAATGATCTCAAAGGCTTTTTTGTTTTTTTTCTCTGGCTTAGGAATTCCACACCCTCCACAGACTCTCCTGACTTCTTGAATGATCTTCCATTTTACTCTTTCCTTAGAATTCCTGTGCCACCTGTATAAGGAACCAGATTTAATTTTAATCTGCCTGTGAGTATGGATTCAGTTGGCTCCTTTCAATCTTATTATCTAAACCTACTTAACTCTAACCCAACACATAGGATCACTCTCTTTTTGGCTCCTAAATGAGAAGGTTATAAGGAGTCCTAGGGCATTAGCTAACATTCAGTTCAATTCTGTTGGACATCACCTTCACCTTGGATCCTGGTTCCAACAATTGGGTTCTGATCATGTTTCCTTTTAACAGCACCCTCTACTTGTAGCAGATCTTATTCTTGCTCCACAGTAAAGGTGATAAATTATTGCTTTTCGAGTAGCTTGAATGAAAAAATTTCTCTTTTCTTTGGTATAAAGTGCTTTTTTTCTCACTACAGTCCAATGAAGGAAGTAGTACAGATATTGTTGCCTATCCATTTTGCAGCTGGGCAAGAAAAGAGATCAATTATGCAGGATCCCTCAACTAGTTGTCCTGGCTTCAGATTTGAGTCTCTTCTGCCATGCTGCATGTATGTTCTTCTTTCTTCTTTCCTTCAGTTTTCTCCCATCAAAATTTGCATCTTTTCTAAGCCCTGATCCCTTGGTGTTCTCAGCTATCAACTTGATGATTGATCTTTTCAAGGTGTCCATTTAAATAACTTCAGTTCGATTCAATTCACTTTTATTAAGGGGCTGCTTGAATGCCAGTCCTTATAAATGACTGATAAAAGTTCTTTTTAATTACCAAGTCATAAATCCAAAGAGCAGGTACAATTTCTGCTGGGTATGACAATTGGCATGGAGCAATGACCTCCTTTACCTCCAGGTGGGACCTAAGAGGAGGAGGAGGAAGGAAGTACTAGAAAGTGGGGCCATTCACTTTGAGTTTTGGTAGTGTGTCAGATGTTGAGAGAGCTTGGATGAGCACCTAGTCCAGCTTCTCCAGAGCAGGGATTCACATATAACAGAGCTCAGATTGGTCCCTTGTTTCTGAAGGAATTTCTCCATGTTTCTGGTACAGAATGAGATCAGCTAGGCCCAAGTGCCCTGTACTCATACACCTCCAAGGGCTCATCAGCGTTTTGATGCCTCCCATCCCCCAGGAAGAGGACTTGTACCCCAAAGCTCTTCCTTTCCCAGTCCTGTGGCTTTCATTGGGAATTCTGCCTCAGTGCCTCTCTGATCAAAGGTAGCTTTCTTTCTACCTTCCCTTCATCATTCCTTTTGTGTGTCCTGCAAGTGGCTCATGTATTACCTTCATTTATACAGACAGAAGAACCAATTTCTGGAGTTCCACAAAGCTGGGGGGAAGCTCCAAGTCACTTTCCCTCTGGGACTGGCTTGTCCCCAGGGTTCCTGCATTCTTGGCCTCAACAAAGAAATTGAATCTATGGACTTTAATCTTTAAACATCAAGAATCTCCCAAGTGAACAACTAGGGAAACTTGCTGAGCAGATGTTTTTCCCCACTGATCCAGCTGTTTGTTTTAAATTTACAAGTTTAAAAATTGGATCAAACATCTCTTCCACTTCCCCCTCATTTCTCTGTCGCTCTTGTCTCTCTCCTTAGGTCTTATTCTGCTTCTTGTCTCTTTCTTTTTTGGGAGGTGTGCTTTTTAAAAACAATATCTACTTCTGTTTTCATCTTTTTTTGTGACATTTCTTTTTCTTATTCCTTTTTGTGTATTTTCACCTCTCTGTCTCTTTTCTCTAGCTCCCATTCTCTCTTTCATCTGTCTTTTCACTCATTCAAGATGTAGGACCACCAGCCTTTATCATCTTCCCTGTTACTATACTCTAAGGACCACTGGGTAGCCATGCCCTCCAGATTTCCATACATTGCCAGCTTACTTGCCTAGGCACTATAAAGATCCCTAGGTCTTAGGAGCAATCTTGCATTTCAATCTCTCTATACTCTCCATCTCCCCCAATTATGATGTGAGTAGGAACTATCTTGCTTTTCTCTCTACATCTGAGCACATTGGTCAGTTTGTAATAAACACCCAACTAATTCTTTTTCATTAATTAACTATTCTATACATTATGTATGTGTGTATGAAAGAGAGAGAAAGAGAGAGAAGATATAATATATGAACATTAAACCTTTTAATCCTAAAGAAATAAATAAATAGCAGTGGCTAGGTGGTGCAGTAGATAGAGCACTGGCCCTGGAGTCAGGAGGACCTGAGTTCAAATAGGGCCTCAGACACTTAATAATTACCTAGCAGTGTGGCCTTGGGCAAGCCACTTAACCCCATTTGCCTTACTAAAAACCTAAAAAGAAAGAAAGAAAGAAGTAGAAAATAGAAATTGAACATTTTGGAGACATTTGGGACTATTTTTATCAAGGAAATGATGCATCTTTTACTTTATTGATTTGCCACTGTGCCTAATCCTACCCTCTAGGCTTCAAATCTTATGAACTGTAGCCACCAAACAGGAAATTGTTTCCAAAGCAAATACATTCTAAAAATAGTTAATTAGCTAACCAATCAACCAATTAATCTATGTTTCAACTCTTTCACTGATCTATTTTTAAAACATTCATGCCTGCAGATACACATTAAATCACAAATTTGTCCTTTCATCAATTTGTTCATACCAGGGTCTAATCAAAGAGTGAGCGCTTACTAAATGCTTATTGACTGATTAAATGATAGTCATACAAGAATAATTTGTCAGTCTAGTTATCCATTCATTTATTTGGTCATTTGTATTCATCCATCTAATAATTCAGTTAACTCTTTAGTAATTCACTGATCCACCTATTTATTCAGATCCCCATTCTAGGGTCAAGTGACAGCTCTGTGAATTTGCAACTTGTGTGATTTTGGTCAAAGACTTTCCCCTTTAGATATTTGGTCGACATGACATCTAAGGTCCCTTCAAGCATTAACAATTTAAATGACATCCATCCAACTGTCACTTCCTAACTAACCTCATTGGCCTTCCTGCTTCCAATCTCTCTCCTTTCTAGTCTGTCCTTCGAACAACCACCAAATGGATAATGCAAAAACACAGTTCTTACCATTTGGTTTCTTCATTCAAGAAGCTTCAATGGCTCCCCATTTTCCCTAGGATAAAATATAGCTTCTTCTGTCTGGCATTTAAGCCCCCCATGGCTCCAATCGTCTTTCTGGACTGATTGCACATTGCTTTATGCTGTAGCCAGAATAGTCTGCTTAACTTTCCTTGAACGTGATATTCCATCCAGAGCCACAAAATCTTTGTATATTTGTACTGTCCCCTTCAACTTGGACTCCTTAGCCCCCAGAAAGATTTGGATGAACAAGCACCTCTTACTCAAGACCTTGTGACTAAGTCTCCTTTCCTTACTGCTTCCCCCAGTTCAACGTATGTCAGTAGCCCATGATGGTGCACTGGAAGAACCAGGTTCAAATTCAGCCTCAGACACGTACAAGTTGTTTAACCCTTGACAAGTTATCTAAGTTCTCTCTCCTATAAGATAGAGATAAAACAGCAGAATTGTTGTAGGAATCAAATGAAAAAAAAATTTCAAAATGGCACTCAGCACATAGGAAGTTCTTTTTTTTTGCTTTGTTTAGTTTTTTTTTAGGTTTTTGCAAGGCAGTGGGGTTAAGTGGCCTGCCCAAGACCACACAGCTAGGTAATTATTAACTGTCTGAAGCCAAATTTGAACTCAGGTACTCCTGACTCCAGGGCCGGTGCTCTCTCCACTGCACCACCTAGTCACCCCTCTGCACCTAGTCACCCCTGTAAGTTCTTATTAAATGCCTAATTCCTTCATTCCTTCCATTGTAAGTGCTTTTGCAACTACTCAGACAAATTACGTGGTATATACCTTATACTGACTTAGGTTAAATGCACCATTCCTCCTCTTTCTCTCTTTCCTCTACCACCAATCAAATGGAAGTCTCTGGAGGGTTGGGATCATTTTGACTTTGTCATTGTATCTTTTTATTTTTGTACTTCTTAGTGTAATGAGATTTACCCCATTCAATCCCCTCCCTCCTCCCGTCTCTTTCCTGTCCCCCTTTTTAGGGAGGTAGTGTTTTTTTTTTTAGATCATTCTATCTAAGTCATAGAAAATTCTGAGTGTCTGTCCTTTCTAGTTCTGTATATTCTATCGAATAGAGTCAAAATTCCTGAGAGTTATTAGAGTCTTTCTCCCAAGTGGGGGTTAAAGCTAGTTACATCCCATTAGATAGTAGTCTCATGGATATGAATGTCCATCATTTCTGGCTAGGTGTATTCTCTCTGTTAGAGTTACATTTCTCAAGGTTTATGAGAATCTTTTTTTTACCCCCATGCTGGGATATAGCCAGTTTCAACTTACTGGATTGCATTTTTTTCCTTTTACCGCCCCCCCCATTTTTTACCTTTTCATGTGTCTCTTGAACCTCCTGTTTGATGTCCAAATTTTCTGTTTAGCTCTGGTTTTTTCATCAGAAATTTTGGAATTCTTCCATTTCGTTAAATGTCCATCTTTTTCCCTTGGAAGAGAAGGCTCAGCTTTGCAGGAAAGTAGATTCTTGGCTGCATTCCAAGTTCCCGTGCTCTTCGAAATATCTCGTTCCAGGCCCTTTGATCCCTTAAAGTTGATGCAGCCAGGTCCTGCGTGATCCTTACTGTGGTTCCTTGATATTTAAATTGTTTCTTTCTGGCTGCTTGCAGGATTTTCTCTTTTATCTGATAGTTCTGGAGTTTGGCCACAACATTCCTTGGTGTTTTCATTTTAGGATCTTTTTCTGGTGGGGATCGATGTACTCTTTCAATAACTACTTTGCCCTCTGATTCCATGATTTCAGGGCAGTTTTCCATCACTAGATCCTGTAATATTAAGTCCAGGCTTTTTTTTCTCTTCAATGTTTTCAGGAAGTCCTATAATTTTCAGGTTGCCCCTCCTCGATCTATTCTCAAGGTCAGTGGTTTTGTTGATGAGGTATTTTACATTTGCTTCTATTTTTTTTTCTATTTTTTGATTTTGTTTAACTGACTCTTGCTGTCTCATGGAGTCATTAGTTTCTGTAGACTCCATTATTTTTTGGGGGAGGAGTTTTCTTCATTAACCTTTTGCAACTCCTTTTCCAATTGGTCAATTCTACTTTTGAAAGAGCTTTCCATTTGACCAACTGAGGTTTTGAGAGAATTAATTTCTTTTTGCATTTTCTCATTTGAGGATCTGAGATAATTATTCTCATTTTGTAATTGTCCAGTTGATGATCTGAGAGATTTATTCTCCTTTTGTGTTTGTCCAATTGTACTTTCTAAGGTTTTGTTTTCTTGTTGCAAGGTATTAATTGTCTCTCCCAAATTTTTAATCTCCTTCCCTATTTCTTCAAGGAAGTCTTTCTGTGCTGGAGATCAGATTGTATTCTCCTCAGAAGTTCCAGGTCTCTCTGAGTTGGGGTCTTTCCCTTCCAGGAATTTTTCTATGGATCCACCTTTCCACTGACTCTTCTTCATTATGCTAAGACCTTGAGTTGGGGGGGGGGGGCTGGTTCACCTGGGCTTGGGATCGCTAAAGGCTTTACTGAGTGCAGTTTCTCTGGCTGGCCAGTAGGAGGTGCTGGTTGTCCTCTCTGGAATGTCTGTGACCTTGGTTGTGAGGCCTTCTCCCTTTGTCGGAAGGGAGGAGTTGGAGCTATTGAATTCCTTTGCCTTCAATCAATGGTGGGCTTTACCCTGGCCTGAAGTCATTCCTCAGCTGGGCTGGTTCTTCTGCTCACACACCTGGGCCTGAGGCAGAAGTAGTTTGTATTTGTTTGTTTGGGAAGAGGTCTCTGTGCAATGGAGGCATGGACTCAGAGTTTCTCAGACCCCAGGAGCCTAGGAATGGTGTCCACAGCTCTCCTGCACCAGAACTCTTCCCCCCAGCCTGGTTCCCAAGTTCCAGGGGGACAGCACTAACACCAGTGCCTCTGCTTCCCCAAGCACCCAAGCCCCTTTCGTCCAGCCCCACCGCTGATCCAGCAGGTCTGACTTTCAGGCCCTCAGACTCCTGGTTCAAATTCAGCTGTTAATCTGGCTGATCCGGGGCTGATCCTCCCTCTGAGCCCAGACTCACCCACCTGAATTCGGCCAAAGCTGCTGTGGGAGACAAATCCTGAAGTAGATGTTCTTTCTCCTGGCTTTTCTTTCTGGGTTTTGTGGGTCAGATTTCTTTTAAGAGGTTTGTTTCATGTGATAGATGGGGAAGAGATCAGGAGACTTTAGAACTGTGCCTGTCTTCTCTCCGCCATCTTGGCCAGACTTTGTCATTGTATCTTAACAGGGCTTGACCCATAGTAGGGGTTTAATAAATTTATAAATTAAAGGGATTGTAGGATGTATAATAAGTTGTCCTTCAATTTTAAAGAAGACCATGACATCAAGAAAGTGATGTCATGATACATATGTAATTTGGCTTAAAGCGAGGGGGTATTATGCAGAAACACCATTCTCACTATCTCCTCCAGAAATATCTGAACCCAGTGACCTGATGTAGTAGGAACAGGACAACTGGTGTTGGCCCTGGATACAATGGGAGGTGTTGTTTTTTTTTAACAGATCACTGAGATTCTGCAGTATCTTTAGGCTTGGGGAAATTTTGACTTAGTGACATTCAGTCAATGTTCCACAAATGGTAGTTGCATCCCTTTGGTTCCTCAATCAAGCAGATTTGTCCAATGAGAATTACAGTTCCACTTGTTCTATGTGATAAATCTTTATCAATAGGATAAAACTAACCTAACCTGTCTTGTGAGTCTGTTCTACTCCTCTCTGCAACCAACCTCCCCATGGAATCCAAAGATTTTGGCTTCCCAGAAACTGCCCAGTGAGTCATGGGAATAACACTGCTGGATTGCTAGTTAGCATCATTTATAGTCAGAATTACAATGGTTCTTGATTAATGAAACCTCCGACTTTTATTCTTGATTAATGAAAACATTCTTGGCAAATGCTTTTGCTCTTGTCTGTTCTGTGCCAACTAAGATTTTCACCTCTAGCAGTATAATAAGAATACCCCCATCATCCTTTTTAAGCAATAAAATAGAATATGGGTCCTATTTCATTATTCCTAGTTGGGGTATCCAGCTGACTCAGGACTACCTCGAACACTGTAGAGTGGGAAGGTATTATAGAGACCATTCAGAGTGACCAGCTCATTTTAGAGCTGAGCAAATGGAGACCTAGTGAAAGTTAGTTAATTGCCCAGGTCGCACAAGTATCGAAATTGGGATGTGAACACAGAATGGGAAAATAAACTAATAACTTGACATAAGAATGCATGCATGAATGATTTTTCTCAAAGTTACACAACTGACAAGTGACAGAGGAGAAATTATAACCCCAAGTCTTCTGACTTCAAATACAGTACTCTTCCCATTTTCCTTGAAATTTTTATTCCGTATATTGGTTCCCCCATCCTGATATATGCTAGAAGCATATTCTTGAGTAACACATCTCAAAAGTGAAAACCATTCCCCTTCAGTCCCTCTTTTCCCTCTTCTGCAATGATGACAATAGGGAAGATGACCCAAGAGAGACAATAATAATAAAGGTCATTTCTCTAGCCTGTTTGTTAGATATAGAAATCACTTTCCTCCCAATACCCTATGAGATATATAAAATGAATATGAGTGTCACATTTTGCAAAGGAGAAAATTGAGTCTCAGAGAAGAATTCATTTCCCCAGGGTCCCTGGGGTAGTAAGTTCTAGGGACAGGAAACGGAATAAAATTTCTCCTAAATTCAAGAAAAATGTTTGCTTTTTTTTTAAACTGAATCACTGTGATTCCTATTTCCAAAGAAGTGAAGGGACTAGCCCAAGGAATTAATGGCAGGTCTCCTGATTCCTAAGACCACATTCTTTCTACTGAACATAATAAATATGCTCATAGAATCATCATCCTGGAAGGTACCTTATAAGACATTTAGTACAATTCCTAATCCTACAACTATAAGGAAATTGAGATCCAGAAAAGGAAGTGATTTGCCCAGGATCATATTGCTAGTAGGGCACTTGAAGACAAGATCCTGTTTCTCCCTCAGACAAAAATCTCCTCGGAGGTAGAGGAGAGGACATTATGCTTTCTTCTGGGGACAGGGACTGTTTCTTTTTCCAGACAAGGTTAGGTAAAGATACTTTCCCCATGAGACTAGGGGCTTCTAAAGGATGGAACTTTATCTTCTCTTTTAGAGAAAGTAGGACTGAGTTAATCTGGAGGACTTCCTGGAGGAGGGCCTGGAAGGGAGGCCACACATAGACTGGCAGGATAGGACTGGGAGGAAGCAGATAGGCAGAAGGAGCAGGTTTGGGTGCAGCAACTCATCCAAGGGTCGGCCCTGCTCTTCAAGATCCAGAAGCTAGGCCCAGACAAAGAACATCTGATCCCAATTTTCATTGGGAAAATATTTTGCTGCGTCAGCTTCCCTCTAGCCTTGCTGTGGCCCATAGGGACTGGAGAATGCTTTTGGCAGGCTGCTTTCATCTCCTGGCCCTTGAAGTGAGACTGAGAGGGAGGGGGAGGCATCCAGGAACAGCAGGTCAAAGGCTACTCTGGAGGAATCTGCCTGGAGTTGCAAATGAACCAGAGTTCTAATGTATCCCCAATAACTTTATATATTGGGGTACAGTGTGGTTTGGGTGGAGGAGTATTGTAGGGTGGCCCAGAGTCAAAAAATCTCAGCTGAATAGGATCTCAGAGAAAGCCTCCCTCAGCTGATGATTCCACCTCCACTGGAAGACTTCCATTGATGGGGAACTCACAAGCTTCGGAGGCAGCTCATTCCACTTTGGAATGGCTCAGATGGTTAGGATGTTTTTCTTTATGTCCAGTTGAACTATAGCTCCCTTCAAGTTCTCTCCATTGCTCCTTGATCAAGAAAAACAATTCTAATCATTCTTCCACCCATGAGTCCTTCAGAAACACCTAAGTTTAAGTTTCTCTTCTACTAAACAATTTCCACTCCTTCAGTCTTCATGTGGCATGACTTTTAGTCCTCTCTTCCATCCTTGTTGACCCTCATAGGATCATAAATCTAGAAAGGATCTCAGAGATCATCTAATAACCCTTACCATTTTACAGATGAGGAAACTGAGACCAAAAGAGGTTAAATAAGTTGCCCAAGATCATGAGGTAGCAAGCATGTTCTTTCCACTGAACCATACAGATTTCTCTGTATACATTCAACCCAAAATCATAGATTTGAGTTTATAAGAAATTTTAGAGATCATATAATTCAATTTCCTACTTTTTACAGATGGGGAAACTAAGGCCCAGAGAGGATGAATGATTTCTTCAAGATCACATGAGTGGATAGTGTTAGTGCTGGAATTTGAACCAAGGTCTACTGAGAGCTCTTTTTACTCTATCAAATATCCTTCCTAGGAGGTGGTGCTCATAACTGGATAGCCTAAATCTTGTCTGATTAGGGCAGAGGACAGTGGGACTATAGGCATATCTCTCATGGAGATGTCCCAAACTCTATCATGCCAGAGTGGTTAGAACAGCAGGATCATTGGGCTATCTGGCTTGAGTTCTGAACTCCTACTTGTTAGTTATACAACTTCAGGCAAGTCATACTCCATCTCTGAGCTTGGCAGTATCAATATTTGCATCACCTGTCTCAAAACTTTAAGAAAAGGTGAATTATGATTAATGCTTCCTGTGTTGTCTTCTCTTGCCTATCCTTCAATCTTCAATTAATCAATCAACAAACATTTATTAAATACCTGCTACATCCCAAACACTATGTAGGAGTATTCAAAAAGAAGTAAAAGAAAGCACCTGACCTCAAAGAGCTTACAGTTTCATGAGAGAGAAAACATGTAGACAAACATATACTAGACAAATGTATATTAGACAAACTAATTATAGGATAAATAGGAAATGTTTAACAGAGAGAAGGCACCGAAACTAAGAGGACTTGGGGAAGGCTTCCTAGAGAATGCGAAATTTTATTTGCCTGGTTTTCATCTGCTCATCTGCTTTCCCAAAGATGTTTTCCTCTTTCCCTCTTCCAATTTATTCACCCCAAATCCTTGCTAACCTTCCACAGGAAATCTATTCTCTGATTTTATTTATTTCCTTTGGCAATAATTGCCCTCTATATTATATCAGTCAAAATCATGTTTCTCTGGTACCTATTAATGATCTTAAGTGATATTAGGACACTAGGAATAGTATGCCACCATCTTCCTTTTGGACACTCTATTAATGCAATCTAAGAGAAGCTATTTTGTTAGCCAGGGTACCCTGTTAACACTTAAGTCCACTAATTCCATCTTTTCCCACATGAACTACTGCCAAGTCATATGTCGCTGCTTGGGTGGTTGATTTTTTTTTAGGTTTTTGTAAGGAAAACGGGGTTAAGTGGCTTGCCCAAGGCCACACAGCTAGGTAATTATTAAGTGTGTGAGACCGGATTTGAACCCAGGTACTCCTGACTCCAGGGCCGGTGCTTTATCCACTGTCACCTAGACGCCCTGGGTGGTTGATTTTAAAAAATCAAACAGTCTTTACATTTATCCCTGATACATTTTATCTTCTTGTGTCTGACCTATTGTTTTATCTCTTTCTTTCAATACATTGTCTCTTTTTTAGACTTAGGTCATCAATAGTTTCATAAGCTTATGATTTATGTCTTTATTCATCTACATAGAAAATATTGAATAAGAATAGGGTCAAGGATTTTTCCAGGTTGCAAGTTTTTCATTTTTAAAATAAAGGATTCTCTTCTTCCTCAATCTTCTCTTTCTCTAACCATTCAATCCTCCTTCTCTTCCCTCCTCCAATCCTATCTCTTCCCACCTAGGGAAGGAATTTACAGGGACATGAGAAGCAGCTGAATATAGAAAGAGGCCAGGGTTAGGAAACAGAAAATTTAGGTTTTAGTTCTTACTCTATTTGGAGAAAGCACTTCTTCCCCCTAAGTTTATTCCTGCATAGCATATTAATGACTAAAAAGGATCATCAAGGCCATATAGTTAAACTGCTTCATTTTACAGAGAAAGAAAGGAACTAGCTCTAGGCACATGACAAAGTAAGTATCAAGATCAGATATAAATCTATACTCCAGACTTAGCCCTCAACAAACTCATGTTGATAATGAACAGTTGTGAGGATCCAATGAGGTAAGTTAATGAACTAGGTAACCCAGTGGATAGTGACTTGGCAGCAGTTCATGTAGGAAAATATGGAATTCTTAGTGGGACTTAAGTGTCAGGGTAACCTAGCTAACAAAATAGCTTTTCTTAGGTTGCATTAATAGAATGACCAAAAGGAAGATGATGACATATTATTCCTGGTGTTCTAATTTCACTTAAGGTCATTAATAGGTACCAGAGAAACATGATTTTGACTGATAACATGTTATAGAGGGCAATTATTGCTAAAGGAAATAAATAAAATCAGAATTCTCTTCTTGGAATAGAATTCCTATGGAAGATTAGCAAGAATCTGGGGTGAATAAACTGGAAGAGGGAAAGGGAAAGAAGTTTTTGGGAAAGTATAAAATTGAACGGAGCAGATGAAGCCAGACAAATAAAATTTCACATTCTCCATAAAGCCTTCCCCAACTCCCCTTGGTTCCAATGCCTTCCCTCTGGAATCAGAAATACTCATCCTACTAAGTTCAGACACTTACTAGTCTTATGATCCCAGGCAAGTTGTTTCACCCCTTTTGCCTCAGTTTTCTCATCTGTAAAATGAGCTGGAGTAGGAAACGGCAAACCACTCTAGTATATTTGTCAAGAAAATGCCAAATGGGGTCATGGAAAGTTGGATATGCTTGAAATGAGAGAACCACAACTACAATATTCATAAAACCTTCATCTTCATAATTATTAGTGTTTATAAATGCATTAACTTTTTTGTTCATGTGGGAATATATGTTCTTGTATGTATCTGTACGTAGCTGTCTATGCAGTTATGAAACTAGCTGAGTATCTGTACATGTATTATTTTTGTGCTTCTGTCCATACAAATTGGAATATCCAGATTTGTTCCTGTCTCACTTGGGTTTATTGTACATGCATCTTTGTTATGTTCTTGTGACTTTGTATGCTTGTGTTTTGGGATATGTATCTATATAGATTTATGTTTTCTGGTGTACTTGTGCATATTTGTATGTCCCTACCTATTTATCTGCTCACTTTATGTTTCTGAGTGTATGGTTATTTCTTTGTAGTACTTGAATTTGTATTTTTGCATATTTGAGTGACTGCTATTTGTTGGGTATTTGTTGGCAGATTAATGTGTCTTTGTGGGTCTGAGTGTATGCTTGTATGCTTGTGTGTCCTGGTGGAAATTTCCCTGGGTGTATATCTCTCTAAGGTTGAATCTGTAGGAGTTTGCCTGTCAGAGTTTGTGTGGGCTCCCATATGGAAGACCCATTTCTAACCAGTAATAGCTAGTTAATAACCTGGTGGGTGGAACCCCAATATATCCTTCCTAGGGAAGTTAGACTGTAGTTTCCAGGGCTCTTTCTCAGTCCCAAGTAAAAGCAGGCAGTCCCATGATTGACATCTTCCTGGAGAAGGTTTCAACCTAACCTGCAGAAGGTAGGCAACTGGGTGGTCCAGTTGTTAGAGGACAGGACCCATAAGATGAGACTCCTGGCCTAGGGCCTGATGAAGATCAGGTTTCTTCAGAGCCCTTAACCACACAGAGAGCCTTCATGGACCATTGGGAAGGGGAAGGAAATTAAGGTCCCAGGGCCCAGCCCAGTGGCTTAGGGCTCAGCAGCAGCTCACTTGCCAGTGGCAGGAAGATGAGTAGGTGGGCAAGAATCCTGTCAGCAGGTACCAAACCTCCAAGGGATGGGAAGAAACTCAGAATATTGCTAAATTGGCACTGGGAGAGAGAGAAGGAGAAAGAGAAACATGGTCCTGGCTTTCATTGTCTGTTAACACATTCCCCATAAAAACCCAAATTATTCAAGGTCAGGGAAAATATTTGCACCCCTGGTCCAGAATAGGGTGTCTCCTGACTCTTGGAGTCACTGTTCTCCCATCCTCAGGGCCTCTCTGGTCTGAGGCAGTGGTCCCTTCACAGATTCTGAGATCTGCAGATCAGGAATGACCTCAGTCTACGAAACTGCACTCCAGTGTTTGTGGAGGCCCCCAGACCCTAGGGAAGGGGCAGATGGTTGGAAGTAAGTTCATGGGGATAGGGATGGTGGAGGAGGGGGGGATCCTTTATGACTCCTGTTGGACAGTTACAGCCCATGGAGGCCTACAAACTCATGTTGAGAATGAACAGGCAAATCTCCAGATCTGTTTTCTTTCCTTCCATCCTTCTTGACACCACACCTCCCATCACTATAATCCACTTACCCCTCCCCTCAGTTAGGATCTCCTCTGGCCCCTGGATTTGACTAAATATTCCTTCATAAAAGTTTCCCTCTACTATATCATCATACAAAGATGAACCCAGGCTCTTGAAGGATCTGCCAGGGAAGCATAAGCCCTAAAAGATCCAAGCAAGTTGGAAAGGTTTCTAAAATAGGACCAACTGCATGCCAGTTGACAAAGTATCAACCTTGGCAGGCTCATCATCAGAGAGCTGTCTGCTTAGGGATGACTATTTCAGTCATAGTCAATCAGGGAGACTCATCTTCAAAGGCTGATCCCAAAGGAAGGATCTGCATGAATGGAAGGAGAACTCACCTTGATGAAAACAAGGAGCTTTGATCCATGTGATGATATACAAAAGAGCACAGGGTTCAAATTCCATCTCTACAATTTACTAGCTATAAGTTTTCTGGCTTCAATTCCTTTCTTTCTGATCTTAGTTTCTTTATCTTTAAAATGGGCTTTGGGAAACATGTGTATAGGTCTCATCAGTCCTAAATGCTTTACTTTTGTGAAGTAAATGCTTCCCGGGGGAGAAACTCTAGAGACAGAGCTATGAGATTGTGATGAAGAAAAAGGAGGAACCTTAGGGTTGAGAGAACTCCCCTGAGGCTGAACCAGGAGGTTAATGTAGGATTAAAATCTTAATTTAGGTGGGGCAACTGAGGGGTTTTCTCAGGTATCCATTTCTGAGGAGTTATAATTTTCCTTCACCATGGTTTAGAGACAGCTGTTCCCACTTCTCACCTTTTTCTGATGAAGTCCCTTTGTGGCTACTGAGTCATTCAGTGTCTCTTGGAGGGAACAGGACCAATTTTTGGATGGAGAGTGTGCTTCTCCTGCTACCTCCCTGCTCCCCACTTTTACCCCCTCTTCTCCCTCCTCTTCCCCTTACTCCCCTTCCCCAACTTGGGAAACAAAAATGAACTTATCTTAGGTGTCAGAATTCTAGTCACTGCTCTGAGGGGCCATCAACTCTGACAGAACAGTGCTGTGCATTACCTGCTAGATCTGGCAGAGCTCTGGAAGTGAGCATCACCTGCAACCCCGGGAGTCCAGAACCTTTATTAAGGCAGACTAGAAAGGGATAAGAATGCTCCCTGAGCAGGTTTTGGATCAGGGAACTTGAAGCCAAGGCAAGAGTTAATTATAAATGGAATCTGACCTGAGTGCAAGAACCTAACCTTATTTAGAGAGAGAGAGAGAGAGAGAGAGAGAGAGAGAGAGAGAGAGACGCTGTCCTTGGGCCTAGACTCAGCTTTGGCCTTGATTACAGAATGATCCTTGACCCCCAGCTAGAGATGGAGCCTTGACTTTTATTATAAATTCAACACTGATCTTGGTTACAAAATGCCCCCAGTCACAGAGTGAGCTTCTGACCTTGACCACAGACTGAACTCTGACCTCAGTCAAAGACTGAATTCTGACTTCGGTCACAGTGTGAGCTCTGGCTTTGGCCTCAGATGGAGCCTGGAGCCTGGTCTGATTGAGCCCTTAGCCTGAATCCCTCCCAGGTATCTCCCAGAGTGTTGGGAATCACAAGGGTGGCCAGAGAATGTGTGGATAGCTCCAAATGATTCATTCCTGTTTTTGGAGACACAACTTAGAATTCATGGCCTCCTGATAGGGGGATGGAGAGAGTTATGTCTCCATGGATTGTTGTAGGGAATGGGAAAAGAGCTAGCTTGGGAGTCAGAGAGGGAGTCCCATCACCAACCTCACAGAACCACAAGTTCCCCCCTACAGGAAACCACATAGTTCATGGAGGCTTTGGGGGGGGGGGGGGAGAAAGGCAGCAAACACTCTTCTCCAGTGACTGGAATCTGGCTGCCAGCCCAGCTATTCCAGCAAGTTAAACCCCTGCTCTCCCTCACTCTCCAAATTTCTCTAAGCTAGACCCAAACCCCAGAGACTCATCAATGTTTAACCAGACCCATATTCTCTCTGATTCAATGGGACTCCCTTACTGTTCCCCAATTGTAAAGAGAGGGAAATAGAAAGGAGACAGGACTAAGATGGCCCTAACATAGGTGAGCAGAGAACATAGCCCTGGCTCTCCCTGACCACAGTTTTATTTCCGGAGGGACTTGAACAAACAAGAGCACTGTGCCCATGGGTAAGGGGACTTGAGCAGTGTTTAAGCATTTCACAAACTGTCATATGGGGAAAGGGGACTGACTCCAGAGACCCCCAAATAAGGAGTAATGGGAGGGGGCTCCAGGAAGATGACCTGTTTGGGGTTCGGTGGGGCCCAGACTTGGGACAAGGAGAGCTCTTTAGAAGGCTAACACTAGCTTGTGAGGTGGCAGAGGGAATGCAGCAGAGATTTGTCAGCTGTTGGGTGATACAGTTGTAGTAGGTACCCTCAGAAGCCCCTTCTTGCTCTGACAGCTTGTGATTCTAGGTGCCAAAAAAGTCAATCTAGGAGTAACTGGGATAAACTAGACAAGTCTCTATCTCTCTGGTATTTCTGTCCTTGTCTTTTTCTGCTTTTTGGCTCTCTGTCTCTCTGTCTCTCTCTTCTCTCTCCTCTGTCTGTCTGTTTCTCTTTCTATCTCTCTTCTCTCTCTCTCCTCTTTCTGACTCACTATCTCTGTCTCTCTGTTTCTGTCCCTTTCTATCTGTTCATCTCTTTCTCTGTCTATCTCTCTCTCTCCTCTCCATCTATCTCTGTCTCTGTCTCTCCATCTCTGTCTCTCCATCTTTGTCTGTCTCTGTCTGTCTCTCTCTTTGTCTCTGTCTGTGTGTCTCTGTCTGTGTCTCTGTCTCTGTCTGTGTGTGTCTCTCTCTCTCTCCATCTTCATCTCTCTGTCTCTACCTCTGTCTCTCTCTGTCTTTCTCCCTCTCTGTCTCTCTCCCCCTCTGTTTCTGTTCATCTGTCTGTCTCTCTTTCTCTCCAGACCCTCCCCACAATTTCCATAAAATTGGTTTCCTTTATAGTCCCATGTATTTTTATGTTATGCATTTAAAAAACTTAATTCTGAGAAGGGCTTCCCCAGACTTCCAAAGAGGTCTATGACACAAAAATGTCAAGGATTCCTGGGCTAGGGGGATGCTGCTACAATGGAATAATAATAAGAATTTTATCACAGTGAAAGTTGTCCAATAATGGAATGGGCTGTCTCAGCAAAGAACAAGTCTAGTGATTCCAAATGTTCAAGAAAAGGCATGACCATTTGATGGGGAGGAATGAAGGACTTCTACACACTGGATGGGAATTTGGTCTAGATGCCCTCCAAAGTCTCTTCCCACTTAAAGATTCTAATAGCAAATTTAAATGGCACAGTCCCATTGATATACCATCTCTTCACTTTTCCATTGATTATACCTACTAATACTCAGAAACTCATTGACTGGTGTAATATATTACTTTTAAGTCGAAACTATTATTAGAGACTATTAGAGACTAATTAGAGACTATCTTAACTATTATTAGTCCTGTCAAGTTCAGAAGGCTTTGACTATGGTCCTGGAAATGGACTGGGTGTCTGTCATTGCAAGAACAGCCTGGCTAAGTTTGGAGATGCTCATCACTGAGGGATGATCACCCAGGGATGAATATTTTGGGCTGGATTAACTCATGAAAACCATTTATTAAGGTAGAGAGAGGGGGCAGGCTCTTCGTCTGCAGGGAGCACCCACATGGATGAAATCATGGATGTTCTGAAATATCGAAGGCCAGTTACAGACAGTTTGGCTGGCATAGCTGTTGGGAAGCCGCACCCTCATTCCCTTTCCTCACCTCCACCCTGTCTGGATGGATGGGGAGCAGCTTGATTTAGTGGAAAGACTACTAGTGCTAGAGAAATGGGATCATAGAATCACAACACCCAGAGCTAGAGGGGGAGATCCTTTGGCCCTTAGAAAACATCGAGTCCAACCTCATCATGTTACACTGGAGGAAATGGAAATTCAGACAGAACACCCAGCTAATTAGGGATCACCTGAAACTTTAACTAGTATCTCTTAACTAACTAATTCAATTTTTTTCACTCTACCACAAAATCATAATAGTAATCTCTCCCACTTCTCTAGTACTCTAGAAAACAGCTAGAAAATGTATTGTTTTCTGGTAAACTATCATGAATGCCTTGCCATCTATCCTAACTCAGCATCTCCTTCTCCTTACTACAGCACTCTCCAGAGTGTATGTGTGTGTGTGTGTGTGTGTGTGTGTGTGTGTGTGTGTGTGCATACATATATTTCCTTCCTTCCTTCCTTCCCCTTTGTCCTTTCTTCATTCCTTCCAGTACCCCCTCCTCCTTTTTACCACTTTCTCTGGTAATTGTAATCAGATCAGTACCACTATTGCTTCTGAAAAGACAGGATAATTGATTACCTATGACTCCCTTCATCTTCCCAATAACTCCTCGGATCAAAGCTCCCTTCCTGGCCACATTTCCCTATAGATGTCATCTCCCCCCTTTAGAATAGAATCCAGAGAGGACAGCATGGGGACTTGGTGACCCATTCTGGGAGCCTTCAGGGGGAAGGAAGATTTTCAAAAGCTGTTGGCAGCAGTAGCCTAAGAAGACTGATTTAGAACCATAGGACCCTAGATTTCACGCTGTAAGGGGACCCTGAGTCCAACTTTATCATTTTACAGATGGAGAAATTGAAGCCCAGAAAAAAATGACTTATTCACGCTTAACACAGGTAGCCAGTAACATATCTGGCATTTGAACCCAGTTCTTCTGACCCACAGTGGCTAGGAAATGAATCTATTATTCCATGTTGTCTCCTCATGGAACCTTTTTTAATTCCCATCTCAACTATGAACTAGCTGTCTGATTGTGGGCAAGTTCCTTCTCTCTCCACATAACTGCCAAAGTGGTCTTCTTAGGGTTAACATCATGCTTCTCTATTATTTACAATCTTCACACTTTATTTCCCCTTGTGGATCCTCTGGTTCCATTCAATGGGTCTTCTCTTGTTCCTCATATAATTTGCTCCACATATCCTGCTTTTTGCCTATGTACTGACTTTCCCCTATGCTTAGAATATGTTCTCTCCTCACCTCTGCTTCTCAGAATTCCTATAAGACTCAGCTGAAGTACCACTTTCTAAATGTGATCTTCTACTGATTCCTACAAGATTATTTTATATATATTTTGTATATTTTGGGGGTATTTCTTTACTACATTGGACTAGCCCTTCAATCAGGTATGGATGGGTTAATCCCCTTATATCTAAATGTGCTCATGCTGTCTCTGCAGACACGTTGAAAGGTCCTAGAGCACAGAGATTACTTTATTTCTGTCTTTGTATCAGCTTGTCCCTACTCCAGTGTCTGGGTATAAATCAAGTGCTTAATAGGAGCTTGGTGATTGATTGATTGCTATTTCTTCTGGAAAGGTCCTATCATTCTTTTGCCCTACAGATTTGTGACCCCAAACTAAAATTTTCTTCTATGGCCACCATTATCTCTAATGGTGTTGTCTCAATTAGAACATCAAATCCTTCCTCAAAGGCAGCTATTGCCTTGCTTTTGTATTTGCTTTTTCAATTCTTAGCACCATATCTACACATGCTCATTTTTCCAGTCATGTCTCACTCTTTGTGATCCCATTTGGGGTTCTCTTGGCAGATATACTAGAGTGATCTGTCATTTAATTCTCCAGTTCATTTTACAGATAAGGAAACTGAGACAAACAGGGTAAAGTGACTTGTCCAGGGGTACAGAGCTAGTCAGTGTCTGATGCCAGTTTTGAACTCACAAAGATTAGTCTTCTTGACTCCAAGCTCAGCATTCTATCGACTGCACTACCTGTTCCACCCAGTATATAGATTCACCTATTCACCTATTCATCCATCCATCCATCCTTCCTTTCATCCATGCATCCATGCATCCATCCATCCATCCATCCATCCATCCATCCATCCATCCATTCACTCTTTTATTTTAGATTTTCTTTTCAAAGCAATGGTGTTAAGTGGCTTGCCCAAGGCCACACAGCTAGGTAATTATTAAGTGTCTGAGGTCGGATTTGAACCCAGGTACTCCTGACTCCAAGGCCGCTGCTCTATCCACTATGCCACCTAGCCGCTCCCATTCATTCACTCTTCATTTTATATCTTGGATTCCTCTTTCATAAAATGAGTGAATTGCCCTAGAGAAATTTCTAATATCTTTTTCATTTTTGACAATCTGTTCTAATTTAAAATTCCATGCTTCCATGAGAGATTTCCTTTAGACAGGAGAAAGGTGATTGAGATTGGGGATAGGAGGATTGATTTAGTTCTGGAGTGGATATTCAAAGCTACTGTCCCCCTGAACCTGGGAGGGACCTATTTCCTTTTTCCTCTCTGAAGTCCTTCCTTTCTCCCCAGCCCTTAGTGGCTTCCTCCCAGGACCTCAGGAGGAGGGGTGACTGGCTCTACTGAGTCATGGCACCCTGAGAAATAACAGAACTCACCCACCCACCTTTTTTTTCACAGTTGCTAGGAAATGAATCTATGGGAACCCCTTCCCTAGCAGGGCCTCCTGTTTATTATCTCTACTAATCCGCCCAAGAAATGGAAAATTAGAAAAACCCAACGGGGGCCTCCTCCAAAGGACAACTTACTCTCCAGTCCCACTACCAGGATAACAAAGGAGAGGCCAAGGAAAGAAAGTGTTGTCTTTCCAGGGAGGGGCCTTGTCCCTGAGATCACAGAAGGTCAATGGAAAAGGCTTGCCCAGGCCCTCTCACTCATCCTCATTGGATGGGAGTATTGGTGGGGGATGGGGGTTGGGAGGAGAGGGACAAAGATTGGGTAGACATCATATTGCTCCTGTTTGTCAAAGGGCCTCTTGCTGCCACCTCCCACTGGCACAGACAGGAAAGGTCTTCACTTCAGGGTATGGGTTTAAAAATGTGGCCCTGAGCCTTGCAATAGCAATAGCTAACATTTCCATAGTATTTTATTATTTCTAAAGTCTTTTGGAGGCATTATATTCTTTGGATCCCCACTACATCCTGCTGAGGGAAATGCTACAGGTGTTATCATCTACATTTTATAGTTGAAAATGGAAATAAACCAAGTTACCAAAGGACACAGCACTCATAAGTTATGGAGGCAGAATTTGACCTTATGATTTTTATGGCAAGTTTGGCTCTCTCTTGTTCCTCTTAAACTAATAAAGGCTGATTGATATTGGACCCTAGAGTTGACAGGGATCTCAGAGGCCATCTGATTTAACTTCATTTTATAGAACAGGAAACTGAGGTCCATGTAGACTAAATGATATACCCAGGTCTCATGCCCTCCTTTCTCCCAGTAAGTAGTAGAGGTAGGATTTGAACACAGGTTCCCAACTTCTGGGATTGCCTGTGATCATACAGGTAATAATATCAGAATCAGAATCAGGATTTGAACCCAGGCCTCCAAGTTCTGATGCCTTGCTCATGATCATCCAGATAGTCAGTATCAGAGGCAAAACTTGAATATGGGTCCTCTTACTCCAATCAGTTTTCTTTTCCTATCTCATTTGATCCTTACAACTACTCTTTGATAAGTAGATCAGGGTTTATAATTCCCTTTCCTTAAGGATTACTTATAAATTCCTTCAGACCATAATCTTTATGTTCTCAGTGTGGTAAACATGGTACCTTACAAACAGTAGGTGCCTAATAGATATTTTCAAAAATTGTGCATTGAATTTTATAGAGCTTCTGAGAGAGGAAGTGATTCGCTCAGGGTGATCATAATCTTAGGAAACATGAGAGAGCCCAAGTCATCTGGGCTTGCTCTCCATATCTTATTGCTCTCTATATCCATCCCAGGCTCTACCCCACTACCCCACTACCCATCACTGGATGGAAAAAACATTCCACTGTCATTGACATAGTCATACTTAGTCACATATTTCCAGGGACATCTTAGATAATAAATTAACATCAGTATGAGGGATATTAAAGACTCACATTCCTATAATTCTTAAGTGTTTACAAATGATCTTTCCCTATCACGCTTAGTGAGGTACCTGATACATGGTACCCATGTTATAGATTGTGAAACTGAGGTCAAGGGAGAAGAAGCATACTGTCATAGGTAATACAGAGCTCAGGGCTGAGAACAATAAGGTTCAATGAAAAGAACATTCAATTTGGAGTCAGGTGACTTGGGCTCTCCCATGTTTCCTAAGAGTATGATCACCCTGAGCCAATCACTTTCTCTCCCAGAACCTCTATAAAATTCAAAATACAATGAAAAAAATCTAGTAAGTACCTACTGTTTGTAAGGCACTTTCCCAAATGCTGAGAGCATAAATCTACTCCAATATCATGGCCTCTGGTGTCAGAGGTCTAAGGTTCAAACCCTGTCTCTGAAATTCACTACCTGGATGACTTTAAACAATTCATTTAACCTGCCTAAACCTCAGTTTCCTTATCTACAAATGGGAGGCTGGATTGGATGAGCTCTGCAGTTCCTTCAAGCACTAGATTTATGATATGTTTGTTTGGTTCCTTGAAGGATCTATGGTTCCATTTCTTTTTTAGCATAGATCCCACTCCTTCAGACTCCATAGATGAATTTCACATCCATCTCAGACCAAAAGAAAGTTACCAAACAATAACAGCAAAAAAAATCATCTATGGGCAGCCAACCATCTGGTGATAAGCTTCTCCAACCTAAGCTTGTCTGGTATGTGGACAACAAAAAACAGTCTGGAAGTCATTCCAGCTTGGTACTTGGTTGCTGCCAGACCCTTGGTGCCCTTATGTTCAATAGCCCAGAGTTACCTCTTCATGAGAAGGGGAGGAGTCTGAGGGGGGATATCATTGAGGGATAAATGATGCCCTAGCCAATAAATTGCAGGTAGACAGCATCTGCTCAGGGTCCAAGCTTGGTCTAGGTTGAGAAAAAAATCTGGTTTTGTTTTTCTCTTTGAGAAAACTCTCTCCCCTGGTCCCTTTTCTGGACATCTGGTGTAGCTCAACTCCTCTGCTGGTTATTCTCCATGATTAACATATAATCCTCTCCCCTCTGAACTTACCATTTCCCTCATTGCTTTCTTCCCTGGAAGTTCTGTTCTATAATATACTCCAAATCTCCTTTTTTATCCCACCCCCGCCTCAGCCATTAATCAATCAGCTTGGTCTATTCCCTCAGTCTGGGAGAGACTCACTCTTAATCTCCATCTTTTGGATATTTCTGTTCCTTCAAGACAACTCAGGTGCCAGGTCCTCCAGAGAAGACACCCAATTCCCTCAGTTACAAGAGTTCTCTTCCTCCTCTAATTTTTCTAGAGTGTCTTTGTCCCTTTCATTCCAAAGCATAAGACTGTTATCTTTGGTAGAGAGAGTGATTACTAGAAACTTCTTATCTGAAATGTCCTGTCTCTGAAGTTAGAATCTAAAAGAGCTCTCCTTTTCCAAGGTGAGACTAACTCTACTTCTCACACAGGCTCATCCTAGTCTCCATCAGTAAGGACAGTTTTATGCAAATTCACTAGACTTGAACTTACATTATACTTGTTTTACATTTATTTATGCACAGTTTCCCCCCATATTAGACTTTAAGAACAGAAAGGCAAAAACTGTATCATTTTTAAGATGGAATTTATATTTTTTTCCAGAATGATTTTATTTATTTTGAGTTTTTTTGAGTTTTAAAATTTTTCCCCTATTCTTGCTTCCCTCCCCCACCCCCATAGAATGTAGTCTGTTAGTCTTTACATTGTTTCCATGGTATACATTGATCTAAGTTGAATGTGATGACAGAGAAATCATAGCCTTAAAGAAGAAAAAGAAAGTATAAGAAATAGCAAGATTACATAACAAGATAATGGGTTTTTTTCCCCCGAAATTGCCGGTAATAATCTTTGGTCTTTGTACAAACTTCACAATTCTTTCTCTGGATACAGATAGTATTCTCCATTGCAGACAGCCCAAAATTGTCCCTGGTTGTTGCACTGATGGAATGAGCAAGTCCATCAATATTGATCATCACCCCCATGTTGCTGTTAGGGTGTACAGTGTTTTTCTGGTTCTGCTCATCTCACTCAGCATCAGTTCATGCAAATCCCTCCAGGCTTCCCAGAAATCCTGTCCCTCCTGGTTTCTAATAGAACAATAGTGTTCCATGACATACATATACCACAGTTTGTTAAGCCATTCCCCAAATGAAGGACATTCACTTAATTTCCAATTCTTTGCCACCACAAACAGGTTTTCTATGAATATTTCTGCATGTGATGTTTTTGCCCTGAAAAACTCTCATTTTTAAGAATTTTTATTTTCCTATTAAAATTGAATCTTTCTTTCTGAAGTCAAACTGAGTGAGCCTAATCCCTCTTCCATGTAACATGACTTCAGATATTTGAAGACAACAGTCTTATCCTCCCTATGTCTTTCTTTTTCTCAGAATAAAAAATCTTCATCTGCTTTAAGCAATCTTTTCATAGCATGGTCTCCATTTCCTTCTCAACTAGGTCTACAGTTCTTCCCTCCTTCCCTTTTTTAAAGATTGGGTATTCCTTTTACAACCTAACTGGCAGTATAAGTACTCTTCATGGACCCAATCCTATTACTGATTGGTAGGGGAATTGACCTACCTCATTGTTGACATGGACTAGTTCATCCTCCTTAGGCACACTGATGACTCTCCTAACAGGGGCTCACCATACTGATACTATATCTAGTGAAGACACCCAATTGGCAGGAGTCATTTTATTTAAGAATTCCCGAGCTCAGATATACCAGCATGAGCCTTCCTAGTAGCTAGGATTGCCATTGTGTATCACACATCTCCCCTCCCCTCCCAACTGACAGATGGCAATTCCATGGAGGATAGATAATGAACAATTAAAAATAGTGTACTATACTTCCTACCAAAAATGATAGGAACACAAGATTAGAGCTCAAAGGAAAAAGTGAGTGATATAATATAAGGAGCTTTGGACTTAAAATCAGGGGGCTTTGATTCTAATATTGGTTCTGTTGATGACTTGCTGAGTGGCCTTGGACAAGTGATCTCTTCCCTTTTTGGAGTTTAGTTTCTGCATTAATGAAATGAGGAACTTGGGGTTAGATATGTGCAAGGTCTAACATCTGAGTCTCTTTAAATCACAGATGCTTCTATTCCCATGAAGTGTTTGGGGTGGGAGAAAGGACATTTCCAATTGGGGGTTTGCCAGGGACACCAAGTTCTGGGCTTGATCCCATAGTGGGGGCCTCAAGGTTTGAGGTGACGTACAGTGGCCAGAGCTGAAACTCTTCCCATTGGGTGGTCTCCAGCAGTGACCTCCAGCCAGTACCAAGCAGAGAGTAGGTTCAATCATTAAATTTTACACCTCAACCACAACTCTGCTCTTCTGTTGACAAGCAAAACAGAGGTCAAGGATGGAGTCATCTGGGAAACTTAGAATTAGTATGGCATAGTGGAGAAACCTTGAGCTGAGAGGCAGGATACCCACCTTCTTATCTTGGGTCTATTACTAACTCCCTCTATGATCCTGGGTAAATGAACTTCCCTGAGCTTCAATATGCTCACCTAAAAAAAGTGGGAGTTGGCCCAACATTGGACTACACCTTTCCTTTTTAATTCCTATCACATTCTAACAATCTTTGTTCTGGGTTCTTCCATGTTCTGAGGTCCCACTCAGTATTGACATTCTGTGCTCTATGATTGAATGACATAGTTTATTAAGTAGGTATTATGTGTTTACAGGATTAAGTGCCTGTGATATAAATTAAAGTTATTCCCTTGCCCTCAAAATTGCACATTCTAATAGGGAAAGGTAATGGTAGTTAGGGAAGGGCCAAGTTTCAGGAATGGCAAATGAAGCCAAGGAGAAATCAATTGCTATGCCTTTGACAGAAGCAATAGTAGAACTGATCTGGTCATCTTCACAGAATATGAAGTAGAAAAGGATGGGGTGGGGAGGAAAGAAGGAAGATGACAGTGAAATCAGGCATTTGGGACAAGGTAGGTGTGATCAGCTCTTATCGATCAATGCAATCCCAGGACAGGGTCTGAGCTAGCATGGGACAGTGGAAAGACTGTCTGGGATCTGGAAGACCTGAATTCAAATCCAGTCTCAGATACTTACTAGCTGTGTGACCTAGGCAAGTCACTTAACTTCTGTTTGCCTCAGTTTCCTCATCTACAAAAGGGGGATAAGGAAAACACCTACCTCCCGGGATTGTTGTAAAAATTAATGAGATAATAAATATAAAGTACTTGGCACTTTAGTGATAAATTCATATTAGCTATTATTATTGTCATTATTATCATTATTATTCATCATAATGTAGCAGTTGTGGCAGGAAGATTAGAGCCAACCAGATGAAACAGTCACAAAAATAACAAAAGGTAGGAGTTAGGAAGTATTCCTTGAGCATTTGTTATCTCCATTAATTTTCATGATAACTTTGGGAGTTAGGGGCTGTTGTTATCCTCATTTTATAATTAAGGAAACTGAGGCTAGAAAGGTTAAATGACTTCTCCAAAATCACAGAGAGGAGAGACAGGATCTGAATTCATATTTTCATGACATCAATTCTAACATGTCATTCATTGTACCACTTAGTTCCAATATAATCCTATAAATTTCCTCCTAACTCTAATAGCTTATAAATAGACATTTTATTTTCTCCCTACAAAAGAAGGCCCTTATGACTGAGAGAATCATTGTTATCTCACAAAGTTTCTACTGGAGTGGAGATCAGTGCTTTCTAGGGTTAGGCTGCTTAATGGTTAGATCTCTTTCGTGAGCAGAACAAGATTTTTAGTTTGATCTCCATGCCCTCAGGTAATTACATAGTAGAAAACTCAGTTCCCCAGTCATGGGTTGATACATAAATGTGTATTTTGGATGAGTGGGGGGGGGGGAGTGAGCAGTGGATTGTTCAGATGGCTGGTCCACACATCTGGAGACATAACTTGGAAGAATGAAGGTATGTGAGCAACATCTTCATAGAAGAGCAATGGCCCATATCAGCACATCTAGTTGATATCCCAGGCTTCTGAAAAGAAGGGTGATGAGAGCTTTGAGGATTCTCTAGGTAAAGACAAGAGATGATAGGCTGAGTTTGCAAAAAGGTGAACTAAAAGTAGGAGAAGTAGGAGTTAGGAAGGATTCCCTGAGCTGGCAAACTTCAGAATGGGTAAGTAAAGAGGGTAGAATCTCTCTAAGGTTAATATTGAAGGGAAACACTTCTATAGAATTTCAAGGTTTACAAAGTGATTTCTTCACCAAAATAAAGTGATTTGTGAAGTATAAATATGATTGTCATTTTGCAATTTCCATGTGAAATAATTTGTCTAAAGTTATATAGCTATGATATATCATAGCCAGGATTTGAATCCAGATCTGAATGCAAATCCAATGCCATTTCTATCATAACATACTGGAGAAAGAATTATTGTCTTTCAAGATGAGTAGCAGTTATCAAGAAAATCTGGATGGATCCTTTTTCCCTAATAGGGAACCCAATATGGGAAGAAAACTGGGATCCAGTGTTTGGTAAAATCCCTGATCAGTACTAGAGAGAAGCTGAGATGACTTGGAACCCAATCCTGCATTCCTGAGTGGCACAAGATTTTTCATCAATCAGATACTGGGTCCTTGGAGAGCCACAAGAATGATACGGTGGGAAACATTTCATTTGGGTTGGGGTAGGAAGAGGGAGAATAGGCACTGAAAAATTCTTGAAGACAGACACAGCATCTGCCTTTAAGATGTGGTCTAAGACCCTGAGACTGGTATCTTCCCTTTTAAAGTTTCCTTGATTCTATTTTGTATATAACTTCTATAGATCTCAAGCTCCTGAAGAGCTGAAAAAGAAAATTCTTTCCCCTAAACTCCTTAGGTCAACAACAGAAGTGAATAAATATAATAATAGCTGGATAAATATGAATATATATATATACACAATACATATATATACATATACATACATACAAACACACACATATATGTTTACACATTCACCTACATAAGTTAGGTGGTTCAGTGTATGGAGCACCAGGGCTTAAGTTATTAAGACTATTTTGGCATCTTTGCCATGAAAAATCCACATAGGGCCACGAAGAGTTGGATATGACTGAAACAACTGACAAAAACATAAATATTTTTGTACATATAAGATCTTTTTCCTTTTTCTTTGATCTATTTGGAGTATAGAACAAGTCGTACTCTCTTTGGGTCAAAGAGTATGCACAGTTTAGTAACTTTTAGGATATAAATTCCCAGTTGCTTTCCAGACTGGTTGGACCAATTCACAGTTCCACCATGAATTAATGTGGTTTCATTAAGCATTTATTATGTCTTAGATGCTGTGCTAAGGGAGAAGAAAGGGACTGATAAAAAGAAAGGAAGAAAAACTCAGTCTCTTACTTCCAGGAGTTACCCTAAAATATTTATAACACCTCTTTTTATAGAGACAAAGAACTGGAAACTAAGGTTTTGTCCATCAATTAGTTGGCTGTTGTCCTTCATTCTAGAGGAGGACCAAAATGACACCACTATAGGAATCAAGTTATAGTGTGACTGACTGTGACTGATCAGACAATTCAAGTTGGAAAGGCTTTACCACATGTCAGGCATAAATAGACCATATGAACATTTAGGGTGGAGATTCTCTAAATTTGTGTATCTCAAATCAATAGCTGAACATGTTATGGTATGTAAATAAGATGAAATACTATTGTACTGTAAGGAAATGAAGAAACAATTCGAGAGAAACCTGGGAAGACTTGAATGAACTGATTCAGAATGAAGGCAACAAAACCAGGAAGATAATTTATATATTGCATATACATTGCAAAAAATGAACAATTTTGAAACACTTAAGCACTCTGATCAGTTCAAATATAAATCATGATTCCAGAGGGCCAATGATGAATAATATTATCCATGTCCTACAGAGGCATATTAAACTGAAGAATGAGACACATATTTTTGGACATAGTCAATGTGGGAATGTGTTTTCCTTGACTCCAAGTCAAGTTTTCTTTTTTACAAGGGATTTGTTTTATTTAGTTTTCAGTGGGGCGAGGGAGGGAGAAAAAGATAAATATTTTATAATTGAAAAAATACAATCTAATTTTTAAAAAACTAGCTTGTACATTGCTTGATTGAAACCAACCAGCTGCACCACTCTTTCTCCATAAAACCCATGACTTTTAGTTGCCTCAAGGAGCTATTCTGTTCTGGAGGGGGTGGGAACCCAGATGTTCCAAATATCAACTAGAAGGAGCTAAAGATAACTAGGTAAAATTGGACTTGTCAGGTCCAAGGACAACCTTTCAGAAGAATCCTCTTGGAAGGACAATATTTTTTCCTCCTTCCATGATTGAAGATCATCACACACAAATCTTTGGCAATTATCCCCTCTAGTGATGTTGATTCAGATGTATCTCTGTCTAAGATTTACTACTGGTGCCATGAATATGAAATTAGTCTTCTCCTACTATGTGGAGAAACAAAATAAATAAGGGAAAATTATGTATCATTTCCAGAAAATTAGAGAAAATAGTCATAATTTTGTGAATGAGTGCAGATAATGATGACTACCTGACTCACTTTCCTAAGTGTTTATTTTTCAATTATCTCATTAAATGCATTTTTAAAAGATTTCATGTGTCTTTGTTGTTATCTTACATAAAGAAGCCATTAGTTGGGACTTAGGACATAGTTTGGATAGTTGGGCATCAATTAGCACACTAAACTTGGGAAGCAGTTAGAGTTTCAGGTCCTAGGGTGATGTGAGGACCTATAGAGCAGAAGGTTGTACATGTAAAATATTGGCTTCAGCAAAGGATGGTTTAGAACTTGCAACTGACAACCACAGCCCATCAGAAATATATTCTGTGCCTCCTTTGTGTCTCTACTAGGATAAGATTGTCCTCTAGGCCACAAACTCTTCTTAGCTTATCTATCATTGACCTCAACAACCCCCCTTGGTTTTCTTAACTCAGTGGGAATGAGTTTGGTTAGGAGTGCAGTTTAGTAGAAAGAGACATGACCTTAGAATTGTCTTTTCTTTGCCATAATAAGCTATGTGATGGGGGGTAGATCAATAGGGTGTTTCCCCCAGTTTTCCTAGTATCCCTGGTTTATTTTATTATGTGTTTTTTTTTCATAAAACTGACTCTATTTCATTTATTAGTTAGTGATATTTTTGCTTTCAATTTTATTTATCTCTCCTTTGATTTTCATAATTTCTCTTTTGGTGTTCATTTGACTATTTTTAATTTGTTCTACTTTTTTTTGTTCTTTGCATGTCCAAGCCATTGATCTTCTCTTTCTCTTTTGTACTGATGTGTTTGGAGCTATACGTTTTCTTTAATTACTGCATTGGCTAAATCCTATAAACTTTGGTAATATTGTCTTATTGTTGTCATTATCTTTAATAAAAGTATTGATTATTTTAATGATTTGTTTTTTGATCCATTCATTCTTTAAGATTAAATTGTTTAGTTTCTAATTGATTTTTTGCCTATGCTTTCAAGGTCTTCTATTTAATGCAGTTTTTATTTCATTTTGGTCCAAAAGGAGTTATTTAATATTTCTGCCTTTTTTGGTGAAATTTTTATACCCTAGCATATGGTAAATTTTTGTGAAGGTGTCATGCATAACTGAGCAAATGGTAGCTTCTCAAGAAATAGAATTTTACATGTGTATGAGACTTGAGTTGGAGTTAGATATCTGTGAATTTAAGACCTAGGGTTGAGAATTGACTTGGATTGGGAAGTCAGCAAGAGTCCAAGTTGAACTAATATTGATTCTGGGTTGGGTCTGGTAGGGAGAAGTGGGTAGAGACCTATGTTTCTTTATACTAAAGTCACAGCATGGAAGGTAAAGGAAGGATAAAACTTGGTGTTTTCTATATGAGTCTATGTGATCAAGAAGTGGTGAAGGGCAGGTGGACTATGGCTTAGTGTCAGGTGGGGTCATCTTATTTCTTCCATGAATTCTGAGGTCATAGGATGTCCTTCTCTCTGGAATGAATAAATAAACTGGTAAAAAGATAGTCACTGGGTTAACTGAAGGCTGGAATTTCACATACTGATTGAGAGTAGGACATATACAAATAAACCTGGATGAGATTAGGACCATGGATTTAAAATTTGAAAGGACCTTAGAAAGTAGTCTATTTACTCTCCTAACTTTACATATGAAGAAACTGAGACCTAGAGATTTATTGTCATTGTATTGTAAGAAGACAAACTGATCTAAATTGGGAAATTTAGCCAAACAGTGAAACAACGACCCAGTGTTATATTGGTGATACTTTATAGTTAAAGATCATGGAATTCCATAATCTCTGAAGAATCAGAACTTAATATGAGGGAGAGAAGTATGGAGAGTATATATAAGTTATCTCATACTCTCTCTACTTTTCTCACATATTACTGAGGCAATATATTATTATTGGTAATATGAGGAAATGTATTATTAAGATGATATATGTCTGAAAAAAAGATAGCAATGAATGGTCATAGATAGCCTATGTGCTATATTGATATCCATATAATGGTCAAAGGAAAATCCCTAGCATGTTGAGTAGATGTCTATTAAAGATTTATGGAAGGTCATGGGCAAGAGTTATGCAGAATGTAAAGTGTGCATGTTTGTGGTCAGTACTATTGGAAATGGTCAGTGTCCATATCAGTGAAATCAAGTATGAGGAAATCATTGGGCTTGATCAGATAAGGGTCAGTATTCCATTTTAATATGAGTAGATAAACATGAAAAGAAATAATCCACAATAAAGCTAGAATGGTAGATTCCTGCTGAGGAGGGTTATGAATGCCAAGTTAAAAATTTCTATTTTGTTCAGGGGAAAATAGGGAACCCCTGAAGATAAGAAGTTTGGTACTTCTTTGGTAAGTATCTTAGGAATCATAGAATGTCAAAGATGGAATGTACCTTAAAAATAGGATGTAAGAAATAAGAAGGATCTTAGAATATAAAACTTAAGTTGTCAGCGATAAAAGAGAGTTTATTTGGTAGAATATTGGGTTAGCATGATGGGGGACATTATATAGAAAATATAAATTTAGTAGGTATATTTGTTTTTAAAGGGGTAGTAGAAAGCCAGTATACTAATATATTGTTCTATATTGATCTAAACATTCTAAATAGTAATTTGGAATTATGTTAAGATAGTGATCAAAATTCCTATACCTTTCAAATTCTGGAGACTCAAAGAGTTTTACAATTGTGCATACCCTTTGACTGGGTAATAACACTATTAGGTCTGAATCCCAAAGAAATCAAAATAAAGGGCAAAGTACCCATTTGGACAAAATTTATAGTAGCTCTTTTTGTGGTGGCAACGAAGTGGAAATTTAGGGGAATTCTGGGACAGAGCCAATATGGTGGCATGAAGCCAACATGCTTCTGGAAATTTTCACTACACAACATAAAATGGAGCCTCTACATAAACATTAAAGCTACAGATCCTACCAAAAAAAAATTGAAAAAAGTTTTAAAATGTAGATATTGTGGACGATCTTCAGTGAAAGTTTGTCTCTTCAGGAAAAGGGGAAGTAAAGCCCAGCTAGATAGGAAAATGAGAAAGCCAGCAGGAGGCTTTTAGCCACAATGCAGGTCAGGTCCTGGAAGCTAGACAGCAGCACAGGTCCTGGCAGCTAGATAGCAAGTCATCAGGGAGGGTCCCAATACCAAAGTCTGAATCCTGGCAACACTGGGGCAAAAAATAGCACTTTGTTGAGAACAACCCACTGCATAGGCAGAACCTGGACATAAAAGAAGAAACAAACCTCTCATAGGCAACTCCTGGACTGCATAGACAGTCTGGAGATCAGCCTCCAGTCCCTGCACAAAAAGTTCAGGTTTATACTTCCTACACTCCAGGAGCAGAACTGAACAGTTGAAATGAGCAAAAAAAACTAAGAAAGCTACTATGCACATAGAGATGATAAAAATACCACCTCAGAAGAAGAAAGCAGTGACACCTTACCTACATGGGAAGTCTCAAAGGATTCTATGAGATGGACTCAAATCCAAAAATGTCATTGAAGGGCTTAAAAAAGAATTTAAAAACCAACAAAGAAAGCAAGAAGAAAAATGGAAAAAAGAAATGAGAGTTATGCAGGAAAATTATGAAAAAGTGACCAAAGAAATCAACTCCTTTAAAAGGAAAAATAACCAACTAGGAAAATAATGTAACACTTCAAAAAATAAAACTGATTAATTGGAAAAAATGCCACTCAATTGGAAAAAAAATGCTAGCAAAGGGTAAAATTAATCAACTGGAAAAGGAAATACAAAAGGTAACTGAAGAAAATAAAACCCTAAAAATCAGAAGTAGACAAATAGAAGCAAATGTGTCCATGAGACACCAAGATTCCATCAAACAAAATCAAAAGATTGAAAAAAATTGAAGAAAACATTAAGAACCTTTTAGGAAAAAAAAATGACTTGGTCAATACATCTGGGAGAGATTGGTATACCAGAAAGTCTGGATAAAAAAAGAGCCTGGAAAATATTTTTTCAGAAAATTGTCAGGGAAAACTGTTCCAATTTACCAGATCAAGAAGACAATGTAGTCCTTGAAATAAATCACAGGACACCTTCAGAAATATTTCCCAGGATAAAAACTCCAAGGTCAAATTCAGAATTCTCAAATAAAGGAGAAAAGACTGCAAGCAGCCCCCAAAAGCAATTTAAATACAAAGGAAGCACAATCATAATTACACAGGACTTATTTGGGAGGGCCTGGAAAATGATATTTCAGAGGAAAAAGGAAGCTACCCTGCAAAACTCAACATATTCTGTCAAGCAAAAAAAAATGAATATTAAATGAAATAAAGGATTTCCAAAATTTCCTTATAAAAAGACCAGAACTGAATGGAGAATTTGATCTTCAAATACAAGACTCAAGAAATGCATAAAAAAGGTAAACAGAAAGGGAAAAAAAAACCAAATGTCATTCAAGAACATTAAATTGTATACAACCTTACAAAGGAAGACACAGTTAACTCTTGAGAATTATATTTCTCTTAGAATAAAAGGGTTGAATATCCTTGAAGATGCTATACTAAGAGGATATGGGTATTGTTGGTTCTTATTCTTCATTAACAAAAAAAGACCAAAATGATATCACTATGTTTTAGACAAATTACAGTGTCTCCAACTGTGCTGATTAGATCAGTATGAACTCAGAATGCTCTACCACGGATCATGCACAATAGTCAGATGAATACTTGGGATGTATCTCTTGTTTCCATTGGGCTACTTTAATTCTGTCTTGCTCATTGAGCTCAGCAGTTTCTCTGATGAGGATATCCTATGCTGGGTGGTCCTATGTCAATGTCTCCCATGCCTTACAATCACTTCTAAAGTTCTTAAGAAAGACTTTAAGGGCATCCCAGTACTTAAAAATTATGCATAGAAGTGTCTTTATGTATGGAAGTGACTTTACTTTACTTGATACTTAGAGGTTTATAGTATAAGAGGCAAAAGGTGCATTTAGAAGGGTTGGACATAAATAAATTAGGAAGTGATTGTGTCTTAATCAATACAAAGATTTTAGTGCCATGGTTGTGGTGCTAAAGGGACAATGGGACAGAAAGTGTACCTGATACTTTGATTGGGGAGGGCTCTAGGGTTATGGCTGGGGTCCTATAGAGACAGAGGGAGAGAGTATACTTAGAGGGACTGGACATGAAACATCCTGAAGAAATTTTGCTTTACTTGACACTTTGGCTACTGAAGGGAGTATACCTGGGGGGGAGGATAAATCTTTCACAAAATGATTTGACTATGCATGATACTTTGGCTCATGAGGGTTGTGTTCCATGGAGGGTATTTGAAAAGTGATTATAATTTGATATGATTCATGACTCTTGAGAAGTGTATTTCTAATGACATAGAAGAAAGGAGGGTACTAAGTAACTGAGAGACAAAGCTGCTTATCAATCAATCAATCAACCTTTAAGAATAGTACTTCTATTGGGTCAGATAAAAGGAGTATACATTGACAAAGGGGATGGAAGTACAAGACAGGATTAAAACAATAAAAACATAAAAAGGACTATATTAGTGGATAAATAACACCAGGTAAAGAGGCACAAAGACCTATTAAAGTAGAGGGAAAGAAGGGAGAATGTGAACACTAAGTAAATCCTACTCAATAGAATTGACCCAGAGAGGGAATAACATACATTCCCTATTGGATTTAAAAATCTATCCTACCTACAAGGAAGTGCGGGGGGAAAGGGAAATAAAGAGAAAGAAGGGACCAATAAAAGGGAAGGTGAAGGTAAAAGTGAAAGTAAAGTTAAAATTTAAAAGAAAGGTTAAAGGGGAAAAAGAGCAAAACATTGGTGAGGAGGGAAAGAGAAAAATACAAATGGGGAAAGCAAGTATAGAGGGAAATACAGAATTAGTCATCTTAAATGTAAATGTGAATGGGATAAAACCAGAATCCTACAATATGTTATTTATAGGAAGCAGAGAGATATATACAAAGTGTAAAGGTAAAAGACTGGAGCAAAATATATTATGCTTCAACAGAAGTAAAAAAAAAAGTCAGAGGTAGCAATCTTGATCTCAGACAAAGCAAAAGCAAAAATAGATCTCATTCAAAGGGATAAGGAAGAAAACTACATCTTCTTAAAAGACACCAAAGGTAATTAAGTTATACCATTATTAAACATATATACGCATAGTGGTAGAACATCCAAATTCTTAGAAGAGAAGCTGAATGAAGTACAAGGAGCCCTAGACAGCAAAATGATAATAATGGGGGACCTCAACCTCTCTCAGAACTAGATAAATATAACCACAAAATAAACAAGAAAGAAGGGGCAGCTAGGTGGCACAGTGGATAAAGCATCCGGCCCTGGAGTCAGGAGTACCTGGGTTCAAATCCAGTCTTAGACACTTAATAATTACCTAGCTGTGTGGCCTTGGGCAAGCCACTTAACCCCATTTGCCTTGCAAAATCCTAAAAAACAAAACAAAACAAAAAAAAAACAAGAAAGAAGTTAAAGAGGTGAATAAAAATCTTAGAAAACTTAGATATAATGGACCTCTGGAGAAAACTGAATGGGAATAGTAAAGAATATATTTTTTTTCTCTGCAGTACATGGTATCTGTACCAAAATTGACCATATACTAGAGCATAAAAGCCTTACAGTCAAATACAGAAATAATAAATGCATACTTTTCAGGTCATGATGCCATGAAAATTACAGGTAATAAAGGATCATGGAAAACAGAAACCAAAAATTAATTAGAAACTAAATAATGATTTTAAAAAGTGAGTGGACCAAACAACAAATCATAGAAATAATCAATCATTTCATCCAAGAAAATGATAATAATGAAACATCATACCAAAATATATGGGATGCAGCTAAGACAATTTTGAGGGGAAATTTTATATTTCTAAATGTCTATATGAAAAAAATAGAGAAAGAAGAAATCAATGAATGGGGCATGTAACTAAAAAGCTAGAAAAAGAACAAATTAAATATCCCCAATTAAATACTAAATTAGAAATTCTGAAAATCGAAGGAGAGATTAATAAAATTGAAGGCAAGAAAAGCATTGATTTAATAAATAAAACTAAGAGTTGGTTTTTATGAAAAAAGCCAATAAAATAGATAAGCCTTTGGTTAATCTGATTAAAAAAAGAAAGAATTCCAAATTATTCATATCAAAAATGGAAAAGGTGAACTCACCACCAATGAAGATGAAATTAAAGAGATAATTCACAGCTGTTTTCCCAATTGTATGCCAATAAATGTGATAACCTGAGTGAAATGGATGAATATTTATAGAAATACAAACTACCCAGATTAACAGAAAGAGGAAATAAAATACCTAAATAACCACAATTTCAGAAAAAGAAATTGAAGAAACCATCAAGCAAACTTCCTAAGGAAAAGTTTCCAGATCCATGTGGATTTAAGTTGAATTCTATGAAACATTTAAGGCACAATTAATTCTAATTTTCCATAAACTATTTTTTAAAAATAGGAGTTCTGCTAGATTCTTTTTATGTCACCAATTTGGTATTAATACCTAAACCAGCAAGAGTCAAAACAAAGAAAATTATAGACCAGTCTTCATAATGAACGTTGACACAAAAACCTTAAATAAAATTTTAGCAGATTATATTAAGTTATTATGGGGATAATACACCATGATCAAGTAGGATTTATATCAGTTTGGCAAGGATGGTTTAATATTAGGAAGACACTCAACATAATTGAACATATAAACAACAAAGCCAACGAAAAATATATGATCATCTCAATAGATGCTGAAAAAGCCTTTGAAAATAGACAATGTCCATTCCTATTAAAAACACTAAAGAGTATAGTATAAATGAAGTTTCCCTTAAAATAATAAGTAGTACCAATAAATATTATATGTAATGGGGATAAACTAGGAGCATTTCCAGTAAGATCAGGGGTGAGACAAGGATACCCATTATCACAATTAGTATTTAATATAGTATTAGAAATGTTAGCTTTAGCAACAAGAGGAAAAAAAAGAAATAGAAGGAATTAGAATTGGCAATAAAAAGCAAAACTTTCACTCTTTGCAGATAATATGATGGTATACTTAGAGAACCCTAGAAAATCATCTAAAAACTACTTGAAACAAGAAGTTCAGCAAAATAGCAGGATATAAAATAAACCCACATAAATCCTCATATATATATATATGAACAACAAAGCCCAAGGGCAAAAGGTAGAAAGAGAAATTCCATTTAAAGTAATTGCAGACATCATTAAATATTTGGGAATCTACCTCCCAAGACAAATCCTGAAATAGCATAAATACAATTACAAAACACTTTTCACACAAATAGAGTCATATCTAAACAATTGGAAAAATGTTAATTGCTCATAGTTAGGTCGAGTTAATTTAATAAAAATGATAATTCTAACCAAATTAAATCATTTATTTAGTACCATACCAATCAAACTACCTACAAACTTTTGCTGAGCTAGAAAAAATAATAACAAAAATCATATGGAGTAATAAAAGGTCAAGAATATCAGAGAACTGATGAAAAAAATGTAAAGGAAGGTAGCTTAGCTCTACCAGATCTAAAACTATACTATAAAGTGGCAGTCATCAAAACATCTCCTACTGGTTAAGAAATAGAGTAATAGACCAGAGGATTAGGATAGATACCAAAGAAAGAATATTAAATAACTGTAGTAATTTATTGTCTAACAAATCCAAAAACATTAGGATCTGGGATAAGAACTATTTGACAAAAATTGTTTGGAAAACTGTAAAATAGTATGGCAAAACTAGGCATAGACCACATCTCACACCCTATACCAAAATAAGTTCAAAATGGGTACAGGATTTAGACATAAAGGGTAATATCATAGACCAATTAACATCAAGAAATACTCTATCAGATCTATGGAAAAGGGAGAAATTTATGACCAAACAAGAAATAGAGTACATTATAAATCGCAAAATAGATGATTTTGACTATATTGAATCAAAAAGTTTTGCACTAATAAAAGCAATGTTGCCAAGATTAGAAGGAAAACATAAATCTGGGAAACAACTTTCACAGCTAGGGGTTCTGATAAAGGTCTCTTTTCTAAAATATATGGAGAATTCCATCAAATTTACAAGTTTACAAGTCATTCCCCAATTGATAAGTGATAAAATGAAGAAATTAAAGCTATATATAATCATATGAAAAAATGCTCCAAATTATTACTGATAAGAGAAATGCAAATTAAAACAACTATGAGGTACCACGTCATACCTATCAGATTGATTAAGATGACAAAATGTTAGAGAGGTTGTAGAAGGACTGGAACATTAATGTACTGTTGGTGGAGTTGTGACCTAATCCAACCATTCTGGAGAACAATATTGAACTGTGGTCAAAGAGCAATAAAAGAGATCATACCCATTGACCCAGCAATACCAATACTAGGCCTATATCCATAAGCAATCATAAAAAATGGGAAAGTTTCCACGTGTTCAAAAATATTTGTAGTAACTCTGTTTGTAGTGGCAAAGAATTGGAAATTGAAGGGATGACCATCAGTTGGGGAGTGACTGAACAAGTTATGGTATAGGAATGTTATGGAGTACTCTTGTTCTGTAAGAAACTGTGAATGGTCAGACTCTAGAGAAGAATGGAAAGAATTACACGAACCGATGCTGAGCAAAGGGAAAAGAAACAAGAGAACATCTTACATTATAAAAACAAGATTGTGAGTTAATAAGTTTTGATGAGTGCAGTTCTTCTCTGCAGTTCAAAGAGCTAGGACAATGCCATCCACATCAGATGAAGAAAACAAAACAAAACAACAAAACCCCACAGAATTTGAAAGAACTCTACGTTCATTTTAAAAAAAACTCTTATATGTTTCCTTCCTATCCCATGGTTTTCTTTCTTTTTCCTTAGTCCTAATTCCTCATATAGAAAATGACTAACATGTAAACATGTTAATACAAGCATACATTTACAATGCTCACTATACTGTTTGCTGCTGAGGGGAGAGGGGTGGAAAGGGAAGGTGGAAGAAAATTGTGTAGCTTAGATATATGCATATTGATGAATGTTGACACTGTCATAACATGTAATTGGAAAAATAAAAAGATAAATAAAAAAAGAACTGGGGGAATGGCAAATAAAGTGTGGTATATGATTGTGATAGAGTACTATTGTAATATAAGAAATGATGAGTTAGATGATTTCAGAAAGACCTGCAAAGATTTATTTGAACTGATACAAAGTGAAGTGAGAAGAACCAGGGAAACATTTGTTGTATAATCAACTGTGAAAGATCTATGTAAAGGATCTATGATAAAAAAATGTTATCTACCTCCAGAGAGAACTGATGAAACAGGTGAATATTGAAGCATACATTTTTTTCACTTTTGAATTTTTCTTACTTTTTATTTGCTTTTATAATATGGCTAATATGGAAATATGTTTTGCATGGATTCATATGTATAGCTGATAAATTGCTTACCTTCTCTAAGGATAGGGGGAAGGAGGAAGAGAATTTGGAACTTCAAGAATATCAAATATAAAGAATAAAGTCCCATAAACACTAGAATATTTAAAGTAATATATTTACAGTATCAAAAAAGAAAATGAAGATTGCATAGATTGGGAAGTAATAATAATAATAATAATAATAATAACAACAACAATACCTAGCATTTATATAATACATTAAGATTTGCAAAGTACTTCATAAGTATTATCTGATTCCCACCCCCCACATCAGCACTGGAAAGTAAATGCCATTATTACCTCTATATTATAAAGACATTAAGGCACACAGACCCAGGACCAAACAGCTTGTAAGTGTGTAAAGCCAACTTTGAACTCAGGTCTTCTTGAATCCAGGATTAATACTCTAGTCACTGAACCACCTAGCCACTTTTTAAGCATTACAGAACCTAAATCCAATCTTTCTAGATTCACTAGGCATTGCTCCCCTACTTGGACTCTGTGATTCAAACAAAATGTCCTTCTATCTGTCTTTCATTCTTAAGACTGTGTTTCATTTCTATGCCCTTGCACTAATTCCATATCTGGAATGTATTGCCTCTCTTCCTTCAAGATACAACTCAGATATTATCTTCTGCACAAAACTTTTCCTGATCATTCCACATGTTAATATTCTTCCCAAATTACCTTGCATATAACTATTTTGTATATATTTATATTTGCTCATGTTATAATTATGCTGTACACATCTTTATATGTACTTGCTATAGCTTCTTTTGCATCTTTTCTATTGCCTCTAATTTTTCTAAAATTTTACTCAGATCTTTAAAATCTTTGATTTATCTTTTGGTTATATTTATTTTTTAGGTCTGAGAGGGATACATAAGGTATAGTTTTACTCTCTAGCCCTCTAATTTGATTTATTTTTTTGTTTAGGTATTTAGATGCTATGATATTTGATCCATTTATATTATATATTAAAATTGCTTATATATATTTATATATGATTTTCCTGCTTATCTCTTTTTATCTTATTTATATTTATGGTTGTCTCAACTGGAATCATGATTGATATTTCTGGGTTTTTTTTAAAATTCAGGATAGAGTGAATTTTTTCAGACTCTGATTTTAATTCTCATGAATATTAGTGTTTCACATGTGTTTCTCCTAAACAACATGTGCTTGGATTTTATTTTCTTACCCATTCTACTATTCTCTATTTTTTGGATGAGTTAATTCCATTCATATTCATGGTTATTATGGTAAAATGTGTGTTTTCCTCTACTCTATTCTCTCTCTCTCCGCTTTCATCCCCTCTTTACAAATAAGATGATAAAATAAAGATTGTGTGACATATTATATATAAATGAAATGGCCTATTTCCTCTCTCTTGCATCTCTTCTCTTGACCTGAAACCATCCCTGATCCTAAGTTTTCACTCTTCCTTCTTTTCCTTTTTTGTCCCTCCTCCATGTTCTTTCCCCCAACATATGAACTTATTTTGATTATGACTTTTCTGTTACTTTTTCCCCTTTCTACTTCTCTATTATTATTATTGTCTTCTATTTTTCTTATGAATTGAATTAATTTTATTCCAAAAATCTCTCTATCTCTTCTCTCTCTCTCTCTCTCTCTCTCTCTCTCTCTCTCTCTCTCTCTCTCTCTCTCTCTCTCTCTCTCTCTCTCTCTCCTTCCTTTATTCCTTTATTCATTCAGATCAATGTAAAGTTCATAGAAAGCCTGTGCCCTCACCCCTTATTTCATGATTAGATAATTTACATCTTACATACCTCTATTTTGTGATAGTGATAATCATCTCCTCTTTTACTGTATTTTGAACATTTCTCTATGATCATTAAATATATTAGGATGCTGAAAAGACATTTACTTCTTATCCCGCTATTCATGCATAAACAATCTCCACATATTTCGTTCTAAATAAGCAAATATATACTTTCCTATGTTTCTTTTGGCACCTGTATTTCCATTTCAAAATATCAACTGAGGTTTGGTCTTTTCATCAGAATGTTTAGAAATTCTCAGTGCCATAAAAGATCCATTTTCCCCCTATGAATTATATTTAATTTTGCTGGACACATCATCCACAGTTATAAGCTTTTATCTTTTGTCTTTTGAAATATCATATCCTAACCTCTGCTCTCATTACCAAATCTTGTGTAATCCTTACTGTGACTCCTTGGTACTTGAACTCTTTCTTGCAAGATGCTTTGGAGCATTAGAAAAGACACTGAATTTGGAGACAAAGGATTTGGATTGGTTTCACTAAGTGACCATGGAAAAGTTACTTTTCCATAGATCTCAATTTCTCAGCTATAAAATTAATGTCCCTTTAAAGTTCCTTTTTAGTAGTGAATCTATGGCTCTGTAGAAATCAGATTTTTAAAAATTGGATTTTTAAAAAGTTGGATTAAAAAATTAAAAAAATAAATTATCATTGTTTAAATTTAGATGAGATGCCACAACAGAGGCAGAACTTCTTGTAGAACTGGATCACAGTCTACCTTAATGTGAATGAAGTGCAACTAGCCAAAGCACTAAATTTGAAGTCAGAGTACCTGGGTGAAATCTTGTCTCTGCTATCAAATTTTGTAATGTAATTTGTAAAAAACTTGGACAACTTAATGTAGTTGGAGGAGGGTATCTCTAGGGGTCCTTCCAGGGAGGAGAACGTAAACTCCTTGAGGATAGGGACTCTCACCTAACAAAATTCCTGTACACAGTAGATGCTTAATAAATACTTGTTGTTTGACTGAGTAAGGTTTGTACATGATAGCAACAAGTATTTGGACAGGATGCCATGAGGTTTAAAGGAGAATTAGTAATAGTTGAGTGATAGTGACAGGAGGGTCTGAGAGCAATGATGAGGAGCAGTGTGCCAAATCTCCCTCCAAGTCCTGTGTGGGGGTGGGGGGAGGGTTTGAGAGGAAGGAGAAAGTACCACAAAGTAGTAGGTTTCACATAGTATCATGTGGGAAGAGTAGGGAAGAAAGAAATATAAGATAAATGAGAAGTTCATTGAGAATAGAGGGTCAAGCATTAATGCACTGTTTTTGAAGTTGTGAACTGAGAACAGTCTGGAACTATGCCCAAAGAGCAATAAAAATGATCATACCCTTTGATTCAGCAATACTAATACTAGGTCTATATCCTAAAGAAATCACAAAAATGGGAAAAGTTAAAAAATATTTATAGCAGCTCACTTTGAGTGACAAAGAATTGGAAATTAAGGGAATGCCCATCAATTGGGGGATGCCTGAACAAGTCATGGTATAAGAATGTTATGGAGTACTATTGTTCTATAAGAAATCATGAAGGGTGGGACTATAGAGAAGCATGGAAAGAATTACATGAACTGATGCTGAGTGAATTGAGCAGAACTAAGAGAACATTTCACACATTAGCAACATTGTGAGATGATCAACTAGAATGAATGTAGCTCCTCTCAGCAGTTTAAAGAACTAAGAGATCTGCAATGTCATTCCCATCCAGAGGAACAAAAAACTATGGAATCTGAATGCATACTATATTCACTTTTTTAAAACTTCTTTTAGTTTTTCCTTCCTTTCTCATGGTTTTTTTCTTTCCCCTTAGCTCTAAGTCCTCTTTTACAACATGACTAATATGTAAATATTATAAGCATGAATGTACATGTACAACTTTTACCAGACTATTCACCCCCATGGGAAGGAGAGAGAAGAGTGAGGTAGAAAAATGTGGAATTCATAAATCTGAAATAGATGAATGTTGAAAAACTTCCACTGCATGTAATTGGAAAAATAAAAATAAAATTTCAATTAAAAAAGAATAGAGGATCATGGAGGCAGCATGAAAGGGGAGGAAAGAAAAAGAGAACAACTAAAGACAACTTTAGATGTCAGAGAAAAGTCAATGGCCAATTTGCACTGTCTTTGAATTGCCATTGTCACTCATTGCCCTCCTCATTTATCCACAATCATCCCAGGTGTTCTCCATGGCATGGATACCCAGACCAGGTAGTGCCCACACTAACAAGATGTCCCAGAGAGGGGGTGGGACAAGTTAGGTTGGATCCTATTGAGAACACAGGTAGATTGGATAGTCATTGTTTAAGGGGTAGGATGTTGGGGCAACATTCATACTTGTTCCAGTTCTGCTTTCCTTTATATGATGTTAGGGCATCTGCTGACTCAGGTTGAGCTCCTTCTTACTAGGGAATGAAAAGCTGAGTGCTCATGAAAAGTATCTGAGACAGACCCTAGAAAAGTAGAGATGAGTAAACTTTGAGGATTGGGAGACTTGACCCACGATCTCGAAACCAAACCTTGTGGGTGGCAAACTACATAAAGGACCAAGTCAGATTGCCAACTCCTCCAGGTAGCCTTCCTACACTAATGGGAAGATATTTGATGAAGGGTTCCCTTAATCCTGCTCTATTCAAATACAACACCTGAGAGACTCTTCCTCACCCCATAATTCCTGGAATTAATATTTCATTAATATTTTGTGGATATCAGCATGGCCTAATAGGAATACATGATTCATAGTCAGAAGAGATCTGTACCTGGCATTATACAAAGGAAAATAATAATAAAAAATCAAAAATACAAATAGTATTTATTATGTTAGCTACTGTGAAGCACTTTTTTGATATTATTGAATTTGATCCTCACATCAACCCTGTGAGGAAAGTGCTAGTATAATCTTCATTTTACAAGTGAGAAAACTGAAGCAAACAGAGGCAAATAGAGAATAAGTGACTTGTTCATACAGTGAGTAAGGGTCAAAGTTTGAATTTAAACTCAGGTCTTCCTGATTCCACACCTGTATAATCTAGCTCCCTGAGGGGGTGGGGAGAAAGCCATGACTTTATAAACCTTTAAGTATTTTAAAATGGGATTGATAATCATTGTGTGGATGACTTCATAATTTGTGTCTGATAGTCTGAGCTCTGACCTCACACCTGCCTGGGATATCGTTACCTCAAGCTCTACATAGTTCCAAATGGAAATGACCATCTTCCCCTCAGAACAGCTCCCCTTAAGTATTTCCTCTCTTCTGTACATACTACTATCATCCTTCATGGCACCCAGGCCTGAAATCTTAATTATCTTCTTCAGACAATTACCAAGTTCTGGGGATTCCTTTTTCCTAATTCCATTTGCAAACTCTTTTTTCCCCCACTTTCTCTTTCACCTTGAACACTAATCATGCGTTTCTTAATTTATCTCCCTATCTCTACTCTCTTCCCACAATCTATACTAAATATGTCACCTTGTGACTTGTATCCTCAAAAAACCCTCAGCATAATGGTTGTCACCTTCACCATATTGTCATCCCCTTTACCCTGTCTTATCATTAACTTGTCCATCAACCATATAGTCAGCATTATCTCACATCTCGAATTTTGCTCCCATTGCCCACTCTCCATTCTGACCCTTCCCCACAATGCCATTCTCTCTCCCTTCTTAGTCAACTCTTCCTCATTCCTCAGATCCAGTATCCTCTAAGAAGTCAACCCCAACCCACCCAGCCCAAAGTGACCCTTCTTTCTTGCAACTCCTATAATCTTTATTGCTCATACCACTCAACTGGCCCAGAGCATAACTTGCTTCACAGTATTAATTATCTAATTCAGGAGTGTATATTTTACCTTTCCAAATGGGGCATTAACTCAACAGGGTGGGATATACTTCTCCCAACCTCTACTTAAAATGTCTCACCCACACTCTTTTCCCCAACTTCACTCCTATCAATCTTTTCTCTTCTTCTTCTTCCAATTTAAATTCCATGTACTTCAGGATACCCTCTGCGATTATCCCTAGTTCTGACTAGCTTAGAATTCCTTCATAAGTCACTTATAAAATCTATATGCTGTTCATTTTCCTCCTTGTACTGCTTTACTGTATATTTTCTATGGAGAGGTAGTGATAGAATGGAGGAAAACTAAGTGTCAAGAAATCTGAGTTTGATTCCTTTTCCTACTTCTCTCTATCTGTGAAGCAAGACCTTTTAGGGTGATCTAAATTTATATAGCATTGCATGATAACATTATTTTATCTGAGTTGACTTGAATATATAATCGATGGTCCATTGGTCAATTCACTTACACTAACTGAGCCTTGATTTCTCTATTTGTATAATGAGAAGTGTGTGCTAAATTACCTTCCAGCTTTAGTTCTCTCATTTTTGGATTTTTTTGATCCGAGTTTGATCTGAGCTTTCAATGAGTCTATATATATGTATACATATATATATATATATATGTATATATATATATATACAAATATATATTATTTACAATATATAGTTGGGTAAATGGGGCTTATAAAGAGGAAATGACTTATCTGAGGTCCCACAGAAGATGGCAAAGCCTGGCCTAGATTGTAAGTCTCCTAGGCCCTTGCCCCTCTACCATAGGGTCTTCACCAATGTGTTCTCTAGTCTTATCATTGCAGGATAAAGGCTTTGGATTCGGGGGCACAGTTCTTGGACTTGGACTGAATTTGAGTCCAAGCTCCATCACTTATTATGTAGTCATTGCTGAGCTATGTGTATCCTTGAATCCATCAACGACCTCTCCTATTTTCAAAAGAGATCAAAGAAAACAAGGGGGGGTGGAATTTTTGTTTTGTTTTGTTTTTGCAAGGCAAGGGGATTAAGTGGCTTGCCCAAGGTCACACAGCTAGGTAATTTTTTTAAGTATCTGAGGACAGGTACTCCTGACTCCAGGGCTGGTTCTCCATCTACTGTGCCACCTAGCTACCCCTAGGGGGAGACTTTCTAGGAATAAAAATAATGGTGGCAGCTTTTAGTGGTAGTAAAGAACTAGAAACTGAGGGAGTGCTTGTCATTGGGGAATGACTGAACAAATTATGACATATGAATATGATATAATACAACTGTGCTGTAAAAATGATGAATGGAGCATGGGAAGACTTGGATGAACCATGCAGAGTGAGGTGAGAAGAACCAGGAGAACAATTTATACAGTAAAGCAACATTGTAAAGATAATCAACTTTAAAAGACTTAAGGACTTGGATCAATTCTGATGTGAGCAAAAGTAGAAGAAAAATTCATACACTACCAACATTCTAAAGGCAATCAACTTGGAAAGACTTAAGAATTCTGATCAACATAATAACTAACTATGATTCTAGAAGCAAACAATCTCTTGATGGATGGATCAAGGACTTAGGGTTCAGAACAAGACTTTTTTGAACCTGCTCAGTACTAGAATTTGTCTTGTTTGACACTACATATTTTGTTATGAGGTTGCTTTTTTTCCCTTTTTTCAATTGGGGGTTGTTATTAAAAAACAAAATTTAGGGTTTTTTTAGTTATAGTTTTTGCAAGGCAATGGGGTTAAGTGGCTTACCCAAGGCCACACAGCTGGGTCATTATTAAGTGTTTGAGACTGGATTTGAACCCAGGTACTCCTGACTCCAAGGCCAGTGCTTTATCTACTGCGCCACCTAGCCGCCCAACAAAATTTAATTTTAAAAATTAGCTATGTTGCCTTGGACAAGGATCTTCCCCCCTCTAGGGGAAAATGATGTTGGAATCAACACCCTTTTGTTTCTTCCAGCTTTGTGGGAGGGAAAAGAGAAAGAAGGGAAGCTGAAGGTGTCAGATAAGGGGAAGGGAAAAGGAAAGAGAAGGAAAGGAAAGGGTTGGGAGAAAGAAAGAATGAAGGGAAAGACCAAGGGAGAGAGAAGGAGGGAAGTTTTAATCTATGGTTCCCTCTTACTGAAAGGAGACACAAGCTATCCCTTTGTCTTCTCCTTTAGGCCTCATCACCCTGGAAATAGAGATGTGGACCATCAGGGCCTGGGGCCTGGGAGCTGGGGGAACTGGGCCCATTGCCCACCCTGATCCCCAGGAGATTAGGCAGGAGGGTGAGCCAACCCTTTCAGTGGCTGGATTCCAGGCGGATGCCATGCTCTCTTTGCCCAATTAACCTTTCAGCAGTGGAGTGGAGCGTAGTGCAGGCGGGGAATCAGCTCCGTGAAAAGAATCTGGCCCCAAACTCCTCTATCAGATCTGGCCTCACATAAGGTATGTGAAAAATGAGGCCTTGGGGGACCAGGGCAGCTGGCTGCTCAGCAGTGCCCCCACTGAGCTGAGAAGCACCGAAGTTCCGTGGGGGTGGGCCCCCATTTAGGGTGAGATGGGTAGGGGCTGCTCACCCAGGGTTTCAACAGTAGCCAGGTCCAATAGTGTCTGTAGGAGTACAAAGCAGAAGAAAAGGAAGAGATTCAGGTATCCAAGGTAGAACTGAGCAAGGAAGGAAAGTTTCATGGGGTAAATTCCAGGCTTCTGGTGGGAAACCTCTTTATCATTGTACCTGTTCTATGGTGGAAAGGATACTTCGGGAGGTGATATTATAGAGGAGATTTGACCTTGGTGAGAGGCAATATGATAGCATGGAAAGACACTCCATGTCCTTTTCCAGGAGCATTACATGTATCCTATATTCCTGACCAAATGTTCTACCCTTTGTTCTTCACATATGGCTTTCCATTGCTCATCTCCATGACTTTGCATAGACTGTCCCCCATGTCTTAGATGTATTTTCCTCTTAGAATTCCTTGTTTCTTCCAAAGATTAGCTCAAGCACCAGCTCCTGAGCCCCCCCCCCCAGGTGGTGGTGTCTCCCCTTACTTTCAAATTACATTATATTTACTTTGTATATATTTTATGTTTGTGCCCAGATCCTCTCACTTCCTTCTATCATGCTGCCTCCTATCACTAGTGTTATCGTTACTATATATCATTATCACCATTATCATTATCACCATTATAGCTACCATCATTTTCACCATCTAGTCATCATTTTCAATATTACCATCATCACACCATCAACTTTCATCATAATTTCTATCACCACCACTATCACTTTTGCAATTACTACCGTATCACTATAATAACCAGCACCACCATCAATGTGATTATCACTATCACCAAAATCATCCCAAGTTAGAGTCACCATGATCACCATCATTATCACTGTCCATTTATTATGTTATTATTGTGACTTTTAAAAACATAACAATCTCTATCATCACTACTCTTACTAACATAGTCACCTCCATCAATATCACCCGAGTCATAATTAGGGCAGAATAACAGGGATATTTCCCCTATTATCTCCAAAGGAGGTATGCTTCCTCTAAATGGCAGACTGGAGACTGTCATCCCTTGTAACTCCCCATGGTGCTCCTGAGTTTTGAACCACAAAGCATGACCCCTTCTTCTTAACTTGATACTGGGCTGCCACCCCAGGATCCTTCCCCACCAACCCCAAACAGTTAGTAGGCATGGACATCAGACTCTCTGGGGAATAAACTGCTCCTTTCTTTCACATAATATATCAGAATATCCCTATTGTTTTTGTTTCAGGTGAATCAATCCCTAGTTATATTCCCTTCACCATCACAATTATTGTCATCATCACCATCACCCTCCCTGAAAGACCATTCATCATTTTCCTTTTTTCCACCCACTCTGTAAGAGCAGCTTCTCTATCCCTGACTTCTGTGTTTCCTTAGCCAAAGAGAGAGAAATGTACATTTTAAGAATAGTGCTTTTCATTTCATATGGTATATTAAGGTTTGCAAAATACATTGCCATATATTATCCTTTGATGCTCACTCTAATCTTTTGAGTTAGATTCCATAATTATCCTCATTATACAAATAGGGAAACTGAGACTAAGACATTAAGTGATTTGCCCAAGATCATAGACTTAGTAAGTGGTTGAATCAGAATTTGAATTCAGATCTTGCTGATTCCAAGTTCACCACTCCAGCCACTGCACCTTCTGGTATGTCGTGTACATGAAAAATAATTGAATAAGTCTCTGGCCCCGAGATCTTTTCTAGCTCTGTGTTTTCCCTAAAATGTTACAACATTTTTTCCTATATCTAATGACTCCCAGATTGACCCCTGAGAGAGAGGGGAGAACTCACCATATCTTACCAGTTTGTTGTGAGCATAACATGTCATCATGTTTGTAAAATATTTTGCAAACCTAAAAGAGCTGTGTAAATGGTGGTTCTTTTTTGCCAAATTGTTCCCTAGAGGTCCACCTGGAAGTTACCTCCTTCAAGGCTCAGTGTGCTGATTAGGCAGGTGGAGAAGGGGAGGCTGAGGCTGCTCTCTGGGGAAAGGATTCCTTGTCCCAGCCTTTGGCTCTTGGTAGGATCACACTCACACCTGTTCAAGGAATATTAGAGTTAAACTCAAAGGAACTGGGTTTGAATTCTGCTCATCTGCTAACCTAATTGTCTTTGGACAATCTTTCTCCATTCTGGATCTGCTTTCTTTATCTCTAAGATAAAGTATTTGAATCCCCAATGGTGCCTTTTATTTCTGTAGTGCCTTTCCTTTCAGACCCTTAGCCCTCTTCACATAATTAAATCCACTTTGCCTTTTGCCTCAGTTTCCCCATATGTAAAATGAGGATAATGGCACCCATCTCTTAGCATTGTTGTGAAGATCAAATGAAATAATAATTGTGAAGCACTTACCATAGTGACTGGCACATGGAAGGCATTATATGAATATTTGCTATTATTATTATTATTATTATTTCTGTTGAAGGCAAAACCATCCTTCTGGTCACCAACTTTGTAACTTTGTCTTTATAATGAACCTTTTTTCCTTCTCATCCCCATGTATCCAAATAGTTGCCAAATCTTGATATTTCTACCCCACATCTCTAAAATTGCCCGCATTCTGCCTACTCGACATTACTTTAACAGCCTCCTAAGTGACTTCCCTACCTCTAGTCCCTCCACACTCCAGTCCGTCCTACACAATGCTGCCAAAGAGACTTTCCTTAAGCCCAGATATGATTCTGTTGTTCTCCCATTCAATCAACTCCAGAATTTCCCTAGCAACCTGCAGGATAAAATATAGCTTTTTCTGTTTAGCTTTGACCCCAATCTATCTTTCACATGTCACTTTGATATTATTCCCCCTCCTCCTGCACTCTTCAATCTAGCCAGACAGACTAACAGGGAAACTTTTTTCTGTTTCTCACAAAGGACAGTCACTCCATTTCTCATCTCACTTCTCTATGGTTTTGCATTGGTCGCTCCCCATGCCTGGAATACCATTCTTCCAAGTTTCCTCTGATAGGACCCCTCTCCACCTTTGAGATGTTCAGGAACTATATTCTGCAGGAAACCTTTTCCAATCCTTTCAACTACTTAGTGGCCTTCCCCCAACTGCCTTGCATTTAGTAATGGTATATATATTATATTATATTTATTCACTTTATGTTGTGTGTGTATGTGCATATATATATATACATATATATATATATATAATTTTAATGCTTGTCTCTTTCTTTAGAATATAAGCTCATAGTGATTAGTCATTGTTCCATTGTTTGCATTTGCATCCTTAGCACCTAGGAATATTTGATTCATTGATTACTAGGGGATAGAAATAAGGCAGGTATCATGGGCCCTTTGTCCCAGAGGAGAAAGGATGACCTTAGAAATATGAATTGATTTTTTACATGGCAAAGGAATTGAACCCAGAGTTTTCCAGCTTGAGCCAATTTCCCTTCTCCCATCCCAAAGGGGAAACTGAGACATGAAGTTCAAAGCAATTTCCCATAAATTAGCATGGGACCAGGAACCAACCCATCCTCTGGGTGTAGGCTTTTGTCTGGTTCCTTTAATCTAAATAGTCCTGGTTATCACTATCATCTTTCCCCAGTCTATCTTCTTTCAACTGAACACTCACTAAGAGGGGATGCTGAAAAAGGAGAGGGAAGGGAGGAAGTGGAAATAATGCAGAGTTAGCATTGCTCAGACCCTTTGCTACAATCCAGGATTATCTGAAGGACTGTACCATGATTTATTATTTAAGACACCTTCTTGGAGGTATGTATTTTTTAGAAGTCACTGGGCAACACTCCTAAAGATATCAGTCAAGAGGCATTAACAAAGGCCCCCTCTACAGGTCACTTCATGGAATCATAGGCTTTGAGACCTAAATTCAACCTTTACCAATTTCAACACTTACCCAAATAGGAATCCCAACTACAAAGTAAGAGAATAGCAATTCAGCTTTTGTAAGAACCCCTCAGGGGATGGGAAGGACTCAGTCTTCTGAGGCTGTCCCCCATGATGGACAGGAAGGCTTTCCTGACACTGCCTGGAAATCTAATTGTCCCAATTATTCCGTGTTCTGTCTTCTGAGGCCAAGCAGAAGAAGCCTTTGGAAAGAGCACTGGTCTTGTCGTCAGTCCTATTTGTGCTATTTGGGCAAATCTAAAAATAACTCTCCAAACTATATTCAAAGATAGCCCTAAAAGTTTTCTCTTCTGCATAGTAAATATTCCCAGCTCTTCAACAAATCCTTTTTAAGATCTACTCACTGGTCCCCTCTCCATCTCAATGGAACTTCTGGGGGCTGCTTTTTCCTTCAATCCAGCTGTTTTTGTGTTTTCTCAGGACAGGTTAGGCTAGGTCTGATTTAGGTGGGTCTAGAGTTTTCTTTGCAGAATGAGAAGAAAATGAGGCCCTTGTGGACCATCTAAAAGTCAACTAAAGGACATTTACTGAGTCATACCATGGAAAGGACACTCAGCAAGGACGCAGCATTACTTCAGGTAGATGCAGCTCTTCCTTGTTTCCATATGGAAACATGTTTGGTCAACATAATGTATTAGATGTAGTGATTCATCCAGCAGTGGGAATTTGCCAAAGCTGGAGAACATTGTCTCTTTGTGGGTTGGTATTTTATGTTCTAGGCAACCAGAAATCCTCCCCAAAAGCTCAAGTCTTAGCACCCTAGACTACCCAAGTCATAGTGATAGCTTCCATATTTTTAGAGGGAAAAAACTCACTAGCCTAACCTATATAGTGTTAAGTATTGTTCCTACTCCAGGCCATGACTCCTCTTCCTTCCACCAATGAGTTATCATTGCTAACACACACACACAATTATTATTTTAGGCTTTCTTTACCCCCCAACTTTCCCCTAAATACGCTGAACAATGGTTGTAGAATGATCTAATTTTATGGTTGGAAGGGACCTCAGAAACCATCTAATCAACTCATACAGAAGAAATCCTCTTTATCACATACCTGATAAATAGTCATCCACCTCTGCCAGAAGCCCTCCAGTGAGGGGAGACCTACTTTGTAGGCATCTCCTTTGTAGGCAACCCATTCCTCTTTGGGAGGGTCTCAATGCTAGGAATTTTATCTTGTTCTCAAGCTAAAATTTCCTGTTTTTCAAGTCTTACTTAAGGACTAGCTGGGGGACACAGAGTGAATGAATAACAGGGTCATCTTTTATCCCAAATCTCCCCTGTGCTCCTTTCTAGATCTAATTGTCTCTCAGCCTTCATCTCTTCTAATGGAAGAAAACTGTCTTCATATTAGGATATTTGGCATTTAAAGCTCACCACAACGTGGTCCCTTTTAGCCACATTCCTTCCCTTCATGAACTCCGCCATGTTCTTGCTCTAGTGCTCCATCTCCTGACTATACACCTTTGTGTAGGTTTTCTTCCTACCTAGAACATGCTCCCTCCTCATCTCTGCTTCTCAGAATCTTCTTTGAGACTTGACTCAACTTCTTCCTTCTACAAGAACCTTTTTCTCCCCTCACCCCTAGGGGCTTATGTCCCTCCTCCCAGAACTAACTTGTATTTATTTTATGTTTATGTTTCTGTCTCTCCCAACAGAATGTAAGCCTCTTGATGGCAGCTCCCTTTCACTTCTGTCTTTGCATCTACAGCACTTAACACAGTGCCTGGTAAATAACCTGTCCTTAATAGATTCTTGCTGATTTTTTGGTTGGTTAATTGACTGTCAGTTATTCAAGAAGATGAAGTAATACAGGGATGAGATAATACTTATGAATCTGGAGATGTTCAGGAAAACTGGATTCACATTCATTCAATAAATACTTTTTAAAGTACTTATTCTGAGTAAGGTCCTATACCTGGTGTTGTGGGTAAAGAAGTGAAAACAAGGAAGTCTTTGCCCTCAAGAAATTTTCATAAGAATGAAAAAGTTTGGGGCAGCTAGGTGGCTCAGTGGATAGAGCACTGGCCCTGGAGTCAGGAGTACCTGAGCTCAAATCCAGCCTTAGACACTTAATAATTGCCTAGCTGTATGACCTTGGGCAAGTCACTTAACCCCATTGCCTTAAATAAAAATTTAAAAAGGAAAGAACTGATGGAGCCTGAATATGGATTGAAGCATTAAAAAAAAAGAATGACAAAGTTTGATAAACCCATAAATAAATAGTCAGCCAATTTAAAATATTTGGGACTTTATACTGAATCTCACTTGCTTTGATGAGTAAATTCTCCAGAGAGTTGGTAGTTACATCTCCCACTTAAGGTTTTAGGGCTACTCTTAAGGGCTTGTAAGGTCTCTCAATGGGGAGAGACTGACACAGGTAAGAAATAAACCTTCACAGCCATTCTTAATGATTGTGGGGTATTAGATGGCTTAATATTTGAAGGTTAGGTGATAAAATGGTTGACCACATCTCCAAGAAGACAGCAACCTAAATCTAGCCTCTAAAATTCATCTAATTACCTCTTCTATATGCTGATTACACAAATAGTTCTCTATAATAGTTCCTTAACAGGCTTCCATTTTGTGGAGGATAGAAGACCTATCAACCTTTCTTTCCCTCCTGAACTTTTCCCTGATTTTCCAGACTTCCAAATTGTACCCCATTATCAAGTACCTTCATCTCCATCTCCTTTTCTGGTCCCCTTTTATGTGCTGTCTTCCCCTATTAGAAAGTGAATCCCTCAAAAGCAAGAACTGTCATTCTTTTGTATTTGGATTCCTAAACCTTAATACAGTGTTAGGAAGTGCTAAGGAGATGCTTGACTCCTACCATCCTTATTTTCTATCTAAAACTCTTGTACTTTTGCAGCCTTTATGAAATCTCTCTGATAAAGGGGGGAAAAAAACCCTGGATGTGCAAGTCCAAAGTCCTGAATTCAAGTCTCCATTCTATCCCTTTCTGGAATTCAGTCTTCTCATCTAGTAGATGATTTCTGTAATCTTGTCCATATCTGACATTCTTTGTTCTCATATTCCATCCAGTTCTATGATTCTATAATCAATGATTCTATTACTTTGGCCCCACAACTCTCCAGTAGAAAATTTCTTCCTAACTTGCAATTTCGTTGCCCTAGGATATAGTACCCGCTAGATGGTGCTGTGGGAGTGTATAGCCAGCTGCCTGGCCCACTCAATCAACCCAGGTGTATGCAATCAGGGACCTATTGGCTCTGTTCCCTAACTTACATAGCTAGGGGTCTTATGTCATCTAGAGGTATGTATGAAAATTGATATCTTAGTTCTGCTCCCCTTGTACGTGTCTACACCCCTTCCTTTCCTTCTCAGCATGCTTTTCATAATTACTCAAGCTTCACATGCATAGTTAGAACATTTAATCAGATTAGTAAAAACATAATAAAACAGGGTTAATGAGAACTAGTATTAACTCCCATTTACCCATTCACATAAGCACAAATTTTAATCTCCCTATTCAAACTATTTCACTCTTTCCAATTTCCTGCAGAAACAGGAGGATTTAAACATAGAATATTGGGAGACCCATTTGCCCTCACTGAAGATTACTTGGTGTTTGCCTATATATTTTTAAAGTTACTGTCTTGTCCCAGGAACTTTGACTGTCATCGTGGGGCTCCTGATTCACATCAAAGGTTGCTGTCATTTCTGCTGCTATAGCCATTGCACCTTAGTTAACTCACTCCTTAGATCACTTTGCTGTACTTGTTGCCCTTGCCTTTGGTCTTGATCAAGCCCTTGGATGTTGCCTTGATATAAAAGTCTGTGGCTAGGGAGATGGCAGGGATAAACAGGTAGGATTGTTCCATCTCAGCTACTTTGAGTTTCTCCATTCCCCTTCAATAGTTCCTGCACTCCCTGAAGTATCATGTCAACACTTCCTATTGAGGCTGCCCATATCTGTATGGAACCGAAAACCAAACAAGTGAAATCACTCTTAACAAATTTGGGGAACTAGTAGGGTTGTTATAATACAATAGATAGAAAGGGGAAATGGAAAGACATAAATGAATTCTGTGGTCTTCAGCCTGGAATTCTAGATCTATCCACTGCAATAATTCTGGCAAAGGGATAGGTATAGATTGCTCCAGAGAACTTTTAGTTCCCTGCTGTGCTGATCTTTGCTATGCTTCAGAACTACATGGAAGTAGACAGTTGGGCCTTCAGGACTTTTTCCTGGATCAGATGAGGCTGAATGTCTTCTTCACCTCCTCTCCTCTCTTCTCTGTTACATCTCTTACACTAGTTAATAGGTACTCATGATTCTCTACAGAGAGGTCAAGAATCTAAAAGCTTCTTCTCTGGTCAATGTGCAGCTCAGTCTTTCCTCTGGCTGCCTCCATTTCCATTGATCTGTCTTTTTGGGTCTTCTTTTAAGCCTGAGGACAAGCTCAGGTGTGTGAATCTATTATTCCTGAGTCATCAAATGGGTAATCCTTGATGCTGATGGGAAATGAGAAGATCTGAGCCTGAATCCCTAGACAATGAGGACCAAGGACAAGTATATATATATATATATATATATATATATATATATATATATATATATATATATATATATATATATATATATATATATATATATATATATATATATTTTAATCTAGAGAATGTAGAATATAGGAGATGAAGATATTTAGCCTCACCTATTCCTGGAGAAAGTTCTAAAGATCAAACTATCTGATCTACTCTGTTTGGACTTCTCTTCTTTCTCTGCCATAGTCTCTCTCTTATTTTTATATCAAATGTTATTTGCATTCACAAGGAACTTGCTAAGGTCCTTCCTTAATAGCTCAGAATTCTATCAGGTGTCTTCTTTTGCTTTGTTGTGCATTGGTGTGAGTGTACATATGTGTTCTCTGCTTCTTTGAATGACTCTCTGTACCTTCTTCTTCCCTTCTCTTCATCTCAAATCCTTTTATATCATCCCTCACATTCTCCTCATTTACTACAGTCTCTGCTAGTGAGGTGGCCCTTCTTGCCTAGGCTACTCCTTCTACATGTACCTTTGATCCAATCCTCTCCAGTCTTACCCAGAAGATTGCCCTCCTACCCCCCCCCCACTCCCACCCTATCATCATCTGTCCATTCTCTCTAATCTCTCCCTATCTACTGGTTCCTTCCCTGCTGACTCCAAACATGTCCAGGTCTCACCATCCTTAAATGATCTTCACCAGACCCTTGATACCTTTTAGCTATTGTTCTATATATCTCTTTCCTTTTTCAGACAACTTCTTAGAATAAATTATAGACATTCATTGCCTCTATTTCCTCTTCCATCAACTCTTTACTCCTTGAAATCAGATACTAGACCTCAGCATAAAAATATAACTACTCTCCCTAAAGTTGAATTGTCAAATCAAAGGGTCTTTACTCAGTCTCCATCCTTCTTGACCTATCAGTAATTGCATTTGATACTAATCAATCAACTCCTGGATATTCTTTTCTGGGTTAAAGATATAATAATCTTCCTTAGCTCTCCTCTGACCAATCTGATCAGCCCTTCTCAATCTGTTTTGTGCTTTTCTCTCTCTCCCTGATTCTGTCTCTGCTTCTCCCTCTGTTTTTCTTTCTTTCTCTCTCTCTCTCTCTCTTTCTGGTTCTACCTTTCCCCTCTCTTTTCTCTCATTATTAATCTCACAAATTTCCACCTAAGCAGATGAGTCCCAGATCTAAGTATATGACTCTAATCTCCTCAATTCTTTTTTTTTTTTAGCTTTTGCAAGGCAATGGAGTTAAGTGGCTTGCCCAAGGCCATACAACTAGGTAATTATTAAGTGTCCAAGGCCAGATTTGAACTCAGGTCCTCCTGACTCCAGGGCCAGTGCTCTATCCACTGCGCCACCTAGCCACCCCAGACTCTAATCTCTCTCTCCTGAACTCAAATGCTAAAAGATCAACTGTCATTTGGACATTTCAAGTTTAACCTGTTCACAGTTGGACTCATCATTCTTCCTCCAAAATCCATCATTCTTCTGAATTTCCCTTTTTCAATCCTCCTGATCTTATTTTTCCACTGAACCTAGAGACTTCTAGAAGAAAGAGTGAGGTTGGTGACTTTTTATAGCCCACCTACACTTAAATCCAATTCACTTGCAAGGCAGGACATCACCATCTTGATGTATGATCTTTTTTGAGAACAAAGGACACAAAATAACAGCAAACAACAAAAATTTCTATAAAAATATTATCATCGAAGTTGTGAACTGATCCAGTCATTCTGGAGAGTAATCTGGAACTATACTCATAGAGCAATAAAACTGATCTTACTCTTTGACTCAGCAATACCAGTACTAAGTCTGTATTCCAAAGAAATCATAAAAAAAGTGAGAAAACTCTCACATATTCAAAAATATTTATAGCAGTATTTGTAGTGGCAAAGAACTGGAAATTGAGATGTCCATCAATTGAGGAATGATTGAACAAATGTTTTGGAGTACTATTGTTCTATAAGAAATCATGAGTAGTTGGACTTCAGAGAAGCATGAAAGACTTGCATGAACTGATGAACTGAGTGAAGAGATCAGAACCAAGAGAACATTGTACATGTTAACAACAATATTGTGAGATGATCAACTCTGAAGGATGTAACTTCTCTCAACAGTTTTAGATCAATGACAACCCTGAGAAACCTGCTATAGCCAATGCCATACATATCCGGGGTGGGGGGAACTATGAAATCTGAATGCAGAAAAAAAAGCATACTATGTCCATTTTTTTACAAATTTTTATATTTTTCCTTTCTTTCTAATGTTTTTTTCTTTCCCCTTAGTTCTAATTTCTTTTCAACAACACGACTAATACATAATACAAATGTACATGTACAACTTTTACCAGAATGTTTGCCAACATGGGAAGGGAGGAGGGAAGGGAGGGTGGTAGAAAAATGTGAAAGTCCTAAATTTACAAATGGATGAATGATGAAAAACTACCATTGCATATAATTGGAAAAATAAAATAAAATTTCAATAGAAAATAAAAGTATCACCACCCTTTCAGTCTCCTATGTTCACAAACTTGAATCCTTGTTTCCCTTTGTCCCACATAATCAAGTAATTGTCAAATTTTACTTCTACAAAAGCTCTTTTCCCTCCTTCTCCCTTCTAGAGCTTAGCCAAGCTCTCAATCTCCTTTTAGGCAATAGATGCCCAATCTCTCTGCCTCAAAACTCTCCACGCTCCAAACAATTTTCCACACAACTGCCTTATTTAAACATGGTTCTGACTGTTATTCCTCCATTCAGCAAACTTTGATAGCTGTCCATTGTTTCTAAAATTAAATAAATAAATTACATAAATTAAAATTACATAAATAAATAAAAATAAAAAACTCTTCTGTTTGACTTTTAAAACCCTTTACAAAGACTTTCATTACTGGTCCCAACTTACCTTCTCAATGCATTTTTACATTGATCTCTTTCCATTATTCTATGACCCAGTCAAACTGGTCTTCTTCTTGTTCCTCATATACAGTGTGTTATCCCTTCTCTGTGTGTCTTTGCATTAGCTATGCCCCATGCCTTTACTCCTCTGTCATATAGAATCTTCCTTCAAGACTCAGCTTACTATCTTTTCTACATGAAGATTTTCCTGACCTTCCCAACTGCTGGTGCCCTCCCTCCTTAAACTCTTTTGTAATGATATTGTATTTTTGTGTTTATGCTCATAGAAATACCTACTGCCTCCCCAATAAAATGTAAGCTGCTTGAGGTCAGGAACTCTGCAGGAGAGGGATAAGCCAAGCCTCCCTATTAAATTATGAGCTCCTTGAGTGCAGGTTCTATCATTACTTTCCCAGCATCAAATTCAGAGCTTTGTACATAGTTGGTCCATATTTATAGAGTTGTAATGAATAGGCTTCTGAAGTCATTTCTTTCCAACCCTCTGACTGGTTTGCTTACCTGAAATGATTAGAGGGCTGAGGGAACTCCAGATGGAGAAAAATACAGCTTGAAATTGTGTGACTCTGGTTTTCCCAGTGGAAAGAACTCAGATGGGGAAAGCTCCCTGGGGGTTGAAACCATGGGTTCATAGGAATTTGTTTTGGAAAGAGTCTTATAACAATGGTCAAATCTAGTTGCCTTGTTTACAGTTGAAGAAACTGAGGTTTAAAGAGGTCCATTGACTAACAGATCAGGATTTCAACAAAGATCCTCTGATTTCAATTGTCTTCCCTCTTAGCTTCCAGGAATAAAAGTGGGACCTAGAGAGTTGGCGAAGATTATGAGGTTTTGTAGCTACACATGTAAGATGTTACATCTTAGATGTTTGATGAGGGCTATGATTAAAGGATTGACAATATTCAAGGAAAAATTTTGACTTTAGTAGCTGCAGAGGTCTACTTCTTGGACCCCTACACTCTGATTTCCTTCTCGCCTCTTTTCTTAGGGGTCTCCAAACTGATGAACTCCTTCAGTGTTAGAGATCACTGAGAAGAGAAAATTCCATCCACATGTGAGAAAGTTGAGTGGGGGAAGAGGAGGTTGGGAATGAAAGGCAGAAGGGGAGGCAAGAGGTCATTGGGATTTTGTAGCAAACAGAAGGAGGATGGACTGAATCCCACAGGCTCCTTATTGGGCTAAGATCATCCAAAGAGAATTGGGAACCCTGTGTCCAGAAAAACAGATAACTGGCAGAAGAGGGTTTAGTTAAGAGATGGTATGGGGGGTTGCTTAATTGTGGCACACAGGAAGTGTTAGAGATGGTTGCCAATCTTTCAGGAAGGGCAGAGAAGTCCCATGGTCACTTGTGAACTTGGTGGGAGTGTTTGACTGCTGGGGAAAACCAAAGTTTTCCTCAAGGAAATGTCAGAAAATGGCCCAAGATAGGGAGGAATGAGTACTTGTAGCTGAACCCCAGTGCTCGTTCTCTGTCTTTTGACTGGACCTCACCTTGAGATTTTAGACTGGTGGCCCTTGTCCCAGCCTGGACTCTAAGCTACTTGGTCTTTCCCCAACTTTCCTGGCCTTGGCCAACTGGAAACTACCTTCTTCCCCTTAGCTTAACTGGTATATAGGGTGGATTTTCTGAAAAGTTTTTTAATAACCATTAAGGAAAAGGAAAAATAAAAGGGAATGCAGAACACAAGCCTAATGAGTTACTGATCCCAGGAGGGATCTAGCCATGAAGGCTGGCACAATTTCCTCTGCTAATGACCTGTCCCTTCACCCGAAAAAGAGCCCTGGATTCAATTAAATTCAACAAACATGGAGAGTGCACTGGGGACAAGGGAGAGATCTAAAATGTATTAAAATAAGAACAGAGAAAAAATTCACTTTTAGGCAATAGTGGAAAATGTGATTGGCATTCAAGTCTCCACTGGTCTCATCAGTTAGGGAGAACACTGCCTAGCATCTGGGAAAGGAAGGGGAATCTGGAAAGGTAGAGGCTACAGAGTCTGGTAAAAGGTTTGCAATCTCCTCCTCACCACACCAGTGAACACATCCTAGATAGAATCATTCTTCCTTTTCCTCAGGCTATGAGCACTCCAAGTCATGGCCTTGTTCTTCTCCACCATTATGCTTCCTGCTATCAACTTGAGCCCCACTAGTTATCTTCCCTTCATTGTTAGGGACCTGTGATTATAAAGGGACCTGTCCTTTATATCAGTTAACCACTTTATATCAATTAACTTTTCATAATTAAAACAAATATCAAACATTTTTGCTAATATTTGCCTTTATACCACCTCATTCCCTGGGGAGAGAGGATTCAACTTAGCTCAGTTCCTAGATAGTATTGGTCCCTTCAGTTTCACATTCAGAGGAGGCATCCTGTTGGATTAGTCATTGTCTCAGCTATCACTGACCTGGTCACTCCTTATTTCTTGGAGTACCGATGTTGTATAGATTCCAAAAGGGTCATTCCTTACTTCTCAGGGTATCAACGTTGCATAAGTTCTAGAATCTAGGTTCTAGAATGAGGGAATACTAGAGCACCCTCCTGTCTTTTCAAACCAAGTTGGTTGAGGGCTCCAATCTCCACCTAAAAGGGGAAAGGAACCCAGAGGCCAGTGACTGCAGCCTTTATATGAGGCTATATGTCCCCAAGGTGGAAAAGGGTCCCTGACCTTTTTCCTTAGAGAATTGTTTCTCCCTTGGACAGAATCACTAAATGAAATCAAGAGGAGGGGACCAGAAGTGAGTCTTCTCTTTGACATGTAGTTAAGCAGCCAGCACCAGTAACAGAATGTTCATAATATGGTCCATCATCTTGCCAAGACACTTGGATTCCAGATCTTTGTGATTCTCCAGGAAGCAAGGTCCCTAGCTTCCCCGTTGGCAGAGGATGTATCAGCCAAGCTAGCCAGAGGGGTCTGTTCGTGTGCCAACTATTCATATACAAGTGTGTATTCTACTAATATCCTCACCAGTATACATGTACCAACAAATTAAGAGACTTAGCTTTGTCTTTTAATGTTCTAAGTTCCCCTCTACCTCTAATAGGACTCTCTGAGGCCCAATCCTCTATATCCCTAGGATCCTTCTAGCTCAAATATTATTATTTTAATGTCTTTTTGAGAGCCTCCATTTGATGGTCCACTGAAAAGATAATTAAATTCTCTTGGTCTTATAGCTCACAAGAGGCTGAGCTGGGATTTGAATCCAGGGCATTTGAATCCAAGTCCAGTATTATTCCTAGTCTCCTCTTTCCCCTGCTTCAGTCTTTTGTGAGTTCCTTTAACTAGTTTATTCATTATTTCTGCCCTTTCTTGTACTCCAAGGTTCTGGGTTATGATTGGGGAGCCTTCTGCCCTAAATGGAATCCCATTTCTAAGGCCATTCTAGTGCAGTGGAAATACTGTTGAATTTTGAATCAGGGACCTGGATTTGAATCCTTGTGTTGTCTCTTATAACCTGTGCTACCTTATGAATTATATGTTCACTTATAAAACTGTTATCTTTTTAACTTATTACATGTGTACTTATAAACCTGTGCTACCTTCTTAACTTGTTATAATGCACAATTTTAAACCTGTGCTACTTTAAGTTATTAAATATGCATCTATAAGCCTGTTACCTTATTAATTTATTATAGATGACTTATAAACCTGTGCTACTTTATTAACTTATTATATGTGTACTTATAAACCTATTACCTTATTAACTTATTATATGTGCACTTAGTTACCTTATTATCTTATTATATGTCCCCTAATAAATCTGTTACCTTATTAACTTATTATATATGTACTTTCAAACCTGTGTTACCTTATTAACTTATTATATGTCCACTAATAAACCTGTTACCTTATTAACTTATTATATGTGTGCTTATAAACTTATGTTACCTTATTAGCTTATTATATGTGCAGTTATAAACCTGTTTTACCTTATTAATTTATTATATGTGCACTTATAAACCTATGCTACCTTCTTAACTTGTTATATGTACACTTATAAACCTGTGCTACTTTAAGTTATTTTATTTGCACCTACAAGCATGACACCTTATTAATTTATTACAGATGACTTATAAAGATGTACAACCTAATTAACATATATACAGTTATAAACCTGGGTTAGCTTATGAACTCATTATATGTGCACTTATAACTTGTTATCTTATTAACTTACTATACATGCACTTAGAACCTTTGTTTACCTTATTAACTTATTATATGTGTACTTAGAACCTTTGTCATCTTGTTACTTTGTTATATGTGCACTTATAACCTGTTACCCTATTAACTTATTATATATGTACTTATAAATTTGTTACCTTATTATTATTATTAATATATTATATTATTATTCTACGTGCACCTTTAACTTGAAATCATATTAGCTAATTATATGTGCACTTAGAACCTTTGTTACCTTGTTAACTTCTTATATGTGCACTCATAACAGGTGTTACCTTGGGCATGTGCTTTGCACCTAGTAAGCTCTTAATACTTATGAATCACTTGTCCCACTCCCTAATGGAGCCTCAGTTTCCTCATGATTTTCACTTAGAACCTTAGAATTCTAAATCTATGTTCACATGAGGAGCCACAGTGAGTGAGCTGTAAGGATCAGGCAACATCATAAGGTGGAAAGAACACGACAGGTCCACAGGCTTGTGTTTCAGTCTTGACACTCATCATTTTTCAGGGGAGTTGAATGTTTAAGATCTCCCATAGGAGCAGTTAGGTAGCATAGTCTACCTATGGTAGACTGGTCTTGAGTTCAAATCTGGGCTCAGATACTATTTGTATGACCCTGAAGAAGTCATTTAAAACCTATTGTCTAAAAAAAAAATTTCCTGTAGTTCTAGGATTCTCTCACTTGTATATCTTGGCATCATATCACTGGTGTGATGGTCCTTTTCAAGAATGAAAGACAAACAACAAGCAATCTATTTTCATTTTACATATATATATATATATATGTATGTGTGTGTGTATACATATATACATATATATATATATATATATATATACATATATATATATATACCTTTTGTACAGAGTTGCTTGAAAGTTTGTCCCCTGAGTCGGACTTTTTCAGTGGCAAGGACTGTCTTTTCCCTCTTTTTGTAACCCCAGCACTTAGCACTATGACTGATCTATTAGTAGGAACTTCATAAATCTTTGTTGGTTGACTAGTTCTGCTTTGTTTGTGTTTCTCTAGGCATACAATGGACTCAGTGGAGTTGTCATTGCTACTCTTGGGTAGGCTTCTGTCAATGTCCACATATGGGCATGTGTATTTTCTTTGTGTATGTGACAAGCTAAGAGAGGCAAGAGGAAAGAACCTTAAAGGGAGCAAGGAGTGGAAGCAGAGACCTTAATTGTCTAAACATGAAACATCTTCTGCCCATAGAGTTACAAAGGTAATAACTTTAATTCCATATGTCAACTAAGCATCCATCTTTGCCATTCTTTCTTTCCCCTTCTCTCCTTCCCCTCTCACTAGTTTATCCTTTTTAAAAATTTTTTTTTTATTTTTTGCAAGGCGATGGGGTTAAGTGGCTTGCCCAAGGCCACACAGCTAGGTAATTATTAAATGCCTGAGGCCAGATTTGGACTCAGGTACTCCTGACTCCAAGGCCGGTGCTCTATCCACTGCACCACCTAGCTGCTCCCCTAATTTATTCTTATAGACCTTCCCCTTCTCCTCTTTCTTTCTGCCCACTCTCCCTCCTATGTTCATCCTTCCTGGCCTACCTTCCTTTCTCTTCCCTCTCCTCTGCAGTTTGCTCTAGTTCTCACTTTGGGGGAAAAAAAATATCTGTTCTAGTCAAAGAAATTCACTCCCTGAGTCTGCCCTTCAAACCCGACAGATTTATTTTTCTAGAATTTTGAAGAAAAAATGCCTCTGATGGCCAGAAGATAACTTGATTCCTTTCTCCTTATTTTTGTGTTCCCAGAAGTTATGGGATTTTCTTCTGATGTTTGGAAGCTGGGGAGGAAGGGAAGGAGGAATTCAGTCTAGAGTAATGTCTGAGACTCATACATGGGGCACCAAGGTCCATTTTACCCATGGGTGGACCAGATGACTCCTTATAAGAAAAAAAAGGAACTCTTTTTTTCCCCTCTTCTAAAGATGAGGACATTAAGCTAATGACTTCTGGAGTCCTTTTCATGGACTTCAGAGCTGAGACTCTGGCATCATCTTCACAGTCTTACAATCTGATTTTCTTGTGGGAGCCATGGAACCAGCACTTAATCAGTGATAATGGTGGCTAGGGTGTAACTAATATATGAAGAATAGTGGTTGCCCCTCTACAAAGCTAACAGACCCAAGTGGAGTCTAACCCAATAGACTCATTAAACTCCTGGTTTAACCACTGAACTATCTGCTCTTTTCTGTGGGCAGCTAACTTTAACCAAATCCAGGCATCGGAACGATTTCCCGTCATATATAATGTCCTTTGAGATTACTTTCTCTGAAGACTTTAGGAAATATTTTCCATTGGTCATACTCACTAGCTCCTACTTGTCCCCTGTCCTGCTCTAGTTCCTCTGCAATTGAGCAAGCTATTCTTCTAATATTGTCTCTAATTAGTTGAGAGAAAAGGAAAAGCAGATAAATAGGAAATGATATAATCGAATTCCTATTCCATAAGTCCCCCACGGCTACTCCATTTTAGTCCCTATCCTGTTCCATATCCCCATTGTTCCCATCTCTTTCTCCCCATCTTCACCTTTATTCCCAAGCTGTCTGTGGACTGAAAGAGGTGGGAGTCCAAGACCGAGGCTAATTAAAAACTCTGTGTTAACAGATCAACTTAGGAAAATAGAAGTTCTTCACAGTCACCCAAGTTTCCATACTCAGTGTCAGCCCCCAGATCCAATGAGTTGCCAAATTGTATCAACTGTCCTTTCATGTCTCCCACATCAACTACTTCTCTCCATTCACAAAATCATGACCCTAGATCATGTCCTGATCATCTCTCACCTGAATTGAGAGAAATTATTTTCTAATATATTAATAACCAATTATTAAATTAGAATTAAGTTTTTTCCCCTTATTTCCTCATCCAGGGACCAACTCCTGTAGGCCAGTCAGTCAGTCTTTGAAGGACATTGCTGATAGATGAGATTGCTCAATTCTTCTGGGTATCTACTATGTGATCTTGGGCAGGACCCCACCCAACTAGAAGACCTTTCCTTCTGTTTAAAGGGCAAACAGTATTTAATCTAGGTTAATTCTTACCCTTAAGAAATAAGCTCATATCATTATATCCTCCATTGGAGTTTAGGGTAACTTGGTTTTATAAAAGAAAATCAGCTAGAGTGGTCTGGGTAGAGATGGATTCCTTTGTCCAAATTGCTGAAGGTGGCCAAGTCTCACCATCAAGCCACATTCTCAGCAGAGGAGTTGAAGTCTTTTAGTCCACCTCCTCACCAAATAGGGTTGATTTTTACTTATTAGGGACACCTTCTTTTCCAAAGATATTTAAGCATTCAGTGATCTCCATGTTTTATATTTGGTTACCAAGAGAGATCATTGACCAACAATTTATTGATTATTTGCTAGCCTAATTAATAAATTAATTATTAATTATCCAGAAACTTTTACTTGGTTTTTCATTCATCATAGGGATCTTCTTCTCCAAATTGGTCTTCTCCAAATTGGTCTCCCTTTCTCAAATTTTCCCCTACTCCAGCCTAAAGCTCCCCAAAGGAATTTTCCTTGAGCATAGATCACCCCAATGCTCAATAAATGCCAGTAACTCTTTATTGCAAACTCCTTTGTTTGACTTTTAGAACTTATTAGAATCTGACTCCAGAGTATCTCTCTAGCCTTATTATATGTTATTCCCCTTTATGAACTCAACAGTTTAGCCAAACTGATTTTCTTCCTATTCCTCACATGAAATTCCTTCTTCTCTGACATGGAAAATACTCTTTCCCCACCACCCCTCAAACTGCTTGTTTTTGTCAATGTTCAGCACAAGCATCACTTTTGACATGAGACTTTTCCTCATATCCTCAGCATCAAGTGTACCCCTCGTGACATTGCATACATTTTGTCTATATCTTATATAAATTTGTGTGTATGCATGTGACCTCTTCTTATAGAATGGGAGCTGTTTCATTTGTATTTTTATATTTCCATCTCCAAGCATCATATCTGGCATATTGAATACTTGTTGATTTTTGCTGGCTGCCATGCCTTTCTAAAGCTGATTCCCATTTATCAGATTTTCAAGACAACCTATGAGGTTAGTAGAGCAGGTGGTACTATCCCCATTTTTTAAATGGAGAAACAGAGAATTTGAGATGTAAAATTAGTCAGGCAAGAGTTACAGGGTGCTTTAGCAGCAGAGCCAGGACAAGAAGTCAAATGTCTCAACCTAGAAATCAGATTTTCCAGGTCTTGTGCTTTCCTTAACAATACTATATGAGGGTCAGTATAGTTAATTGAACTTATGGTCAGAGAGACAACAAATACTCATTCAAATCTATAATTTTCAATTTAGGTAAAATCATTTTCCCTGTCCAGACCTCAATTACAATTTCTATAAAAAGAAGAGGAACTACAGGCTTTAATGCTAGTTGGGATCTTAGAGGTTAGCTGCAAGTCTGAGTTAAGTGGGGAGTTTTAACCCTAGGATACAGGCTGGATGGTGCTGATAGCCCAGCCGGGAAGCCTCAGAAGCCAAGATCCTGAGATGCTACCCCAGGGGCTGCTTTGAACTAGAATGAACCGAGACTAATATTAAGCAAGAAGTAAGGGAAGCTGTGAACCTAATTCCCCTCCTTTCCTCAGAGACTTAAGTGGGGGGGGGGGGATTATGGCTCTGTGGTATTGGGGGGAAATGTTTGTACTTGCTATAGCTTTGAAGTAAATATTCCTCTGTAAAAGCCAATTAGTCAAGTGGTTAAATGGAACTGGAGATTTGGGGCCCTTAAAATTGGGGGAATTCAACTGGTAAGGGCTCTTTCTATTCAATGGCAAGGAAGTGACAGAGGCCCAGAATATTGCAAGATCCTGGGGGAGGGGAAAGGTAACAGATCTGGCCTTCAGGGACTAGGGTCAGAGTGAACCCCACTATCCTAGAAACTTCCCTCTTCTGATTGGCTCCAATTTATCTGGTCTTGGTCTTCTTTGTACATAGCTGTCAGCATGTGATCTTCTCTAATTAGACTGTGAGCTCCTTGAGAACAGGGACTAGTTTTTGCCTATCTTTGCATTTCCAGAATTTTGGACAGTGATACATATGCTTGTTCATTGAGTAACTGTCTGTAAAACAGAGGAATATTTATTTCAAAGCTCCAGCAAGTACAAACATTTTCGTCCAATACCACAGAGCCGTAATTCCCCCTATACCACTTAAGTCTCTGAGGAAAGGAGGGAATTAGGTTCATAGCTTACCTCAGTTCTTATATAATATTAGTCCTAGTTCATTTTAGTTCAAAGCAGCCCCTGTGGTAGCATCTCAGGATTCTGGCTTCTGAGGCTTCCCTGCTGGGCTATCAGCAACATCCAGTCTGGATCCTAGGGTTAAATGAACAGCCTATCTCATTGTTGTAAAGATGAAATGAGATAACAGATGGTAAAATGCTTTGTTGCAAAGATGAAATGAGGTAACAGATGGTAAAATGCTTTTCAAACTATAAAGAATTGCAACCAAGTTCTTAATTTGAGGAAGTTGTTGGCATCCTTAAGAGGACCACTGCCCCACACCAGGGATTTCTTTAAAACCTCTGGAGTTGGGCTGTCTTCCCAGTCTCAGGCCCTGTCTTAGGGAACACTGTGTTCCCTGGGGAATGAGCCCCCCAGAACACCAATCTGAAGGGGGGTGCATCCTACCTGGACAGTTTCCCTCAGGCCTGTTGGGCTACTGGCCAGCAATGAACATGTGGAGATGACATGAAGCAGGCCCGGCCCCCTGTGGGAGCTGGTCAGCCCCCAGGGGCCATCTGTGTCCATTCCTCTGTCTCCAGTCTTGGGATCCTCAGGGGCTGGACTGTGTCCCTGGAAAGAAGAGGTCTGGAACTCTTTGATGGATATCATGTCACACATCTGGGTCAGACTGGCCTGACAGGGGCGTGGCTCCATCCAAACATGGGGTGGACTTTGGCGAACAAGGAGGGAATGAGAAAAGATGAAAACCATGGTCCCATCCTGCAATAATAGGGAACTTATATAACTTTAGCTCTTGTTTCTTCATAACCTGGTCTAGTGGTCTAAGTTCTGGATTCACAGTCTGAAGGACCTGCGTTTGAGAATAGACTTAATAATAATCACTAAGATTAATATAGCCTTTTAGTTTAAAATAGCCTTTGCAAAAAAGTTGTGTTATTCAATATTTACCACAATCCTGGGAGACAATTACTATTATTTATTATTTATTGTTTAGTTATTATTATTCTCATTTTGAAGATGAGACAGCTGAGATCAAGAGAGACAAAGTCACTTGTAAAAAGTCATCCAACTAGTAACTGTCTGATGTAGCTTTTGAATTCAAGTCTTCCCAACTTCAAACTCAGCATTTTCTCTCCTATTCCACCTACCTCCCAACTTGGCTGATTACCTTGAGCGGGTCACTGAAGTTTGACTTGATATATTATACGAGGTCCCTACTAAATCTGTTGTAAATAAGGATGAAATGACTGAGTAAATCATGAGGTTGCTCCACTTCACTTATAATAATTGATTAGATGCTTAATCAATCTTAATCATAGGCTTTAAGTGTGAAATCTCTAAAGATCATTAGACAAAGTGCAATGATTCCTGGAAGTCTCTCCTAATTGATGGATGAATTTTGCTATGCCCTTTGGGTTCTTCATAAAAGTATTTAGTTAGCTAAAATTGATAAATTCCAGAGAGTGGAAAGACAATGATGTTTGTCCCTTGGTTTTTGAAGGAGACCATGACATCAGAGGGATAATTCCATGACATTGGATTTAAGTGAAGAGGTGCTGTGCTAAGTTGCCAGCCTCACTTTCTCCTCTGGAACCATTTGGGTCCAGAAGCCAGATATGTATCAGGATGACTAGAGATAGCCCTGTAGATGAGACAAACAGGGTTAAATGACTTGCCTGGGTTCACATAGCTAGTAAGTGTCTCAGACTGGATTTGAACTCAGACCCTCCTGAGTGCAGGGCTGGTACTCTACCCTTGGTGCCATCTAGCTGAAGAGTAATTACCTGAAGGGAAATGAAAAGTCTCAACTTTGACCTCTCCTCTCTTTTGGCTGAAAGAGGACTTTGTGAATCTTAACGGGTTTGGAGGATGTTGGGTTTCCCATCTTCCCATTTGTATCCTAATGGCATCCTTGGATCTGCTGATGGTAGAGTCTGCATTGATAACCAAGGACAGAATAGAAAAAAATTATGACTCCACAAGGAACCTATTAAAGTAATGATACTATGCTTATCTGCAACTTCTTGAAGCACCCTATGAATGAAAGAAAAGTACTTCCATCAGCTAGGAGCTGTGAGTTATTCTGTGGTCATGTGGGCTCTCTAAGCTTGAATCCACTCTTCCCCTGTGAACTTGTGGGATAGTTTCACAGGTTTCTGGGGGTTGTTTTGTACCAATTATTTTTAGTGCCAATACTTTAATAAATAACCTTTTTAAAAATTTCCTATGTTTGAATGACTAAATTGATTCTCAAGTAATAATCCTAGGTGGAAGTAGCTGATAGTATTAGAGAATCACCTCCAACTCCTTAGGACCACACCTTCCTGGGGAAAAGATGTGGCCTTGCTCTGGGACCCACAACTAATCTATTAGAGTGAAAGCTGAGATAATAATCTTCAGATCTTATATAGTTTATATGTAAATTGTTATCTTACATTCCCAAGGGTAGTGAAAAGATCACTACTTTTAGGACTAGTAATGATGGACTGTCCAGCACACCATGTCCAATGGGAGGAAGACCATCAGAAGCAGGGTGATGATGTCATCAGAAGATATAGGGGTCCTGTAATGTTAGACGTATGAGCTGCCTCTCCATGTGCACCAGACATAACTGTTCCCTATGTGTGTGGTCCTCCCCATATATGCCCACACACAGGGCCTGGCACAAATTAAATGCTTAATAAATATTTATTGATTTCCCCTGTTCAAATGTGCTCCCTACTCCCTGCATGTGTATGTATGTATGTATATATATATATATATATATATATATATATATATATATATATATATATATCTTATGTCTGCTTTTCCCACTGATTTTATGAGATTTTATGAGATGTTATGAGCTTTTGCTGTTTTGTAAATGCCTTTGCTTTGAAAAAAATTATGTCCTTTGAATGACTGGTAAAAATAAATACACTGATGGGGGCTAAAAAAATTTTATATAGATGTGAGACAAGGACCAGCTTTTCCTGAGTCTCTATGAGGAAAGGAGAGGCATCCCATCCTTTGCATTTATCATTTCATGTGATCTTCAGGGAAATTCTGTGAGGAAAGTAGTAAAATTATTTTTTCTCCACATTTTAAAAAAGAACCTGAAATTTAGAGAAAGGAAATGGCTTGTTCAATATCACAGAGCTCTTCTGATCCCTGTTAGGGAAGATGGGGTTGAGAGAGAGGGGAGAGTATGGATGAAGTGAAGAGGGATCCTCAAAGTAGAATTCCCTTTGATTTCTTTTCAGACAGCCTCCTTCCAGATCCAGGGTGCTGCTGGTGGTGGTAGAGAGCTAATGCTCATACCTAGGTTTGGTGAAACTCATGAGAGGTGCCCTTCAGACCCAAGAGCCAGGTGGTGTTCCAGACTAGGCCACCAATGAGGTCACTCTGGGGTCTGGGGAACAGCCCAGTCAGACGGGTGTTTCACAAGGACAGGAGCCCCTGGGGCAAGGGGGTGGGGGAGCTGTTAGAGGCCCAAACATCTGTCTTGAACATCTGTTTCCTCTTATGCCCAGTTCTGTGGGCTGGCCTCCAATCATCCTCCTATGTTCCACACACACACTCCTCCCACCCCCTCCCCTTAATAGAACTATTGCGCAAGAGGGCAACATGGGCCAACACGCCAGGCTTCACGGGACTTGGCACCTGCCAGTATTCCCTGGTGAGGATGCTCAAGAACAACAACATGGCCTGTTTGGTGTTGCCTGGCTCTCCTCTTCCGTCCCGGCTTCCAGACCCCTCCCAGGATTTTCATCATCATTGTCTCCTGTCATTTTCCCATTGAACATCATGTAGTTCTTCAAAACTAACAAGGCCAATTGGAAGAAAGAAAGGATCACCAAGGCCAACACCCCAGTTTTGTTGCTAGATGGTGCAGGAGATGGAATGCTGGGTATGGAATCAGGAAGATTTGAGTTCAAATCTAGCTGTAGGCAATTACTAGCTGGATGACCCTGGGCAAGTCACTTAACCTCCTCAGTTTCCTTATCTGTAAAATGGAAAAACAATAACCCCTATCTCCAAGGGTTGTTGTGAGGAACAAAGTCTTGAATTGTAAAGTAATTAGCAAAGGGGTTGGCATATAAGAAGTAACTTATTATTGGTGATATTATTATTATTATTATTATATTTAGAAGAAACTGAGGTCTAGAAAAAAAGGGAATCACTCAACCTGAGGTCACATCAGAAGTTAAGTGGCAGATCCAATGGTAAGACTCTAACCCAGGACTTCTGGTTCCAAATCCAGTGGTTTTCACAACAGTCTGACAAATTTCCAATTAAACTCTCCCCTTACTCCCCTGCAGTCCAGGCCACCCCTGGGCTGTCAGCAGTGCCTGGAGGAATGGGGATAGGACACTCTGAGCTATCCACTAGCCCTTTATCCGACAGCCCACCACCCATGTTTGGGAGGGAATCAGTCAGTGACTAGGGTGGGTCAAGATTAAGCCCAAGGCTTAGTGTGTGGCCAGGACTGGCACTTCATCTACAGTCAGTTTAAGGGTTCTGTCTGTGTTCAAGATAAAGACCTTAGCCTGTGGCCAAAGTCAGGACTCTGTTACCAGGGTCAAGACTGGGTCTCTGACCAAGAGCAGGCCCTCAGACTGTGGCCAGAATTGGAGCTCAGTCTGTGACTAGAATTAGGGCTCAGTCTGTGATAGACTAAGAATTTTAGTCTCTTGCTGAGAAAGAGTATTTTTCTCTGTGTGAGGCCACCAGAAACCTGCAGTCTTGGCCTCATTAGAGTCCTGTGAACCGATTCCTTGGCAAATGGGTCCAGGCTGCTCTGTATCAACACAACTTAGAGTGGTACTTTAAATTCTGAGCAGTTTAGCAAAGTTCTTCAGACATCTCCCACCTTTCAAATCTCCCCAGTCCTAGGCCCCAGAAATGCCTTTGCTCAGCACCTTAATATGGAGTTGGGGGGCTGGTAAAGTGGATCTCATGGGGTCTGCTAGAGCAGTCCTCCTCCAGACCCCCAAGCCCTCAGTAGGGTGTCTTTCCTTCCATCTTCACAGGGAGGCTACGAGGGGGTCCTGGAGCCCAGCATGGCCCAGCCCAGCCCAGCCCAGGCTTGGCCCCAGCCCTGGCCAAGACGTCTGGCAGCTGTGTTTACTCAGAGCCTTCCAAGGAGCGTTCCTGCCCTTGTCGGCCGAACTCTGCTCCCAGCTCCCATCCAAAGGAAGCTATGTTTCAACAAATCCATTTCACTGCTAATGGATGCCCTCCTTCTTCCTGCTCACTCTCCCCCCCCCCCCACTTCCAAGGACTTTTTTACATATTACCGTAAAGGCCGAGTTCACTGGTTTTTTTAGTTCACTGGTTTTTTTGTCTCATATGAGGTGGCAGGTGAGAAGCAGATGAGACAAGTAGTGGGACCTCCATACTAGGAAAGACAAGGCTGGCTTCTCTGCCTTGGGTCATAATAATTGCTCAGATGAAATTAGGAACGGAAACAGGTCCCTCCTCATTTTACAGAGAAGGAAACTGAGGCTTACCCAAGTTGGTATCAGAGATGACCTGAATCTCAGTCCAATCCCCTTCCCACACATTATCCTGCCTCTCCCATATAATAGCCCCAGAAATGTAAAGTGAGTTAAAACTCTTTTGTCTCCATGATTTCATTTGAATTTCATAAGAACACTTTGATGAACAAATGTTGTTATTCCCATTTCATGGAGTTGAAAATTGAGGCCTAAAGGGTCACGGTTATTTATTATCTGCTCTTAGATCTCCCAGACCCATAGTTTGTTTTACCATCTACTCCCTTATTCTTTAGGCCACATTGCCTGTCACTCATTAGAATCAGAAAGATGAATGATATTACCTGGGGCCCAGCCCAATGGGCTGTTTAGAAGAGCCTGGGACTAGTTTTTGCTGTGTTAGGATCATCCCTTAGTCTGGGTAAGTTGAAAATCATTTCTGATTTATCAGAGGGTCTTTTGGAATAGAATGGGATGGGATGGTGACTGGTTCTATCCATATAATAATAAAGATGCTGACATCATACAGCGGTCTATGGTTTACACGGCTCTTACATCATTTCATCTGATCTTCAGAACAACTCTATGAGACAGATATTCCCTTCAAGTACCACTTTGCCCATTTTATGGAAGGGAAAACAGGAATCTTGAGAAATGAAGAGTGGGTTTTAAAGTCTCAGGACACAGAAACAAGAGTTTGGTACCCTTTAGCAGACTCATCTGCCTCAGCCCACATTCTGGGGAAGGAGAGTTCATAGAATGATAGAGGAATTCAAGTTTAGAGTGAAGATGAAGAAAATATGTAGATAGAACACGTTCAGAGAGAATTCCAGAGTTCAAAATGATGAAAGTTATGGGTTGTAATTGTGACTATTCTGGTCTCTGTTGTCCAAAGGTCAGTTGTCACATTTCACCTTGTCCCACAGTTCTCTGGTACATTTAGGAGGCTGAGTGACTCTTCAACCTAGACTATAGGCTCAAGTTACCAAGAGTGCTCCCCAGTTTTAAGGGTCCAAGAACTCCAATTCCATTTAGCTGCTTAATAGATTAATTTTTAGAAAGAATATTCACTTCGAAGATATTTCAAGAAACCGGAAATACCTGGGGTCTTTCTCTCTTTCTTTCTCTGTCTCTTTCTCTATCTTTTTCTCTCCTCCCTTCCAGTGGCTCCCTGTTGGAGCTCAGTCTGTGATTAGAATTAGGGCTCAATCTGTGATCAGACTAAGGGTTTTAGTCTCTTTCTGGGAAGGAGAATTTTTCTCTGTGGAAGGGGGAAGGAATTGTTAATTCAGATTGATTCAGTTCCTACATACTATTATTCCCACCAAGTTCTAAGAACTGTATCCCAGAACCCTGAAATAGACCCCAAATCTTCACACCACAGAATTTAAGGGGGCAGAGAAAGCTGTCCTTCCTACCCCCAAATTATTCTAGTGTCCATACTATGGAGAGACACAATGTTTTAACCTTGGATGCCACTGGAAGGAGTGAGAGAAAAAGATAGAGAAAGAGAAAAACACAGAGAAAAAGATAGAGAGAAACAGAGACAGAGTCAGAGACAGAGAGAGACAGCAAAAGAGGAAGACTGTCTCATCTCAGTCTGATAATTTTAAAGACAAAACTATTTCTGGATATGTAGCCAATGGGAAAAAAACCCCTACAAGATGTCCTCTCCTAGAGGCAAGTCTAGTCTCCAGAGGGTGTCTTAGATTTGAGAATGCATCAAATTCACATCAAACTCTTCCCTCCTAATATCCACCTCTGGCAAATAGGTAGGAATACAGTATTAGTCTCCCAACTCAGAACAATCTCAGGCATCTCTGAGGAAACATATCACTTGATTCCTCAGTACCATGTGGGAAAAAGCCTCAACACAGTCAACATTGCACCATCATATGCAGTCCCACAGGTACAGACAAAAATCACAATTATCACCATACATAGTTCTGAAAGACTCCTCAAACAAGGAATGCACCAAGTCTGCCTTATAGGGTGATGGTGAGATTTATACTACACTTGTCTCAGTGACTGAATGGCAAGCTAAGGGATTGATGCTGGTTGTGGAAAAAGAGAAAGTTGATTAAATTTGGGGACCAGCGTTTTTTTCTTTTTGAGGGGAGAAGGGATTGAGAAAAAAGGGAGACTGGCTTAGACAAAAGAACATAAAAGCAGTTGCTACTATTGATCCAGTGAATAAGAGAGAGGATTATGATCATAAGTGACAGTGAGGGCCAAAGCATAAAATAACTCTGCTTCTTGTGCTGGTATTTGGGGTGAGGGTGAGTAGAACATGAGAAGGAACATCTAGTTCTATAGAATGTAGACAGGGATGCCAATTATATAATATGGAAAATCTAAGGTTAAAAAAAAATCTAGGCTGAAGGGAAGTTAGCAATAGAACAGGGGATGGAGGTGAAAGACAGAGAATAGTCACAATTACAACCCCTAATCAACAAAGTACTGATAACAAGGCCCTGCCATTGATCAGGGAATGGCTAGATAAATTGTGGTGTGTGAATAAAATAGGATCAGGAGCCATTTATCATAAGAAGTGATAAAAGGAAGAATCCAGGAAGACACTGGAAGACTGAAATGAGGTAATACAGTATAAAAGCAAGCAGATCCCAGAAAATGATTTATACCAAAGTTGTTGGACATGATTCCCTCCTAAAAGGAGGCAAATTAGAATATAATCTGGAAATGCTTCACAAAAATAAATCAAAATAGAATACAACATAGATAATGGTGGTTTGTGGTTTTTTCTGAGATTAGTTTATTTTTAAAAATATTTTGTTTATTTATTTTATATTTTTGCAAACAATCTTGTTGTGAGAATAAATGTAAACCTCCCTCTCCATCCCAGAAAAATGAGAAACCTCAAGAATAGTGAGAGAGAAAAAGAAGTATACTTCAGTCTGTCTTCAGATTCCAATGGCTCTGTCCCTGGGATGAGTTGCCTTCTTTATCTGATAAATAAGTCCACCAGAGAAGTTTCTTCAATATTTTCCCCACAGTTTCTATTACTAGCTGTATTTCCCTCCACTCTATTTCTTCCCACTCTCATTTATTCTTTCTGTCCTTTCACCCTGTCCTTATTCAGAAGTGTGTTGTATCTGAGTACCCTTTCCCATGATCTTCTCTCTCTTCTATCACCTACTCCCTCCTTCCCTCCCCAATTCCCCCTTATCTCTCATTCCTTTCTTCTCATTTTTCTCTAGGGTAAGATAGATTTCTATGCCCTATTAAGAATGTTTGTTATTTCCTCTCTGAGCCATTTCTGATGAGAATGAAGGCTCACTCATTCCCCCTTGCCTTCCCCCATTCTACTTCATTGTAAAAGGTTTATCTTGACTCATGTGAAATATCTTAGCTCCTTCTTCCTCTCTTTTCTCTTCCTCCCAGTCCTTTCCTTTATCATCCATTGACTCCATCTTTTTATGTATTATACCAATATATTCAGCTCTTTCCTGTGCCTTGTTTATATATGCTCCTTCTAACTGCTCTTATAAATGAGAAAGTTCATATGAATTAGTAGAATCTTCTTCCCATCCAGGAATACAAACAGTTCAACATCATTAAGTTCCTCATAATTAATCCTTCTCATCCACCCCCTCTATGGTTCACCTGAGTCCTGTACTTGAAGATCAAACTTTCTGTTCCATTCTGGTTATTTCAATAGGAAAGTTTGAAAGTCCCCTGTTCCATTGAAAGTTCATATTTTCCCATGAAAGAGGATGTTCAGTTTTGCTGGGTAGTTGATTCTCGACTGTAAACCAAGATCTTTTGCCTTCTGGAATACCATATTCCAAGTCCTATGAGCCCTTAATATAGATGCTGCCAGATCCTGTGTAATCCTGCCTATAGAGCCATGATAGTTGAATTGTTTGCTTCTGGAAGCTTTTAGTATTTTCTCTTTGATTTGGGAGTTTTGGAATTTGGCTATAATATTCCTAGGAGTTTTTCTTTTGGGATCTCTTTCAGGAGGTGATGGGTAGATTCCCTCAATTTCTATTTTATCCTCTGCTTCTAGGATCTCAGGGCAACTTTGCTGTATTATTTCTTGAAAAATGAAGTCTAGGCTCTTTTCCCAGTCATGACTTTCAGGTGGCCCAATAATTTTTAAATTTTCTCTTTTGGATCTGTTTTTGAGGTCACTTGTTTTTCCAGTGAGATATTTCACATTTTCTTCTATTTTGGGGGGTGGGGTGGGGTTTGGTACAGTTTTATTTCTTCGTGATTTCTTGCAAAGTCATCAGCTTCCTTTAGTTCCATTATGCATTTGAAGGAGTTATTTTCTTCAGAGAGCTTTTTTATCTCCTTTTCTAGCTGGCAAATTCTACTTTTTAAGGCATTCTTCACCTCATTTGCCTTTTGCGTTGCTTTTTTCATTTGGCCTAAACTGGTTTTTAACACATTATTTTCTTCAATTTTTTTGTATTTCTTTCACCAACCTATTGACTTGGTTTTTCATGATTTAACTGCTATCCTCCCAATTTCTCCTCTACCTTTCCAATTGCTTTTTTAAAGGTTTTTTGCAAGGCAAACAGGGTTAAGTGGCTTTCCCAAGGCCACAGAGCTAGGTAATTATTAAATGTCTGAGACCAGATTTGAACCCAGGTACCCCTGCCTCCAGGGCTGGTGCTTTATCCACTGTGCCACCTAGCCCCTAGCTGCCCCTCTAATTGCTTTTCAAAGTCTTTTTTGAGTTTATCCACAGCCTGAGATCATTTTCTATTTCTCTTGGAGGTTTTGGGTACAGAATTCATTTTGTCATCTTCTGAATCTTCCATGGGACCAAAGTAATTTTCTATGGTCAGATTTTCCTTTTCCTTTGTTTGCTCATTTCTTCAGCCTATGACTGATTTACTGCATTTCCATGGCTTTGGGGGGTTTGGGGATAATCCACAGGGACCTTATTCCTCCAAGGTTTTGTGAGAAGCTCCGACTGCTCTCTTACCTGTGCTCTCAGATGTGTGTGACCACAGGCACTCTCCTTTGCCCTGGAGCTGTGAGGAAGGTCCCTGCTCAGCTATGGTGGTATGAGGCCCAAACTGCAACCTGTATCTGAGTGCGGGCAAACAGTAGATTCCTACTCAAGGGAAAGCAGAGAAACCTCTGCAGTCTCCCCCAACACCCTTACCATCTGTGGGCTAAGAGCTCTGTACATGCTGGGTGGCTCTGCTGATTCCCGTTGCAGGTTCTCACCACAGTGCTACTCTGAGGCGGGTGCTCCACTCTGGTGCAGCAGAGTTCTCTCACCACCCCTTCCAACCAAGAGGTCTGGAAACCACTCCCGCTTCCCTGGACTCAGGTGCCTGCCTGGTTGTGCTAAAAGACCTTTCCTGTGGAACTTCTAAGTTGTCTTGGACTGGAAATTGTATCACTCAATCTTTTTGTGGGTTCTGCCCCTCTAAATTTTGGCTAGAGTCATAATTTGATGACTTTTGGAGTTTTGGGGGGAATGAGTTTCCAGGAATTCCTTCCTTCACACTGCCATCTTTGTTCTTATCTCCCCTGCCCCTGCCCCATTTGTGGTTTTCTAAGTCATATATGAGGTCCTTGACACCACTGATTTTATACAATGCTTATCATAATGTAAAGGGAAAGAAAAGCAGCAAAAATAAAGTCAGCATTATAATTATAATGACTGACAGTGAAGATAAGATGTAGGGCTCTGCCTTTCCTGCAGAGGTGGGGTCCATGCTGAGAAACATTTCATATACTATGGGACTTGATTGAGCTATTGGTTCATTTTGCTCTTCAGCTTCTTCCCCTCCTTGCTTTCCCTTTAATTTTTATTATTTGCTATAAAAGATGACTTTTTAGATGGAAAAGTGAGAGGGCATATAATGGGGAAAAAAGTGATATAAAAGAAAAGATATCCATAAAAATAAGAACAGCAATTAGAATGGGGTTTTCAAATGATACAATGGGTCAGGAGGGACAGAGGACAATAGGAGCTGAAGAAAGACAAGGCCAAGGGGTGAATCAGGATGAAAGGATGGGGAGAGTAGTTAAGGCTGAGGTAAGGGTGGAGTTGTAGCTCAGCAGGTGATAACTCTGAAACATAATGATGAGAGAAGAAGAGCTGGGATTTATCTTCATAGAATGGGAGAACCAGTCGACTACCTACCATTCCTTGATCCCCTCTTGACCCATATCACCTCTGGGCATTCTCATAGTTTACTCATGTCTGTATTGTTCTCTCTCTCTGTCTATCCCTGCTGAAATCCTTCCCTTCCTCTAAAACCCAGGGAAGTGTTGATTCTACCATGAAATTTTCCCTGATCAACCCTTCTTCCTCCCTACTGGAAGCAATCTTTCCCTCCTCAATTTCCTTGATCTCTGTGGTTGATCTTACTTCTGTAATTAATTCATTTTACTTTCATTATAGTTCTTTGTGTGCCCTTTGTCTTTCAGGAGGTCTTTCCTGGTCCCCCTTGTTGTTGGAGTTTCCATCTTCCAAAAATTGCTATGGTATAGTGAAGTGAGATCCTTAACTTTTGATCCAGAGGACCTGGATTCAAATTCTAGTTCCTTGTGTGACTTTAGACAAATCTCTTTAACTCTCTACAGCTATTTCTTCACCTAAGTTTAGATGGATGAACCTGTGATTTCATACATATTTCATTATCTCTACGTGTTGTATCTTACCAGGAGAAGGTAAACTTTTTGAAAGCAGGAATTGTTTTGTTTTTCTTTGTGTAGATCTGGATCTACACATATCACATAACTTGTGTCCCTCAGACAAGTTACTCAGAACTTTAGTTCCCAGGTAATAATCAATGTGTGAAATCAATGGTGTCAAGCAAATAGAAAAGGCTCCTCAAGGACTTCATATTTCTTTCTCTTTTCTTTATTATTTATGTGTCCAACACCAAGTATGTCTTACTACCTTGTGTGTGTGTGACTGGTAACAATCTGCTTAATACATTACCATCTCACATAAGACTTTACTCATAGCAGATATTTAGTACCTATTTGCTAAGTTAGGTTGAAGGAAGATAGATTGATTGAAAGAATAGAGTGATAGGGGGCAGCTAGGTGGCCAAGTGGATAAAGCATCGGCCCTGGAGTCAGGAGTACCTGGGTTCAAATCTGGTCTCAGACACTTAATAATTACCTAGCGGTGTGGCCTTGGGCAAGCCACTTAACCCTGTTTGCCTTGCAAAAAACTAAAAAAAAAGGAAAAAAGAATAGAGTGATAGAATAGGTAGATTAGTAGATTGCTAGGATGGAGCGATTGGTAGACAGAGTGATAGAATTAGATAGATAAAATAGAATAGATACATTGATAGAAAAGATTGATTGATAGAATAAAGAGATAGGACAGACCGACAGATAGACAGCTAGATACTCATCCCCATAACTCAATTGTAGCTCCTTGATATATGCCTCATGGCATATATCATTTTTCATCCTATTATCTCCTTTAGCACTAAGTCCAGGCAATGTAGTATAATGGACAGGGTATTAGTAATAGAGTTAGACTATTGAGGTTTGGATTCTTGTTTTAACTGCTTGTCAGGTGATCTTTGGGGGGTGGGGTGGGAAAATCACTTTTGCCATTTGTAGTCTTGATTTTCTCATCTATAAAATTAAGGAATTGGATATTTTGATTTTGGGGTCCCTTCCAGATTTAGATCCTACAAACATTGTAGGTATTTGCAAATGCTTGGTGAATTAATGAATCAATCACTCATCAAGCATTTATTAAATTCTGTATTGGGCACTGTGTTAAGGATATAACAACAAATACAAATAATAATAAAATAATAATAATAATACTAGTAACTACTATTTTATAGCACTTTAAGGTTTGCAAATATTATCTTAATTGATCCTTACAACAAGTCTGGGAGGTAAATGTAATTATTGCCCCATTTTACATATGAGAAAATTGAGGCATATGGACTAAATGACTTTACCTAGGATCCCATTGCTAGGAAATTTCTGAGGCTGGATTTGAATTCATATCTTCCTGTTTCCAGGTCCAGGCATTTTGTGCACTATTCTGTCACTGTCTACTCTCAAGGAGCTTACATGCTAATAGAAAAGAAAATAATAACATATATAAGCAAACATAAAACAAACATAAAGAGGCTGTATATGAGGTGGCTTAAGAGGGAGAGCCCTTGGAATTGGGCAGTGGGAAGGAAAGGCTTCAGGTAGAAGATGGTTCTTGAACTGTGTCCTGAAGGAAGATAAGAAGCTATAGAAAATGGCAAAGTCATGGGATGAAAGACATAGCACCATGTGGGAGAAGCAGAGACAGAACCAGTTTGGCTGGCTCAGAGTACAAATAGAGAATGAAAAATTTCTACTGGTGTACTGGCTAGTGAAAGCCCAGTCTCTGGAGCTTGCCCCTTGTACATGCATTTGGAAATTTGTGGAGCCCCATTTCTGGAGTCATATAGTGCAGGGCCACTTCTCTCTGATTTAGAATATATACAAGTATTCCATGCTTATTTCCTATCAGATTACTACTACTTATGGATTAAAAGCCGGTTAGTTGGCTCATGAGCTGGAACTAAGAACTAAAAAGATGTGAATGAACAGGACTTTCTCTTTTGGTGATCAACAAGGCAAGAGTTTTTTGAATCTTCAAATGATACCTGAGGTGATACCTCAGACCTCCTCTCTCCTCTGGCCATGAACTATATGGCCATGAACTCATAGTGCCTCCTGTTTCTTCTGTCTCGACTGCCTTTCTTTCCTCATCTTATGTGAATAAATATTAAAGGTGGAAAAGACTGAGTTATGATCTTGTGAGCTTTGACGAATTGGAAGAACTACTAGAAATCCATCAACTAAAATTCATAGCAGAGTCTGCTTAGTAGTTGTGACAGTGAACCTGGTGAGGAGCCAGTCCTGAGGAGTGAGGGATTTGTTTGACCCAGTTCAATAATAAATCAGTAATGACACCAAGTCCATAAAGCAGAGGAGCAACTTGTTCCTATTGATTATTCCACACCCAAAAGTGAACTTGGTCTAATAAATGCTTAACAATCACCACTCTAAATTTTGAATCCACTCTCCCAAGGCCCTGATGTGATAAAAGATAGGCTAATCTCCTTGTCTTGAAAATCTTTGTGCCTAGGTTCTTGCTGTAATCTCAGTAAATATCTCTTTGCAAAAACTAAATTGTAGGGGTGACTAATGGATAAAGCACCAGCCCTGGAGTCAGGAGTATGTGGGTTCAAATCCGGTCTCAGACACTTAATAATTACCTAGCTGTGTGGCCTTGGGCAAGCCACTTAACCCCATTTGCCTTGCAAAAACCTAAAAAAACCTAAGTTCTTAATTCATTAATTGATAAAGAGGAGAGGTTAGTTAATTGATTTTAGGGTGGTAATTACTGGTAATTAATATCAGGGGTATCATGCAGGATAAACTCCTTAAGGATAAAGAATGTCTTAGCTCTTTTGTTTTGTATTCCTAGAATTTAACAGTTGCCTCCTCTATTATAAACATATAATAAGGGTTTTGAGCTTTCATATTTCATACCTTGAATAATCTAAATTGTTGACTAAGTCCAAGCTCTTTGAGGATATTTCTTTTATAACTTCTGGTGGTGATAAACTGGTCCTAAATTGCCATTATAAATGCTTCTGTTTTCATGAACAATTGTGTATATTTTAGTCATCTTTTCAACACCTCTTTGCCAACCTGTTGCTAACTGAGTTCATGAAGATATTATGGAGGGCTTTTTGGTTTCACTCTTGGATTTTGACTGTTTCATAGACTCTATAGGGAGGTAACCTACCCTTAGCTACATTAACTCACTCCAATGATGAATTCCTCTTTATCAGTTCTCACTATTACTCAATAAAGTGGTGCCAAAAGTATTTCTGGGAGTTTTTTTTACCTATTTATTATTTGCTCAGAGAATACCTAACAATCTTCTTCCTTTTAGAAGAAGGTAGTCAATTCTTTTTAGCTACCTTAGGGTGACAGTTGCTTTATTTCATTGTTATTGTATGGGTTTTTGTTAGTATACTTTCTAAATCTTTTATGGTTCATTTTACAATTCCAAAAGTGTGTGTTCCCCTGGAATTAATTGGGTGTTTATTGCTTCAAATATGTTCTTCCCATTAACTTTGATTTCAGGGTGCCAGGTTCTTAACATAATTAGTCACAGTTCACTCCCTAATTATTTTATGCTTGATGTGTCTTCCTTAGAGAAAACACTGAGATCTGTTATCCCCTGGTTCAATCTTACCTCTAGATTCAAGTTAAAATCCTTTAGTCTCTTTCTTTCTTTGATAGACATAAAGACTTTTATACTTCACAATGTCATTCTGAAAACACTACAGAAACATTCCACATGATAAAAGAACTGTTTAAAGTGTTTTTGGTAGAATCATATAGCTTGATTTTATTCACCTGTGACAAATGATTGATGGAATATTTTTGTTTAACTAACTCTAACTTGAGAGCAATACCTAGTTCTGTAAAGCAAGATTGAACCTCAGTGAGGTTGAACTGTCTTCTTGAAAAGTGTCATTTCATATCAGTTGTCTTTGACATTATCTTATGGTGCATCATAAGAAAAGTTTTCATTTGAATATCAAAAACTCTAAGGATCTTAATATAATGGAGTCTCTTTTGTATATTTGTAGCACATGATATAGCTTTAATTATGGACCTGAGTCAAAGGTTTTGCAATAATCAATAAACACATCATAAATACTATGGCACCTTCAGGCAGTTTGTTCAGCCAGGACTTTTGGGCAAACCCTTTTTTTTTCCACTAAAAGATTTTATTTATTTTGAGTTTTACAATTTTTCTCCTAATCTTACTCCCCCCCCCCACAGAAGGCAATTTGTCAGTCTTTACATTGTTTCCATGGTATACATCGATCTAAATTGAATGTGATGAGAGAAAAATCATATCCTTAAGGAAGAAATATAAAATATAAGAGATAACAAGATCAGACAATAAGATATCAGTTTTTTCCCCTAAATTAAAGTTAATAGACCTTGGTCTTTGTTCAAACTTCACAGTTCTTTCTCTGGATACAGATGGTATTTTCCATTGCAGAGAGCCCTAAATTGTCCCTGGTTGTTGCACTGATGGAATGAGCGTGTCCATCAAGGTTGATCATCACCCCCATGTTGCTGTTAGGGTATACAAAGTTTTTCTGGTTCTGCTCATCTCACTCAGCATCAGTTCATGCAAATTCCTCCAGGCTTCCCTGAATTCCCATCCCTCCTGGTTTCTAATAGAATAATAGTGTTCCATGACATACATATAACACAGTTTGCCAAGTCATTCTCCAATTGAAAGACATTTACTTGATTTCCAATTCTTTGCCACCACAAACAGCTTCTATGAATATTTTTGTACAAGTGATGTTTTTACCCTTTTTCATCATCTCTTCTGGGTATAGACCCAGTGGTGGTATTGCTGTATAGAAGGGTATTCACATTTTTGTTGCCCTTTGGGCATAGTTCCAAATTGTTCTCCAGAAAAGTTGGATGAGTTCATAGCTCCACAAACAATATAATAGTGTCCCAGATTTCCCACAACCCTTCCAACAATGAACATTATCCTTTCTGGTCATATTGGCTAGTCTGAGAGGTGTGCTTTAATTTGCATTTCTCTAATAAGTAATGATTTAGAGCAATTTTTCATATGATTATGGATTGCTTTGATCTCCTCATCTGTAAATTGCCTTTTCATATCCTTTGATCATTTGTCAATTGGGGAATGGCTTTTTTTTAAAATTTGACTCAGTTCTCTGTATATTTTAGAAATGAGTCCTTTGTCAGAAACATTAGTTGTAAAGATTGTTTCCCAGTTTACTACATTTCTTTTGATCTTGGTTACAGTGGTTTTGTCTGTGCAAAAGCTTTTTAATTTAATGTAATCAAAATCATCTAGATTGTTTTTAGTGATGTTCTCCATCTCTTCCTTACTCATAAATTACTTCCCTTTTCATAGATCTGACAGGTAAACTTGATCTTGTAGTTTGCTTATAGTATTGTTTTTTTATGTCTAAATCCTATATCCATTTGGATCTTATCTTGGTATAGGGTGGGGCAAATCCCTTTTGCTCTACAACTTGTATATGTTCATATACATACACACATGCATATATACCTACACAAATACAAATATGTATACATATATATGTCTGCAGTTACATGTGTTATATACATAGTATCTATTATGTATATGCACACCTATCAGATTAGATGTGTGTGCAAATAGATTGCTTTCCTTAAGTAGTACAAGCTATTACAAATATTCAAGCTCTGAGTGCTTTGTAAAGAAATAATCCATCTCTACTTTGAATGATCATTGGCATTCTCATCTCTTTGTGGTAGACATATGATGCCTTTTGGTAAAGATGATATCCTGAGGGAAACGGAACAAGCACTTAACTAGACACAACACATCATGAAAAGTTGGAATCAATAATTATGAAATCTGTCCATCCCTACCGCTGCTAAGAAATTCATGTTTCAGTCACCTATCTAGATATAATTCCCCTGCCATTCATTATCTTAATGATATAATGTGATATGATCATGACAATTCATTGTTTCTATATAAATTTTCCACTTGCTATTTGATCAAACTGGCATTTTCATTGTGTTGGAATGGAAACAACAAAAGTTTTCCCCATCTTCCTTCTTTTCTCTAAAGTCTTTACTTCTCATGCATGCAGAGTTTTTGATTGATTTGAATCGTTTTTTGGTTCTATGTGTTGCTTTGACTCTGTCACTTTAACCTTTTTTTTAAAAAGAATTAATAAGCAGAAATTTTTTCTCCCTTCCACCTATTCCTACCCCTCACCACTAGGGAAAATGTAAAACAAAACCCTGAAAAGAAATATGCCATAGTCAAACAAAACAAATCTCTACATTAACTGTGTCCAGGAAAAAATATGTATATCTCATTCTACAATCTGAATCCATCATCTCTGTCTTCATTCTTTTGGACTCCTGATCTATCATTATTTTGATCAGAGTTCTGAAATCTTTCAGACTTATTTCTCTCTAGAATATTAACATTATATAAATTGTCCTAGTTCTGCTTACATCATTCTGCATCGGTTCATAAGTGTCTTCCCATTTCATAATCTTATGGCATAATAATATTCTTTTACATTCATATGCCACAATTTGTTTAGCTATGCTCCAATAAGACATCTCCTCAATTTACAATTTTTTCTACCATAAAAAGTTCTATTAAAATATTTTTTAAATGAATGGATCCTTTTCTTCTTTATTTGATATCTTTGGGGCATAGAGGGTATTGTTGGATCAAAGGATCCACACCTTTTGATAATTTTCTTGGAATACCTCCAAACCACTTTCCAGAATGGTAAGAAAAATTCATACACCAGCAGTTCATTTTAGTACCTGTTTTCCCACAGTCTCTCCAATATTTTTCATTTTCCTCTTTTGTCACCTTTGCAGTCTGATTAGGCAGAACCTATTTGAGGTTGAACCTCAAAATTGCTGTAATTTGTACTTCTCTAATTATTAGAGATTGAGATTTTTCATATGATTTTTAATATCTTATTTTTTAATCATTATCACCCATGTAGATTTTTTAAAAGTGCTTTCTCTTATTAAATATGGGTAATTAAGATGTAAATTGACCCATTGTAAGTATCCTTGATATAGATGGAATAACAGGGAAGATAATCTGTTCCTATGTGATTTTGATCTGCCCCGTTGGCTCTCTATTTTAATCACAATGATGATAATGATATTGATGATGAGAGGAGGAGGAGGAAGAACAGGACTTGCTTAATTCTCTTGGGTCTTTACTGATTTCTCAATAGGAGGAGTTTTCAGTGGACTGAATTAGTCTAGGGGAGGGGTTATAGTCTAAGCCTGCATTCCAGAATAGTGTCATAAGTGATCAATCCCATCAACCCTTTCCTTACCAAATCTCAAGTATTCTCTATAGCCTATTTGTCATATTCTCTTGGACAAAGAGAAAAGGAATTTCATTTTGTTCCCTCACTTTGCTGTAATTGAACAATGAGATCTAACTCATGGAATGAAAAGCTCCAAGAGTATTTACCTACAGAAGTTAGGGTATAGGTTGTCAATGAAATCACAGGTTGGATCATGAAACTGAAGAACTGATTTATCAGAGAAAGCTATGCCTTAGCTCCAAACAAAACATTCTCTGTTAGAGATGAGTCCTAATCCTCATCAGAGACTGACCTCAGTTTAGGCTGGGACACTGGCTCTGTAATCAGTCCACCTGTGTTCTAATCCCACTCTGTTCTTTGCTACCTGTGTAAGCTGGGATAACGTCATTTCTCTGGGGTTCATTTTCTCTAGCTATAAAATTGGTGCGGAGCTAGATGGCTCCAAGTTCTTGATCATAGTTCTAAATGACCTTAAATTCAATCACTGACTAGAGTTTCACTGTTGTCTCAAGCTAGACCTTAATGCTGGTCACAGATTGAATCTGGACCACAGAGACAGTCTGACCATGGAATATGACTTAGTCAAAGCATGCTCATAGATTTGGTCCTCACCTTGGATCCAGACTGAGCTCTACCTTCAGTCAACAAAGAAGCCTCCTCCTTATTCCAGACTGAGGTACTAAGCCTGATCAGACTGAGCCCTGACCTTCAGTGTGGGGGCTCTGTCTCCTTCTCCTCCTTTCTCCCACACATGGTTCCATCCCATGCTATGCTGAGTTCAGGGTGGGGACCAAGTGACTAAACTCATCTTTCACACAGAGAGGAAGAGCCAAACTTAGAGGGGGGGCAGAGGTGGGAAAATCTCCCCTGTGTCAGACTGTCTGACCAGATGAAGTGGATTAATTCTTGGCCTGGGGAGGCTGCCTTTTTCTGTTTTGAATACTTTCTTCCTTGCTTACTCATTTTGGCTCCCCCCCCATCCCTACATTCTTCCTCTGTTTCTCTTTCTCTCTTTCCCCACTGTTCTCTATCTCTGTTTCTCTCTTCATCTATTCCTCTTCCTCTCTCCTCCTTCCTATCTGTTTCTGCTCTGTATGTCTGTCTTGTCACTCATACACTCTTCTTTCTTCCTCCATCTTATCTTGATCTCTCCCTCCTCCTTCCCTCCATTCTGCCTCTAGCGTTTCTTCCTCTTTGTCCTCTCTCTATCTCTCTTATATCTCTTGTTCCCATCCCATTCTTTCTTCTGTTTCTGTCTCTCTCTGTCATCATGCACACTTTCCTCTCTCTTCTCTCTGATTCTTCCTCCTCTTTCTCATGGACACACACACACACACACACACACACACACACACACACACACATACACTGATGTACATTTTTTCCCTCATATTCCCATTGACACACTCTCCCTCCTGAGTTGGTTTCTCCCCTGCAGAGTAGGCAATCTCAATTCTTCCTGTTACTGAAATAATGGATTTTTTAAATATTGTTTTAATTTGCTTTAATTATAAACTGACCTCATACAGAAATACCCACTGCCATGCAAAGTCATACATAGGTGAACAGTCATATCCTGCCAGCCTTTACTGTCACCCAGGAGTCTCTTATTGCTGTTTCTCTAGACATTATCTAATATATATCATTCAATACAGATCCTTAGCAACTGGTACATTCATTAGGCTCCTACTATGTATTAGGGATGCAGAAAACAAAGAATGAAATAATCTCTACTCCTAAGGAATGAGGGAGACTACAAGAATGTATGTAAATAGAGAATAAATATGAAAAGAATATGAGCACTGCACCTCTTTGCACACACACAGTCAAATTCTGAATAGTGCCCACATCCTTTATAAGTTTACACACTCATGCACATCCACAGTGTTGCAGGAATATGAATGGTAGTTTGAACCACACACACACACACACACACACACACACACACACACACAGACACCCTTGCCCAGATTTACATAACTTTCACTCATTCACACACACTCACACCAGGGTGCCCCCTGGGTGGGCAGAGCAGAGCCGGACAAGTCTGGGTGGAGCTGGCCACAAGTGCTCCTCAGGGGCGGGACCTTCCTCTCCCACCTGTTTAGTCTTCATGGAAATGCTGATTTTTATCCTTTCCTGTCTGGCAGCCGTAGTGGCAGCAAGCTCCTGCTCTGGCCCTCCCTTCCTCTCCCTTGGTCTCACGCTCTCTCTTTCTCACTTTCCCACTCCCCATCCCCCAGTAGTTTCATTCTCCTTCATTCCTTCCTTCCTTCTTTAAGTCTGTCTTGTCTCCCTTCCCCTAACCTCAACTGTTATTTTTCTTTGAACATTTCTCTCTCTCTCTTTTTCACTTAGTTTATTCCTCTCTTCACTTTCCCCCAAATTCCCCTTCTTCTATTCCCTTTCTCTTTTCCCCCTCTCTCCTTCTCTGACTCTGGTGCTCTTCACATTCATTCCTATTCTCATCTCTGTCTCTGTCAATCTGTCCCTTTCTCTCTCTCTCTGTCTGTCTCTGTTTCCCCCTCCATCTCTCCTTTCTCTCTCTCTCTCTCTCTCTTTTTATCTCTTTCCATCTGTCTGCTTTTCTCTGCTTCTGTCTGTCTCCCCCCCCTCCCCTTTCTCTCTGTCTCCCCTTCTCTTTCCTTTCTCTCTCTTTTTATCTTTCTCTGTCTGTCTCTTTCTTTCTGTTTCTGTCTCCTCCTCTCTCTTTTTCTCTTTCCTTTCTCTTTCTCTTTATCTCTCTATCTCTATCTCTTTGTTTTTCTCCCCATCTCTCTTGCCTCTCTTGCGGTGTCTTCTCTCCTTCCTTTTCTCTCTCTTCTTCCTGACTTCTTTCTGTCTGCTCTTCCCTTTCTCTCTCTGCCTCTGTATCTGTCTCTCTCTCTCTCTCTCTCTCTCTCTCTCTCTCACACACACACACACACACACACACACATATACCACTCCCTTCCACAGAGGTAGCCCTCCAGACTTACTAGATTAATTGCTACCCTCAAATGTGCTCTGAGATTTCCTGCCTTTATGCCTTTGCTCACTGTAATTGCCTCCACCTAGAATATTTTCTCCCACCTCGACTCATTGAATTCATTCATGCCCAACCTTGAAAGCAGGGGTTCTTAACCTGAGGTCCATGAACTTGTGTGTGTGTTTTTTAAAAATATTTTTACAACTGTATTTCAACATCGTTGGCTTCCTTTGTAACCTTATGTATTTTATTTTACGCATTTAAAAACATGATTTGGAGAAGGAATCCATAGGCTTTCCCAGACTGCCAAAGGGGTTCATGACTCAAAGAATGTTAAGAGTTCCTGCTTTGAAGTCCAACTTAAATACCTACTGTTCCAGAAAGTCTCCTCTGCAAAAATCAGCACAATGGTGCAGAGAGGAACATTGAGTGACAAAGGGCCTGGGTTCAAATCCTGACACAGTTATGTCATCCTGGGCAAGTCCTTTAACTTCTCTTGACCTCACTTTCTCCATCTATAGAACAAAATGGTTGAACTCAGTGGCCTCTAATGTCCCTTCCAGATCTAAATCTAAGCTCTTTAAGCAGAGATTCTTTTCTAATGAACTCACTATGATGCATTATGCATTGTAATCATGGGTGTTTATATCTCATCCTCCTAGGATAAGATATACAGCAGGTGCTCAATAAGTATCTCTTGTTGTATTTAAACCATGCTTGATGAAAGTGAATATGGCAGCATGGAAAAACTGTATTGGACAGGGAAGAGCCTGGAGACAAGGGTATCCTTTATAGGTGGCCTATTACAAGGGTCCAATTAAGAGATAATTGAGTTAAAATTAGGGAATGGTCATGGTCAAGGAGAAGAATAAACATCTAAATATGCTAAGCAATTTATAAATATTATTTCATTTGGTCTTCACAACAACCTTGTGAAGTAGATGTTTCTAATTTCTACATCTTTTATCTGAGGAAACTGAGACAAAGAGGGATTAAATGACTTGCTCAGGGCCAGTGTCTACAGTCAGATTTTAATTTCCATATTCCTGACTCCAGGCCCAGACACCTAGCTGTTTATATGGAGGATGGAAAAGAAAAGATGAATATGAGAGACATCATGAAAGAAGAATCAACAATAGGAGATAAGGGAAAGAGTGAGAGACTAGAAAGATCAGAGAGGTTTGAACATGGGAAATTAGCCAACTGTCATATATAAGGGAGGCCAATATGGATGGCTGGGGTAGGACATGCTAAGTTTGAGTTCTCAGTGGCTCCTGCTGATGGAGGTGGATGTGAAGGTACTGCTTGATTTAAGCCATGTTTTTCACAGCTTGCCTTGTGTACCTACAATGTGGTCTTTCCTCACTTTCTTAGCATCCTTAGCTTCCTTCTGGCTTGGCTCAAATGCCATCATCTGTGGGAAGCCTTTCTTGTTCTTCCAAATTATTGTTTACAATGAGCTCATTTTACAAGGTCTAGGGGAAAGGGAAAGGAATAAACATTTATTAAGTACCTACTACTATTTATCATGGATTTGACAAATATTATCTCATGTAATCCTCACAACAACTCTGGCTGAGAGGTATCATCCCCATTTAGTTAGGTAAACTGAGACAAAACTGAGACTTGCCCATGTCACACAAGTAGTAAATGTCTGAGTCTGGATTTGAACTTAGGCCCAGTTCTCTATTTCCTGTGCCACCTTGAAGTTTCATCAGGTTCAGATGAACCCCATCAATTGTTTTTCAAAGATCACTGATAGCAATGCGATAGCATTGAAGAATTATTTCAATACCCTGGATCTGGTCCACATCAAAGAATGGATGGAGGAAACTGGTGATATTTAGCCAGAAGAAGAAACTATGAAAGGTTATAAAGGTGGAGGAAGAGGGGATGATTGGTGTCTTCAAGGATTTAAAGGTCTGTCCCTACTTTAACCTTACCCTGCTTTCCTTGTCTAAGGAAACAGAACTAGGAACAGTGGGTTGAAGTTACAAAGAGGTAGTTTTAGGTTTGATCTCTGGTGGGGAGGGAGTCAGGGGAAAGAAAACAAAAAATTTCCAAAAATCAGAATTGTCCAAAAATAGTAAAAGTTACTGATAGCAGCCAAGGTCACATCTGTATATCCAGAAAATACTCCATGAAGGTAACTAGGTGGCACAATGAATAGAGCATTGGCCCTGGAGTCAGGAAGACCTGAGTTCAAATTCGTTCTCAGACACTTAATAATTGCCTAGTGACCTTGGGCAAGTCACTCAATCCCATTGCCTTGCCAAAAAAAAAAACCCAAAACAAAACAACAAAAAACAGAAGATACTATATGAATGTCTATGCTTGTAAAGTAATAAGTCCCCCTTCCCTGAAGGTCTTCAAGTAAAAACTGGAAAATCAGATGTTAGTAGTATTCCTCTTCAAATTTGGGTTATAATTTAAACTCCTTGAAAACATTTGTTTTGGTATCCCCAGCACTTAACATTGTGCCTAAATCATAGGAGCTTAATAAATTCTTGATGACTGATTGAAAGACTAAAAAATAGTTAAGGGTTGTGACAGCTTACTGAGCTAAAAAGATTTAGCTTGAATTGATCTTAGAAACCATCTAGCCCAGCCTCCTCACTTTACATATGGGGAACTGAGACCCTGGAAAGTGACATATAATTTTCTCTAAATTAATGTAGATATTAAGCAGTAATCAGGATTCAAACTTGTTTCCTTCTAGCTCCAAGATGCTGTGATCCTGAGAAACCATGCTCAGATCCATTCTCTTTTCCTATTATCTGTGTGATCTTGGGAAAGTAATTTTCTTTCTGTAGGCATCATTTTCTTCATCTGAAAAAAATGAGGGCTGGACTGGATGACATAATTTATAATTTTACTCATCTTTGGATTCTATTATCCCATGAGTCCCTGGTAAAACAGGAATGAAGTATTTATTTGAGTTTGGGACATTGAGGATAAAATAGAAATCATTTTAATAAGCATGATTATAATCATAATTATATTTTTTTTCTAGATTATAAATAAGAAAACTGAGATCCAGAGTGGGGATGGAAGTCCCCCAAAATTACACAATATGTTGCCATCAACTCTAGGACTGGAAATCAGATGGTCTGTTGGTGTCAGCCAAAAACCTGGGTTCAGGCTTCACCCCTCTTGATACCAGGATCAAGGGTCAGTCTACATCTAGATTTAGGTCTCACTTGATGACTGGGGCCAGCTTATATCCCAATGACCTCATTAGGTCACTCATTCAAAGAAGCTGCCCTTTACTGAGCTGGTCAGAAGCATCTTCAGGAGCCCTAGCTGAATAGCCAATGGCTCGGGGCCCTGCTGCCTCTAAGGGTAAGGTTCCTTCTCAGATTTCCTGGGGGCACTTTGGTGTTCAGGGTCATGCCCTGCTACCATTGGCAGCCTCTGGTCCCACCAGAGGGATGGCGGTCGGGCTTAGTTCTGGGCCTTGAGAAAACGAGCAAGTGTGCTTCTCTGTTTCCGGTCCTTGGAGGAGCCCCAGAGCCAGTCAGTCATTCAGACTGACCACGCCTTTGGCAGGTAGCCCCACACAGAGAGCCAGGGCTGCAGCCCCACTAGATGCCAAAGCCCTCTTGAACTGGGGGTCGGGGCCAGCCAGCCAGAACGACGACAAGGTCATGGCAAGGCCAACACCATGGAGTTCCTCCACTTGGCAGACTTGTTCTTGGAACTATTCCCTACATGTCAGCTGGCCTGGCTGCTTGGTGGGAAAACAACCGGCCCATCCCCTTGCCTCAGTCATGAATCCTCCTGAAAGAGAGGGAGGCTGGTTCCATCTCAGCTTCCCCACCTGCTGAACCAAGAAAAGGTTCTCTCACTTCCTCACGTGGGACCTTGTCATCAAAGGAAATGCCACCATTTTTCTTAGACATTCAATTCAGGTCTCCTATCAAGAAGCTTCTGCCAATTCTGATTTAAACCTCCTCCTCTCCCTCCCTCTCCACGACTGCCCATTATCAGCATCCAGTCCTTCCTTCTCCCACCTCCCAGTTTTTAAGACAGTTATGGTCTTAAGCACCAGAGTTTGAATCCTGGCCTTCCTCCTCACCAACTGTATAACCTTGGGCAACTACTCTAAACATTCGTTTCTTCTTCTATAAAATGAAGGGATTGTATTCCTCAGCACTTAATACACAGTAAGCACTTAATAAATGCTTGTTGACTGATTAGACATCTCTAATGTTCTTTCTGGTTCTAAATCTTACTATAAAACCCCCAAACAAACCTCCAAACACTTTCCTGCCTACCTCCTTCCTCCAATCCTCACTTGTTTAGACCTTCATTTCCCTGGCAACTGCCCCTCAATACACAAGTGTAAGAACATCAGTTAGTCAGTTAACAAGAGAAGCCATCTCCAACTCCCACCATGATTACTGCTATTATCATCCCTACCACCACTACCACTCCTACTACCACTGCTCCAGCTACGGCTATACTGACACAATCCTGGCAAGGTCATCTACAAAGACCAGCTGGGGATCCTTATTCTGTTCAAATTCTGGGATGGAGAACCTTCATGATGGAAGCCAACACTTTATATGGCCATGTGAAACAGTGAGAGTATTGCATTGGAAACCAAAGGATTCAACTTCATATTTCAGCTCTGAAACTCACCGAGTAACCTTACTCAATCTACCACCCTTCTATTTCTCAGTTCCCTTATCTCCCTCTTCTATCTCCCTCTCTATCTCTCTCTCTCTCACCCTTCCTATGTCTTGGAACCTTTTTAATAAATTGTTTTATTTCCATGCTTGCTTTCCTGAGTCTTAATAATGATTCCTCATGGGCAGAACCAAAATAAGAGGGATTAGACTAGATGATTTCAAAGGTCTTTTACATTCAGGGATGTTCCAGAGAAGGTTTAACAACCAGCTCTCCCAAAAAGCATAATACATTTTTAAATTTAATCTGATTTGTGTACATTTTCCCCCCCACTTTCTTAAGATGAGGCAATCAACAAAACAATAAATCAAACCCTGATTTGTGATGTTTTCAGACTGATAAATGGTTACACTGAAAATTAATTGGTAAGAGCCAGCTCCAGCATATCCATATCTAAATCTGCTAGCTAAGACATGAAAAAATGAAAGCATACAGGAAATAAATTTCTGAGTTTTTTAAAAGTGCAAAATCAGTTACACTTTAAAAAAAATCCATCACCCAAAGGGCCTACCTACCAAAGTGTCTTAAGACCTTCAAGGATCTTAGTTTGAACTTATTGGGTTTGCATCTTGATTGATGTGCTCACTAGCACTATGACTTGAGTCACTTCCCATCTGGGCATCAGGTTCCTTCTCATGTACAATCATGGAGTATCTTGATACAAGGAAGAGAATTGGTATGTATTACAAGATATCACAGATTTATCAAATCTTTAAATGGGAAGGGTCAACTCTTCCTTTAGGTAGGAGGTGGGTCATACTAGTCCTACCTCTTAGAAGCATTTCTGATGAGGGGGGGGGCAGAGCTTGGAGAAATTAGAGCTGCCTGCAAGAGTCAGGGAAGGCTTCTAGGAGGAAGGATTATGCTACAAAAGATGAGGAAGATGTGTAGACAGAGAGAAAAGTGGGGAACATCTGGAGAAGGTAGAAGTATGAGCTATGAATTATTGATGCAGGGGAAAGATGAAGAGAATTGTGAAGGTAAAAATTGAGTGGAAATATAAATTGATTCCCACCTACTCTCGAGATTTAAATTGACTAGAAGTAGAGAATTATGATTGTAACAGAAACAATTTGTAATCTTAAAGGCAGCTTGGGAGGGGGAGACCCCTCCCCCATTCTTGATGTACCATTGATTGTTCAATGTAAAATTTGGCTTCACCCTCTACCTAACTCCTGGTCCAGTAAGAGAAAGGGAGTTCACCTTTTGCCCTCTGGATGAGAGAAGCAAGATATAAAAACCTGGGTTGGACTCCAGCTCAGGACCACCAGTCTTCTCTGGCCTGTGGCCCAGCCAACACTGCTTGGCTGTTCTTCTATCGCCCTCTCTATCTCTCCTTCACTCTTCCTATGTCTTGTTACCTTTTTAATCAATTTTTGTTTTATTTCCACCCTTGCTTTCCTGAGTCTGAATAATGATTTCTCATAGGTAGAACCAAACTCAAGTAGCCAGAGGCTACAATATGGCAAAGAGGAAAATGAGTGAATTGTGAAATAACTATTACAATAATTACAGCATTGTAATGTATGTGCAGTGCTCTGGATACATTATTTCTCTTGATCTACACAGCAGCCTGAGGAGCTAGATGCTGTTATCATTTCTCTGGTTGTGAAACATTAAATGGCTTGCACGGGGCCACACTGCTGGTAAATGACTGGTCTTTTTGATTTTAAGTTTAGGGCTCTGCTCACTACTCCACCAACCTGAATTCCTTTTCTACAGTCAAACAGAAAGGACAACAGGTTCAAATATGTTTTCAAAACAGAGACTGAGATAGGGAACAGAGAGGTCCTGAGACTGAGTGAGGGCATTGGTTGTCAATAGACAATGGGAAGGGGGATATAGGCAGAGGACAAAGGGAAGCATCCAGGAACCCAATTTAAATTCAGTCCAATACACTTAGCAAACACTCTATGTGGAACTTAGAGGGAAATGCAAATCTGGAGACAAGAATAGAATCCTAGCTTTCTTGGGAGAAAGAGTCCAAAAGAGAAGAAGAAGACAGTTATGCCTCATGATGTTACATGATGACCTCAGGAGAGATGGTCAAAGTGCTTGGTGAGCTCTGATGAGGGAAGACTATCCATAAATTCTAGGAGGGAGATGTTCTCTGAGATTTCTTCCAGCTTGAGGTCTAGGAGACCATGAGCCTGTGAGTCTCTGGAATGGGCTGCCTATTTTCCAGCCTGCCTCCTGTGGCTGCCTCTCACATGTTGTCTCTGCAGCTGGGTGGTCTACTCTGGAGCCAAGGATGTACAGCATTGGGAGTCAGTCTTGCTACCACGAACCAAATCATATGACCTCACGTTCACCACATCATGGGGTTCTGTAGGTGGTTGGGAGTACTCTGCAGAGGTCCTCCAGGCCAAAGTTTGGTGTGGTGTTTCCTAATGTCATAGGATTTAGAGCTAGAAGAAGGCTTGGACATCCTTTAGTTCAACCTTCTCATTAAAGAATTTGAGACCCAAAATGGAAAGGAAATGGAGGTGACTTCTCTGTAGTCACTGAAGTAGTAAGAAACAAAGACAGGTTTCAGGCTTGGGTTCTTCCAAGGCTTTTCCTAATACAACATACTGCCTAGTTTGCATACCTCAATGGAGGTATGGTTAGACCAATGGAGGTTGGTTGCTTGGTGGATCTAGTCCTAGCGAGTCTTTTTAAAAAAAAAAAAAGACTAAGTCTCCCTATATTACCCAGAGGAAAGCACTTGGGCCTTTCCCTGGCTCTATACCAGTCTGATCAGGACATGTATTTTGACTTGCTTCATTTCCACCCTAGATTGGTTCAGTCCTTCTTAGACAGACTAATGGTTCTCTACTCCTGGGGGCTCACCACACCAATGCTGAAAAAAAGGCCAGGGTCTCCCATTGCATCCAGGGTCATCTCAAGTTATCCTGATCCAAATCTGGCTACTGGACCCAGTACTGGAAGAACAAATGAGACTGGTGACTTTGCATAATACTGCCTCACTTAAATCCAATTCACTTGCATGTCATGGCATTGCACACCTGATGTCATAGTTCTCTTTGAAAATGAAGGACAAGTAGCAACAATGCAGAATTTAATGAGGACACTTGATCAACTTTTGTCCTACTACAACTCAGAACTCCTAAGCTCAAGACCTCCTCTAGCCTCAGCATCTTTAGGATCTAGCATCAGCCTCTAGCCTCAGCATCAGGGATTAGAGGCATGTGTCAATGCATCCACTCAAATCTTAATTTAAAACCATCTACCTTGCCACTTCTCTCTCTCTCATGAAATACTTCCTTCCTTCTAAGCAGTCCAAATCATTCTTGCTCTAATTGAGATAAAAGCCCAAGGTTGGGAAACTCCGGAGCCTCAGGTCTGCCAGATTGTGAAGAGTCAAGACTCTTCAATTCCTTGAATATGAGTAGTGGGATGATCTTAGAGATGATCTCAGACCCATCACTGTATAAATTAGGAAACTGAGGCCATTTTTCTCACAGAGCTAGAAATCTAAACAGTTCTTTTGGATCCTAATCCAGGAATTTTGACTTCTTACACAGAAACTCTTCCCAGTCCTTCAGATCATCAATAAAAGATCCATTATATAAATGTCCTTGCCCAAAGGGCTATAAAACTGTGCATATTCTTTGATCTATCAATATTACTACTAGGTCTATATCCCAAAGACATATTTAAAAAAGGGAAGAGAACCTATTTGGACAAAAATATTCATTGTGGGTTTTTTTGGAGTAATTAAGAATTGGAAATTAAAGGGATGTTCATCAATTGGGAATGGTTAAACAAGCTATTGATATGTGACTATGATAAAATAGAGTTATAAAAATGACAAGTAGGATGATTTCAGAAAAATCTGATCTTATATGAACTGATGCAAAGTGAAATAAGCAGAACCAGGAGAATGTTGTATGCAGTAATAGCAATACTGTATGATGAAGCATTGTGAATGCATAATTATTTTCAGCAATACAATGATTCAAGACAATCTTGAAGGACTAATGTGATAAGGCATGCTGTCTTCAGAGAAAGAATTGATATTGTTTGAATATAGATTAAAGCGTGCTATTTTTCACTTTATTTTTCATTCTCTATTTTTACTCATCTTCTTGTACAAAATGATTAGTTAATATAGAAATGTTTTCTATGATTGCACAATAAATGAATAAATAAAAATGAGTCTTCTTTCACTAGTGATCTATAGCTTCCTTGCAAGAAAATTTCAGTCAGTAATTAGCTGACTCACATGAATCATGAAATTTTGTGCAAAATTTCAGAAGTTTCCCTAAGTGGCAAAAACAAAGGCCCAAAGAGTAAATAACTCCAAATAATTTCTTTGCCTTGAGAATGGATTTTTGTGCTTCTATTTGAACAAAGAAGGGTCAAATGTTTACACCACCTTCTGGGAGACTTAAAGGTACTTAGTTTCTTAATGGTTTCTTCCAATCCCCTTAATCCATGCTGGGAATGTTCTTGGTCCTTTCCCTGCATCTTCATTAGTACCAGACCTCCCCTACCAACAACCATGCCCATACACTGAGAGTCTCTTAAAGGTTGCATTGAACTTTCTTATTTTTGTTCTCATGGAAGGGTTAAATTTAACCCTTTTAATTTAACCTTTCAAGGTTAAATTCACATCCTCTAGTTCAAGGTTAAAAGCTTTTCTCATCCCTCACTCTATTCCCCCTTCCATCCTTAATGTAAAATTAAGTCTTCTCTACCACTTCCTGCCTTTTCTCATCATACTCATCCCTGCCTCTAGAGCACTGGAGTGTCAAAATCAAAGTCATACATAAGGATGCCTGTGAACGAATATTGTCTTTGAAAATCACACACACACACACACACACACATGTATTCTGCTATATTTTTTATTTATTTTGTTAAATATTTCTCATTTATATTTAAATTGGACAGGACAGCTTTTGACACCTCTGCTCTAAAGGTACTTTGGGCTAATGCTTTATTGTTCCTTTCTGTGGAAGGATCCTAGACCATCCATGCTTTGTACTTTGATAAATCTTAACCATATTTCATGGATAGGATGTCAATTTGGAAGTCTTTCCTGGCTACTATAGCCCAAAGTAATTTATTTTCCTTAGAGTTCCCCAAAAAAGATACTGCATTCATCATAGAGGATTAAAATGTTAAAGTAAGAGATCAAAGTATAACTGGAATATGTCTTAGAGTACAAAATGAAGCAGGACAGAGACTAATAGAGTTTTGTCAAGATAAGTCATTTGTCATATCAAACTCTCTTTTTCAGAAACCCAAAAGGAAGCTCTACATATGGATATCACTAGATGGTCAATATGGAAATCAGATAGATCATACACTTTGCAAGATTAGTGTGTATCTGTATAAGTAAGTTAAAACCAGACCTAGGGATGATTGTAGCTCAGATCATGAGCTTCTTATTGCAAATTTTATATTTAAATTGAAGTAGGGAAAACCATCAGACCATATAAGTATGATCCAAATAATATCTCTTAGAAATATGAAGAGGAGGGGCAGCTAGGTGGTGTAGTAGATAAAGCACTGGTCCTGGAGTCAGGAGTACCTGGGTTCAAGTCTGGTCTCAGACACTTAATTACCTAGCCGTGTGGCCTTGGGCAAGCCACTTAACCCCGTTTGCCTTGTAAAAAATCTAAAAAAAAGAAATAAATATGAAGAGTAAGTGATGAACAGATTTAAAGGATTAGACCTGGTAAATAAAATGCCTGAAGAACCTTGGACAGGTTCACAATACTGTAATGGAAAGCAGTGACAAGTATTATTTCAAAGAAATTGAAAAGGAAGAAATCAAAATGATTGATGAGGTTCTACAAATAGCTGAGGAAAGAAAGAAAGGGAAAGAAATATGCAAATGAATGCAGAATTCAAAAGAATAGCAAGGAGAGCCAAGAAGGCATTCTTTTTTTTTTTGGTGTGGGGTTAAGTGACTTGCCCAAGACCACGCAGCTAGGTAATTATTAAGTGTCTGAGACCGGATTTGAACCCAGTTACTCCTGATTCCAGGGCCGGTGCTCTATCCACTGCGCCACCTAGTCACCCCAAGAAGGCATTCTTTTTTTTAATATTTAATATTTATTTATTCACTTTGTACAAATAATTTTTTTAAACATCAATAAAATATTCTTGTTTAAGAGTAAACAAAATACCCCCTCCCCCCAAAAAATAGACTCGCTTGAGCGATAAAGTAAAGGGGAGAGAAAAAAATTAAAATTAAAAAAAATAACAGTAATAATTGTAGGTATGGCCAGGTGGCACAATGGACAGAGCATTAGCCCTGGAGCCAGGAGCACCTGAGCCACATCTGGCCCCATACACCCAACAATCACCCAGCCATGTGACATGCAAGCCACCCTAACCCCACTGCCCTGCAAAAGCCAAAAAAAAAAAAAGACCCAAAATAAAATAAAATAGTAATAATAGTAGGAGTGGCTGGGTGGCGGACAGAGCATTGGCCCTTGAGCCAGGAGCACCGGGGTCCAAATCTGGCCTCAGACACCCAAAGATCACCCTGCTGTGTGGCCCCAGGCAGGCCACCCAGCCCCATTTGCCCTGCACCCACCCAAAATAATAATAATACAAAATGTGCTTCAGTCTTTCTTCCAACACCAACAACTCTGTCGTGGGTGGATCACATTCTTTATGATAAGTCTATCACAAAAGTTACTTCCATATTTTTCCACCGTTGCCATTACTGATCACAACTCCCTCCTTTTGTATTTCTCCACTACCATGTACTATATTTTCTCTCTCCTTTCACTCTGACTCTGCTGTAGGGTAGCTGAGTGGCACAGCAGACAGATCCCTGGTCCTGGGGCCAAGAGACCCCGAGCCCCCCTACACCCCTTAGGCCCAGCATCCACCTGGCCCTATGGTCCCGGATAGGCCTTCCAATCCCAGTCCCTTGCAAGAAGTAAAAAAGAAAATGTGTTATATCTGACCACTCTCCCCCCATGGTCCATCCTCTCCTCCATCACTCACATCACCCCCCCCTTCCCCCTGTCCCCACCTCCTTCTTAATCCAGATGCCTATACCCCATTGAGTATATATGCTGTTTCCTCTCCTAGCCACCTCTGATGAGAGTGAAGATTCCCTCATTCCCCCTTGCCTTCCCCCCTTCCATATCATTGCAATAGCTCATTGTAATAAAGAAAAGTCTTATTATATGAAATATCTTGGCCTATTTCCCCTCTCCTTTTACTTTCTCCCTTTACATTTCCCTTTTTTCTATTGACTCCATTTTTGCACCATATTTTATCTTCAAATTCAGCTTTCTCCTGTGCTTCAACTATAAAAGCCCCTTCTACCTGCTCTATTAGCTGAGAAGGTTCATATGAGTATTATCAGTGTCATTTTTCTATGCAGGAATACATGCAGTTCATCATCATTAAGTCCCTCATATTTTCCCCTTTGCCTTCAATCTCTATGCTTCACCTGAGTCCTGGTATTTGAAGATCAAACCCTCTGTTCAGCTCTGGCTATTCCAACAGGAAGATTTGAAATTCCCTCAGTTCACTGAAAGTTCCATCTTTTAGCCTGGAAGAGGACATTCATTTTTGCTGGGTAGTTGATTCTCAGTTGCATTCAAAGCTCTTTTGCCTTCTGGTATATTATATTCCAAGCCCTAAGAGCTTTTAATGTAGTTGCTGCTAAGTCCTGTGTGATCCTGACTGCAGCTCCACAGTACTTGAATTGTGTCCTTCTGGCTGCTTGCAATATTTTCTCTTTGACTTGAGAGTTCTGGAACTTGGCTATAATATTCCTAGGGGTTGGTTTTTTGGGATCTCTTTCTCAGGGGATCAGTGGTTTCTCTCCATTTCTATTTTGCCCTCTGCTTCTAGGATATCAGGGCAATTTTCCTGTAGTAATTCTTTGAAAATGATGTCAAGGTTCTTTTCCTGATCATGACTTTCAGGTATTCCAATAATTTTTAAATTATTTTTCCTAAATCTGTTTTCCATATCAGTTGTTTTTTCAATGAGATGTTTCACATTTTCTAATTTTTCATTGTTTTGATTTTGAAGTAATGAGTCCTGATTTCTAATAAATTTATCAGTCTCCCCAAGTTCTATTCTTTGTCTGAAGGATTTGTTTTCCTTGGAGTTTTTTCTCATCTCTTTTCCCATCTGGCCAGTTTGCTTTTTAAAGCATTCTTCTCCTCGATAACTTTTTGAACTGTTTTATCCATTTGACCTATGCTGGTTTTTAGCATGCTATTTTCTTCAGCATTTTTTTTGGATTTCCTTGACTAGGTTGCTGCCTTCATTTTCATGTTTTTCCTGCATCTCTCTCATTTCTTTTCCCAGTTTTTCTTCTAACTCCCTCATTTGATTTTCAAAGTCTTTTTTGAGCTCTGTCATAGCCTGAGCCCAATTTCTTTTTTTCTTAGAGTCTTTAGATGCAGGAGCTTGTGTTTCCTCATCTTCAGACTGAGTATATTGATCCTTCTTGGGATCATAGATAATGTATTTCTCAATAGTGTTCCTCTTTCTTCTCTGCTTACTCATTATCCCAGCCTAAGCCTGTTTTGCGGGTGCTTCCTGAGCTTTTGGGACACTCCCACAAGGGTCTCAGTGTGTGAGGCTCTGTCCTTCCTCCTGGTCTGTGAATGACCATATGTACCCCTCTCTGCCACAGGGCTGAGGTGGGGGGGCTGCTGTTCTATGGGGGGTCCTAGACTGCGATCAGGATCTGAATGTGGTCAGAGCCCCAGAGTCTTGTTCCAGGGGCAGAGGACAGAGCTCTGCAGTCTCTCTTCACTCCCCTCCCTCAGTTCAATGGGTTCATGCCCTGGGGGCTCCTGCTTACTGACTCTGCCTGCTTATGTTTCCTGGATCTGGAATGCAGTGGCCATGCTGCTGGTTGTGTACCCTGAAGGCTGGATTTCATGTACTCACTCTGGCAGAGGTCCCCCCCCCTTCCTCCAATTTGTGCCCGGTGCTCCCCGGGGCATAGCTCAGGAAACTCCCCCATTGCTATTGGGAGGCTGAAGTTCTTTTGCTCTGGAGGACCACCCCTCTGGCCCAGGGTTGGCCGCCCCTCCAACCCCGGGGACCAGAGCCTTTTTGCTCTTTTTCAGGTTGCCTTTAGTAGGATTAACTGCCTCACTGGGTCCCTCTGTAGGTCCTATCTCTCGAAAATTTAGTTAAAGTCCTTAGTTTCGAAGATTTATGAGAGAGTGCCTAAGACACAATCTGCTCTTGTCGCCATCTTGGCTCTGCCCCGCCCCCCAAGAAGGCATTCTTAAAAGAGAAGTGTAAAGAAATAAAAAAAGCAGAAAAATGGGAAAGACATGGGATCACTTCAAGAAAATTAAGAGATATCAAGGGAATGTTTCATGGAGAAAAATAGATATGATAAAAGGCAAAAATGGCAGGAAAGTAGAAGAGACTTAAAAGAGGTGGCAAGAATATACAGACCTTTACTTCACTAATAATCAAGTATGGTTACTGATCTGGAGCCATATATCCTGGAGAATGAGGTTAATTGAACCTCAAGAAACACTGCTAACAATAAGTTAATGGGGGTGATGGACTTCCAGTTGAGTTGTTTAAAATCCTAAAAGTTGCTGCTTTTCAAATGCTATACTGAATATGTCAGAAAATTTGGGTAAGTCAACAATGTCCTCAGGATTGGAAAAAATCTATTTGTGTCCCAATCCCAAAGAAGAGTAATGTCTAAAAATGTTCAAATTACCAAACAACTGCACTCATTTCATACACCAGACAAGATTATGCATAAGGTTAAATAAGTCTAGGTTTCAGCAATATGTGAACCAAAAATTACCAGAGGTTCAGGCTGATTTTCAAAGAGGCACAACAACTAAAGAATATTTAATATATTGTGGAGAAAACAAGAGAGTTCCAGAAAAAGCATCTACTTCTGATTTATTGTCTACACTTAAGATCTTTGATTGTAGGAGATCACAACAAAAGTCCACAATCCTTCAAAGAGATGGGTGTATTGGATCATCATTTTAGTCTCTTGAGGAACCCATAAGCAGGTCAAAAAGCGACAGAACCAAATATGAAACAACTGATTGGTTTAAGATTGAGAAAGGCTGTATATACAAGGACATATACTGTTCACCTTATTTATTTACCTTGTATGCAGAGTACATTATGTGAAATGACAGGCTGGATGAATCAAAAGTCAGAATTTAAGTTGCCAAGAAAAATATCAATAGTCTCAGATATGCAGATGATACCACTCTGATGGCAAAACAATGAAGAAAACTTAAGAAGCCCCTAGAGGAGAATGCAAAAACTGACTTAAAGCTCAGCTTTAAAAAAAAAGACAATTAAGATCATGGCAAATGGTTCCATCATTTCCTGACAGAAGAAGAAGAAATGAAAACAATGTCAGATTTTATGTTCTTGGACTTCAAGATCACTGCAGGCAGCAACTTCAGTCAGGAAATTTAAAAACACTTGCTCCTTGGAAAGAAAGCTATGGCAAATCGGGACAGTAGGCTAAAAAAGGAGAGACTTGCTGTATGTTTTTTCTAGTAGTAATATATGTTTATGAGAATTGAACTATAAGAAAAGTTGAGAAGATTTTTCAGAGTCTCTTTCTTGGACAGCAAGAAGATCAAATCAGTCAATATTTAAAGAAAATAATTGAGACTATTCATTGAAAGACAAATATTGAAGTTGAAGCTTACCTTGACCTCATAATAAGATGATGGGAACTCATTGGAAAAGACCCTGATGTTGAGAAAGATTGAAGGCAAAATGATAATGGGACAGCCAAAGATGAGATGGATAGCTAATATCATGACAGCAACAAATTTGAACAAGACATTGAGAGATGGCAGAGAATGGAAGAGGCCAATGTTTTACGGTACATGGGGTCATAAAGAGTCAGACATGTTGATCTATTTTTTTTTCTTTTTCTGAGAACATGATTGTCACCTCTGCCTTTTTTTAAACTTCAGTAGAACTACAATTAGGTTCTACTATCATTTATTATAATTCTGTGTATGTCTTTTTCAAGAATGTCTCTTGTAAACAACATATTGTTGGATCCTGGTTTCTAATCTATTCTGATCTCTTTTCATTTTATGAGTAAGTTTATACCATTCACAGTTATGATTACTGTTTCCCCTCCATGTCAATTTCTTTTGTTTTTTTCCCTTTTTTTATCCTGTCCCTTATCAAGTCTATTTTGTTTCTAATCACTGAGTCCCTTAATCTATCCTCTCTTCTGTCATCCCTTCACTTTCCTTATCTATGAGGTAAGTTAATTTTTATCCACATCTGATTGTATATATTCTTCCCTCTTTGAACAGTCTGCAGTTTGAAATTCAAGCATTGTACACTGCTTATACTTCATTGTAAAGATTCTTTTATATATATATATATATATAATATATATGTATATCTTTTAATGTGAGAAAAATTCCCTATTTTGCCTCACCCTTCCTCCTCTCAGTGCATACCTTTCTTTCACTTTTTTATTCATTCATTCATTAGTGATCATTCCAATAGAATTGACTCACATTATGCCTTCTTCAGTTTTTGACATTCCAATGAATAATTTGAATTAATTTCTTTAAATACTGATTGATATAATCCCTTTGATGTACAAGAGATTTTTATTGAGTCCCTTATGATCATTCTTTCAATTATTCTTCCATGTTTACCTTTTTATGCTTCTCTGGAGTCGTGTTTGAAAGTCAAATTTTCAATTCAACTTCAGTCTTTTTATCAGGAATGATCGAAAGTTTTCTTATTTCATTAAATATCAATTTTTTTCCCTTAAGGATTAAACTCAAATTTTACCGGGTAGGTTCTTAGTTATAATCCTAGCTCCTTTGCTTTCTGCAACATATTATTCCAAGTCCTTTGGTTCATTTAATGTGGAAACTTCTAAATCTTGTGTATTCTCAACTCTAACTTCATGATATTTGAATTGTTTTTGTCTTCTTGAAGTATTTTCTCTTTCATCTGGGGAGCTCTGTATTTGGCTATAATATTCCTAGAACATATTTCATTTTGGGATCTCTTTTAGGAGGTGGCTCAGTGTTTTTTTTAAATTTCTATTTTTGCCCTTTGGAGTTAAGATATCAGGGCAGTTTTCTTGATAACTTCTTTAAATATATGTCTTTGAGTATGTTCAACATTTCTTAAATTTTAATTTTACTTCAATCTATTTTCCAAGTCAGTTCTTTTTCAAATTTTTTTCTACTTTTTTCATTCTTTTAAAGACTATTACTTTTGAAAGTTCATAGAGTCACTAACATCCACTAGTACAATTCTAATTTTTAAGAAATTATTTTCATCAGTGAGATATTGTACTTATTTTTTTTTATTTGGTTAATTTTTTTAAGGAATTCTTCAGTGAATTTTTGTACTTTTTTCATTTGGCCAATTCTATCTTTTTATAAGGAATGCTTTTCTTCAGTGGATTTTCATGCCTCTTTTACCATTTGGTCAATTCTGTTTTTTAAGGTATTAATTTCTTCATTTTCGGTGCCTTTTTTTTTACCAAGCTGATAATTAACTTTTCATAATTTTCTTGCATCACCCATTTTTCTAATTTTCCTTCTACTACTCATCTCAAACTTTTCCAGGAATTCTTGTTGGGTTTGGGTTCAATTAGCAATTTTTCTTTTGAATGTAGCTGTTTTCACATTGTTTTCTTCTGAGTTTATTTCTTGGTTTTCATTGCCACCATACTAGCTTTTTGTGGTCAAACAATTTTGTTTGCTAATTCATTTTTCAGCCTATTTTTTCCCTTTGGACTCTCTACTCTTCTGGGACTAGAGAGGCACTGTCCAAGTTCCAGGTTTTTTCAATGTTTTTTTCAGAGTTTTTTCAGAGTTGCAATTTTTTGGCCCTTCCAAGGTGAGGTGAAGCAGGGAGAGGTGTGATCATTCTTCTCTGATCTGTGCTCTGGTGTTCATCCAGGAAAGGTCATGGTCCCGTGATTCCAAAAGTTGTCATGCTCCTCTTTGCTTTGGTACTGTGAACAACTTTGTGACCAATCACAAACACTCCTTTTCACCCTGGAAGGCAACTCAGAACTATGTATGGGCAATAGAGTTGCAAATGGGTGCCAGCTGTACCCAATGCCAGCAAGTGGTCATCTCTTACTGACCATCTGTGTGACCCTTTTACGACCTCTGGGCTGAGAGCACCTGAATCAGTTTGCTACTTTTGCTACAATCATTGTTGTTCAGTTGTGTAGACTCCAAACAAGCCTCTAACCCCAGTGTACAGACTTCTTTCAACTTCCTAAGTTTTTTTAGACTGGAAAAATGTTTCATCTTATTTTTTTGTTGGCTCTGCTACTCCAAAATTTGATCTGAAGCATACTTTTTTAAAGTTGTTTGGAGGGGAATGTTGGAAGAATTCAGTTGAGTGCTCCACCCCTTTGACCTTGGATCTTCTAAGCTCCCCCCTTCAATAAGACTTCATGTGTAAAATGAAGTCTACATTAAATGATCACCCTGAAAAGAAGGGTAATGAATTAATATCAAGGTTAACATCACATTCTAAGTCCTTTTCCCCTCCTAAGTGGATTTGAATTCAAACCCCACCCTTGACATTGTGAGTCATTCAGTTTCTTAGAACTTAGTTTCCTCAAACAAAAAATGAAGGCTCAATCTAGATGCCCTCTGAGGACCTTTCCAGCTCTAGATGACTGATGCTTAGACTCTTCTTTTTAAGGTTCCCTCTCCTCCAAATACCCTTTCATGAAAGAAATCCAGTTATGAAATACTCCCTTTTCAAATTTCTTAATAACATTCTGCCTGAACTGCTCTTTCTGGGTTATTTTTGGACTTTTCTTTATCCCTAATAGATTATAAGCTTTTTGAAGGCAGGAATTAAACTTTGTCTAGGTTAAATTTTGGAGAACCCTTGAATATTATAGCAAATTATATGATTACTGAGTGAACAAAATTAGGCATGTCTGTGCCAGAGGCTGAAAGACCCAAATAATTACTAATCTTGGGCTTAGTTTTGGAGGGCTATAACAGACACTGTGGCTTTGTCTTGCTGACAATGGGGAGACTTTTTCAGTTCTTATAGGGGACTTATAAATTAGCATGAAAGGTGATTTTTTTGATAAAATGAGACATTAGAAAGTCAGGCGGTTTATGTTGAATGACTCAGATCATTTCATTCAATACAACCTAGGTAACATGCAGAGTTATTGGGTATTGGTACTACTGTTCACAAATGAAACCATCCTGGCTTCATATGGGGGGCTTATTCTTATAGATAACTCCACAATTTACTGTTCTTGCAACCTTGGGATCTTTGCGGAGTCCCCCAAACTGACTTATTTTCTTACCATCTTCTCATTATCCCCTACACAGCAAATCTAGATTATCTACATTAGAGATGGAGTTCAATGTCACAATGCTCTTCCAGTCTTGGGATGATTGTAATGGTCTTCTATTGTCATGGGAACAAGTCCAGTACACAATTCTGTTTTCTTCTTCCTTCTTCCCCTTCCAAGCCCGAGGTATCACCTAAATTCAAACCATCCCCCCCCACCTCATCCCTTACTGAGTACTTATCTTTTAGATCTCTCCATGGCCCACAGGGATTATAGTCCTCCAAATCAGATCCCTTTATTCTTTAAAGTTGGTCCTTCTCTCCTCTCCTCCAATTCCCCTAGAAAGAATCTGATTTGGTTGTTTCCACAGCTGGGATTCCTAAGGAATTCACTGTTTCTCTTCTCCTACTCTCTGGGTTTCTTAAAAATAATAATATTGAACACTCAATAAATGGCAGGGCAAGAAAAAGAGAGGGTTTTGGATGCTTTGACACTGAAGAAATATTATGACTCCAATCCTTGATTTGAGCTCACTAATGACCACCTCCCCCCAGGAAGTTTCTGCTGACCACCTTAGCCTGCACTTTTTAACCTCCTTCTTACAGTACAGTGAAAGCTATTCAACCTAGCTCCCAATTGGGGCCAGCTTTGTGCTTTTTTAATTTGCCTACATCGATTACCCTTCCTTTCCCCTTATATGTCTTTCCCCCCAGATTGTGGAGGGCCCCTTAAAAGCAGAGACTATGCCTTCTCCTGACTCCTCTACAGTTCCTAACACAGGGTGAGACATGTATGAGACATGCATTAATGACATATTTGAGGGAATAAATCTTAATTCATTTTCAACACCAGGAAATAACCAAGATGAGAAGTGGAGAAAGTGGATAGTAAATGACAAGGGGAGAAATATCCTAAAATCTTGGAGTTGTAAAAGACTTTAGGACCCTTTCTTTATAGAGTTAAAAACAAATTGTTCAGGTTTGCAAAGTGAGTTGGGCAGGGTTTGCCTGAGGTCAGGGCTGAAATTAGATATCAGAGCTTTAACTAGCAATTGGGGAAGTGCCTGTGGTGAGGTGGAAGGATGGATGCTAGAGATGTCACTTGGGATGTAGCTTGATGGGAAGATGGTTTCAATTTTGACTGCTTATATAACTTTGTTAGAACTAGGTTAACTAGCTCCTGTTGTCTCTCAGCTGTCAAGGGATTACATTAGCTCCTTTAAAGTTTGATGTCTTAGGTTCTTAGTCAATCCATACATTATCTTTTTTTTTCAGATACTGGCCAAATTACCTCTCCAGGAAGTAGGCTGGATATACAGAATGTCACATCTAAATAACAAATAGGGTACTGGGAAAAAAGAGGAGGTTTGTATCTAGATCTCAAATTCTGTTAAAATTATCTCTTTGAGGGGTGGCTAGGTGGTGCAGCAGTGGATAAAGCACCGGCCCTGGAGTCAGGAGTACCTGGGTTCAAACCAGGTCTCAGACACTTAATAATTACCTAGCTGTGTGGCCTTGGGCAAGCCACTTAACCCCATTTGCCTTCCAAAAAAACAAAACAAAACAAAACCTAAAATTACCTCTGAGTGTTCAACAGACTAGATAGATATGTCCAATCTTAGTAACAATATTGGAGGAAAAGGAAGGGGGGAATCCATATTTAGATCTTAGATAATGGTCAAAATCTCTCTCCAAGAATTCAGTAGACTGGATGTACAGGATGTCCAGTCTAAGCAAAAAATAGGATATTGGAGGGAAAAGAAGGGGGAACTCTATATCGAGAGCTCAGATTCTGGACAAATGATCTCTTCAAGAGTTCAACAGAATGGACAAATATGATATCCAGTCTAAGTAAGAGATAGGATACTGAGGGAAAGGGAAGGAAGAATTCCTCTTTGGAGCTATATGATGTCCAGTCTTAAGAAATAGGTTATTGGGGAAGGGGGAGGAGGCAATCCCTATCTCTATCTCAGGTTCTGGTCAAATGACCTCTCCAAGAGTTCAGCAGGCCAGTCCAGTCAATTCTTCCTTAGCTCTTGTTCCTGGAAGTAGAATTATCTCCAAAGTTCTACCGCCCCGTCCTCCTCTCCTTCCTCCCCACCCCAAGACCCCCAGATCCTGTGCCATCAAATCAGACATATGGCAACTTTCTTTTAAAATTAAGACTTTTTTTTAATTAACGTGCGCCTTCGAGCTTGCCTGAGGGGGAGGGGTGGGGGGTTGCCCTGGGAGATACTCATTTGAGAGGGGATGGAGGGGCAGGAAAGAAACCAAACCACACCAGTATCTTGGGGGGGAGGGGGCAAGTAAAAAAAAAAAAAGATTCTCCACGCCATTGCAGGGGGCTTGGGGTGAGAGGAGGAGGTTTGGAGAAAGAAATCAAGAAGGGAACTCGAAAAATAACTCAAACTTAAAACACAAATGGAAAAAAAGGGGAAAAAAAATAAAACAAAAAACCCCCAGAGAGTCGCAAAGCTCACTCCTGCCTCCCGGGCTCGCCCCTTCGGTCCCTCTCGGGCTCCCTCTGCTTCCCGGCGCGGCGTCGGCGGGCGCGTCAGGCTGGGACGGCGGGGCCCCCCTCCCCCGGCCTGCTCGGAGGCCGGGCCCCGGTGTGCTGGCGGGGCGGGCCGGCCCGGGCCGGGGCCTCTAGGCCTGGCCGCCCTCCAGGCCGCTGTCCTTGGCCTGGGCCGCGATGTCGGCGTGGAGCGCGGCCTTGGCGTCCCGGGCCTCGGGGGGCCTGGGGTTGCCGGGCCGGCGGTGCTGGTAGCTGAAGTGGCGGCGGAAGCGGCGCTGCGGCGACTGCTGGCTGCGGATCCTCTTGCCCTTGTGGGCCTCCTTGTCGTCCTCCGGGCCCTCGGCGCGCGCCGTCGGGCCCCAGCGGCCGGCCCCGGCCCCGCGCAGGGGCGGCCTGGCCTCCCGGAGGCCCCCGCGGCGGCCCCCGCGGCCCTGCTCCCCGCCGGCCGCCAGCTCGGTGTCGGCGCCGTCGGCCGGGCCTCGCCTCAGCGCCAGGGCCACGTACTGGGCGCGGCGGGCCGAGGGCAGCGGGCAGGCCGGCCGCCGCGGGGCGCCGCTCTTCCAGGGCTCCGGCTCGGCGGCGGCGGCGGGCGGCGGGGCGCCGTCGGCGGGCCGCTCCCCGGGCCGGCTCTTGCGGGGGGCCTGCGGCGGGGGCCGGGCCGGGCCCCGCCGGTACTCGCTGCGGTCGGCCGCGTACTTGCTGCCCTGCACGGGCGCGCCCCCGGGCCCGGTGACGTTGGCCGCCTCCACGCCCTTCTCTCCCTCCACCACGTCGAACTCCACGGGCTCGCCGTCGCCCACGCTGCGGAGGTACTTGCGCGGGTTGTTCTTCTTGATGGCCGTCTGGTGGACGAAGACGTCTTCCTTGGTGTCGTCCCGGTTGATGAAGCCGTAGCCGTTCCGCACGTTGAACCACTTCACCGTGCCCCAGACCTTGGTGGCCAGCACCTTCTTCTCCCCCGACGGCGCCAGGCCGGGGGCCGCCTCGGGCCCTCTGCCTTCCGGGCCGGGCGGGGCCCCCTGCGGCCGGGGCTGGGCCGCGCCGGCGGCGGGGGAGGGGGCACTCTTCATGGCGGGCCCGGCCCCCCGCCCCAACCGTGGCCCAGTCGTCTGGTGGGGGTGGGGGGCGGCCGCTGAGGCCGCGAGGCTTCCCCGGGGTCCTTGTCTCCCACAGCCGGCGCGCCGATCCCGCTCAGCAACCTGACATCTTCTCTGGGCCCCGCCGGCCGCGGGGGGCTTTATAGGCCCGCGGACCCAATCGGGGAGACGCTCTCAAGGCCCAGAGTCAGGCGGGCGGCGATTGGCCGGCCCCGGGCCGGGTCACAATGGCGCGGATCTGGGCCTCTTGGACCCAGGGAGAGGGGGAGGGGATGGAATGCCCCCCCCCCAGACGCGCCTCCTGGGCCGGGCCGGGGCCTCCTGGGCCGGGCCGGGGCCTCCTGGGCCGGGCCCGCCCCGACGCAACCAGGCTCCCTGAAACTTAGGGAGAGGAGCTTCAGCGGAGCATCCCCCTCCTCTCCCTGACACTCACCTGGTGCGAAGCCAGGAACCTTCCCCTAGAAGATGGCATGAATCATCGTAGGCATCCTCACACTCAAGGGTAACAGTGTTGGTATTTGGTTGTCTTCAGGGACTTTCTTGGCAAATGGTCAACCCTTCTTTCTTCAGCTCATTTTACAGTTGAGGAAACTGAGGCAATAGAGACGTAAGTGATTGACTCGGGGTCATACAGTTAGTAGGTGTCCCAGGCCAGACTTGAATTCAGTTCTTCCTGACTCCACTGCACTTATTTATTGATGTTGCTTATTAATACCCCTTGGACATAATTGAATTGCGTGATCCTTAAACATTTTTGGTCTCAACACCCCTTTACACTCTTAAAAAATATTGCAGACTATCCTGAGAAAGAGCCCTCCTTTATGCAAGTTATATCTGTCGGTATTGATCATATTAGAAGATGAAAACATCTTAGTATTATTATTATGAAAAATAGTTTTAACCTCATAGACTTTCTGAAAGGGTACCATTGTTGGGGAAAACTTTATTGGATTCAGAGCTGGAAAAACCTTAGAAATAATCTAATTTAGTAGCTCTCAAAGTTTTTTGGTATAAGGGCCCCTTTACGCTCTTTAGAGCTTTCATTCATGTGGGTTGTCTATTCATTTTGATCATGTTAGAAGAAGAAAACTTTTTTGGTATAATGACCCCCTTTACACTCTCTAGCGTTTTCATTTATGTGCATTATCTATTCATATTGATCATGTTAGAAAATGAAAACTTTTTTGGTGTAAGGACAACCTTTATGCTCTTTAGAGCTTTCATTTATGTGGGTTGTCTATTCATATTGATCATATTAGAAAATGAAAACATTATGAAAATAGTTTTAACCTCAAGAACTCCCTTGAAAGGGTGGGTCTCAGGAGTCTCCAGATCACATGGTGAAAACTGCTTTGTTTTATAGAAAAGGAAACTAAGACTGAGAGAAAGTTTAAATAATTGTCCCATGGTCACATAAATAGTAAGGAGCAGGCTGAGACCTAATGACATATCTTTTATATCGAATTTGCTTTTTTTTGTTGTTGCCACACATCATATGGGATATTCATCCAGGTCAGACCCACTAACCTTATGGATGTCCGTCAAGATTCCATCCTGGACTCTCTTCTTTCTGTATACAACTTCACTCAGTGATCTCATCAATTCTCATGGATTTATTGCCATCTCTATGCTGATGATTCTCAGATCTCCTTATCTTGCCCCAACTTCTCTGCTGCCCTCTAGTCCCATATCTTCAACTACCTCTCAGACATTTTGAAGTGAATGTCCAGTAGACATCTAAAACTCAATGTATCTAAAACAGGACTATTTTTCTCCCTAAACTCTTCTCCTGTCTAAACTTTCCAATTACTGTTGAGTTTCACCATCTTCCCCAGTCCCCTAAGCTCCTCACTATCTCTCATCCCATTGTCCATATCCAAACTATTGCCACGACCTGTCGATTTGAAGCATCTTTCAAATGTTGTTTCTTCGCTCCTCTGCCCATTACCCACCATCATGGTACAGGGTCCCATCACCTAATACTTGAACTGTTGAAATCGCCTGCTGGTAGGTCTCCCTACCTCATTTCTCCTTACTTTTCCATCTACCTTTCATTCAGTCACCACCTTAAAACATCTGACAGTGTCACCCTGGGACTCAACAAACTCTAGTGTCTCCCTACTGCCTTCAGGAGTTTGGCTTTCAAAATCTTCATAACTTAACCCCTTCCCCACACACATTTCCTGTCTTCTTATACTTGTACCCCTCCATGTGAAGTATTTTTCAATTCAACCTTTCCATCTCTCAACTCAGGCATTTTCTTTGTCTGTCTTTCACCTCTGGAATGGTCTCCCATCCTCTTGCTTCCTTGCTTTCCTTCAAGTCCCAGCTTCAAGTCCTTTGCCAAACTTAATTCTAGTCCTTTCCTCTGTTAAGTATTTCCTTTTCATCCTGGTTAAAGCTTGCTATATGTTTTTGTTTGCATGCTGTTTCCCATTAGATTGTAAATTCCTTGATGACAAGGACTGTCTTTTGCCTTTCTTTATATCCCCAGCACTTAGCACAATGACTAGAAAGTTGTAGGAACTCAATAAATGTTTACTGACATTGACAAGATAGTGAATAAATAAAATGTGAGATTACTATAGAAGGAAAGTGCTGTTGGGGTGAGAATGGGAAAGAGGGACTAGGAAAGTCTTCACCAGAAGGTAGTGAACTGAATTTTAAGGAAATGAGGAATTTCTGGAAGTTTTGTAGTGAAGAGGGAGAGTATTGCTCAAGGTATGATGGACAACCTCTGCAAAGGCACAGGGACTGGAGACTGAATATCATCAAGGATTATCATTAATATAAGATAATAAATGTATAAAACTATATAATATACTGATACAATAGTGTTATTGACCATAGAGGCCAAAGAAGGATGAAATATGGGAAAATATATGGGAAAGATAGAAATGTACAGATTGTGAAGAATTAAAATGCCAGTCAGAGGCCTGTTTATTTGATACTAGAATCAATAGGGAGCCACTGGAGTTTACTAAGGAGAGTGACACAATTAGATCTGTGCTTTAGGAAAATTCACATCAACAACTGAGGAGGGCAGAGCCAAGATGGCGACAAGAATGGATCGGGTCTTAGGCGCTCTCTCATAAATTTTCAAAACTAAGGACTCTAACTAAATTTTTGAGAGACAGAACCCACAGAGGGAACCAGTGAGGCAGTGCTCCTACTCAAGGTAACCTGGAAAAGAGCAGAAAGGCTCTACTTCCCAGGGTTGGAGGGGTAGCCCTCCAGAGGGGTGGCCCCCCAGAGCAAAAGAACTTCAGCATCCTGGAGGCAGCCCCAGGGTGCTGGGAGCTGTGGCTCACAATAGCAGGGGAGGTTCCTGACCTATGCCCCAGGGAGCACCGGGCACAAATTGGGGGAACAGTGGGGGACATCTGCCAGAGTGAGCATATGAAGCCCATCCCTCAGGGCACACAGCAAGCAGCATGGCCACCACAGCCCAGATCCAGGAAACAGAAGCAGGCAGAGCAGGTAAGCAGGAGCCCCCAGGGCATGAGCCCATTGAACCTAGGGAGGGGAGTGAAGAAAGAGAGAGACTGCAGAGCTCTGCCCCTGGAACAGGATGCTGGGGCTCTGACCACATTCAGATCCTGATTGCAGTCTAAGCCCCCCTATAGAACAGCAGGGTCCCTTCCACCTTAGCCCTGTGTCAGAGGGGGCCACATATGGTCATTCACAGACCAGGAGGGAGGACAAAGCCTCAAACTGAGATCCTTCTGGGAGTGTCCCAAAAGCTCAGGAAGTACCCCAAAACTAGGCTCAGGCTGGAAAAATGAGCAAGCAGAGAAAAAACAGGAACACCATTGAGAAATACTTTGCCTGGGAGCCCAAGAAGGATCAAAACACTCAGTCTGAAGATGAAGAAACACAAGCTCCTGAATCTAAAGACTCCAAGAAAGAAATTGGGCTCAGGCTATGACAGAGCTCAAAAAAGACTTTGAAAATCAAATGAGGGAGTTAGAAGAAAAACTGGGAAAAGAAATGAGAGAGATGCAGGAAAAACATGAAAATGAAGGCAGCAACCTAGTCAAGGAAATCCAAAAAAAAAATGCTGAAGAAAATAGCATGCTAAAAACCAGCTTAGGTCAAATGGATAAAACAATTCAAAAAGTTATCGAGGAGAAGAATGCTTTAAAAAGCAAAATTGGCCAGATGGAAAAAGACATAAGAAAACTCTCTGAGGAAAACAAATCCTTCAAACAAAGAATAGAACTCATGGAGATTGATGAATTTACGAGAAATCAAGACTCAATACTTCAAAACCAAAACAATGAAAAATTAGAAGAAAATGTGAAACATCTCATTGAAAAAACAACTGATATGGAAAACAGATTAAGGAAAAATAATTTAAAAATTATTGGAATACCTGAAAGTCATGATCAGGAAAAGAGCCTTGACATCATTTTCAAAGAATTACTACCGGAAAATTGCCCTGATATCCTAGAAGCAGAGGGCAAAATAGAAATGGAGAGAATGCACCGATCCCCCCGAGAAAGAGATCCCCAAAAAACCAACCCCTAGGAATATTATAGCCAAGTTCCAGAACTCCCAAGTCAAAGAGAAAATATTGCAAGCAGCCAGAAGGACACAATTCAAGTACCGTGGAGCTGCAGTCAGGATCACACAGGACTTAGCAGCAACTACATTAAAAGCTCTTAGGGCTTGGAATATAATATACCAGAAGGCAAAAGAGCTTTGAATGCAACTGAGAATCAACTACCCAGCAAAAATGAATGTCCTCTTCCAGGGGAAAAAGATGGAACTTTTAATGAACTGAGGGAATTTCAAATGTTCCTGTTGGAATGGCCAGAGCTGAACAGAAGGTTTGATTTTCAGATACAGGACTCAGGTGAAGTATGGAGATTGGAGGAGAAGGGGAAAATATGAGGGACTCGATGATGAACTGCATGTATTCCTGCATAGAAAAATGACACTGATAATACTCATATGAACCTTGTCAGTTAATAGAGTGGGTAGAGGGTGCTTTTATAGTTGAAGCACAGGATAAAGCTGAATTTGAAGATAAAATAAGGTGTAAAAATGGAGTCAATAGAAAAAAGGGAAATGTAAAGGGAGAAAGTAAAAGGAGAGGGGGAATAGGCCAAGATATTTCATATAATAAGATTTTTCTTTATTACAATGAGCTATTGTAATGATATGGAAGGGGGGAAGGCAAGGGGGAATGAGGGAATCTTCGTTCTCATCAGAGGTGGCTAGGAGAGGAAACAGCATGTATATACTCAATGGGGTATAGGCATCTGGAGTAAGAAGGAGGGGGAATAGGGGGATGGGGGGGTGATGTGAGTGATGGAGGAGGGGATGGGCCATGGGGGTAGAGTGGTCAGATCTAACATTTTCTTTTTTACTTCTTGCAAGGGGCTGGGATTGGAAGGCCTGTCTGGGACCATAGGGTCAGGTGGATGCTGGGCCTAAGGGGTGTAGGGGGGCTCAGGGCCTCTTGGCCCCAGGGCCAGGTATCTGTCTGCTGTGCCACTCAGCTACCCTACAGCAGAGTCAGAGTGAAAGGAGAGAGAAAATATAGTACATGGTAGTGGAGAAATATGAAAGGAGGGAGTTGCGATCAGTAATGGCAATGGTGGAAAAATATGGAAGTAACTTTTGTGATGGACTTACTGTAAAGAATGTGTTCTACCCGCAACAGAGTTGTTGGTGTTGGAACAAAGACTGAAGCACATTTTGTATTATTATTATTTGGGGGTGGTGCAGGGCAGATGGGACTGGGTGGACTGCCTGGGGCCGCATAGTAGCGTGATTGTTGGGTGTCTGAGGCCGGATTTGGACCTGGGTGCTCCTGACTCAAGGGCCAGTGCTCTCTCCACCACCCGGCCACCCCTACTATTATTACTGTTTTATTTTATTTTGGGTCTTTTTTTCTTTTTTGTTTTTGGTTTTTGCAAGGCAGTGGGGTTGGGGTGGCTTGCATGTCACACAGCTGGGTGATTGTTGGGTGTATGGGGCTGGATGTGGGCTCAGGTGCTCATGGCTCCAGGGCTGGTGCTCTGTCCATTGCACCACCTGGCCATACCTACAATTAATTACTGTTTTTTTTTATTTTAATTTTTTTCCTCTTCCCTTTATTTTATTGCTCAAGTGAGTCTATATTTTTTGGGGAGAGGGGGTATTTTGTTTACTCTTAACCAAGAATATTTTATTAATGTATAAAAAACATTATTTGTACAAAATGAGAATAAATAAATATTAAATATAGAATCAAAAAAAAACAGCTGTGAAGGAGATGGTTTGGAGAGAGGAAGCACTTGAAGCAAGGAGACCCAATTAGGAGTTCACTGAAATTGTTCAAGTGAGAGGTGATTAGGGCTTAAATCAACTGAGGTACTAAATGTAGAGAGAAGGGAAGGGCACTTAGAAAAGAGCTGTTGTAATGTTAGAATAACAAGATTTGGTAACTTACTGAACAATGTAAGCAATATATTAAAAAGAAGAATCCAAGGTTAACACCAAAATTGGAAATCCGGTTAATTAGAAAGATGGTGTTGGTGCCCTAGAGAGTAATAGACAAATCCTTCAGGAGATTGGTTTTGTAGCAGGAAAAAATATGTGATCTGTTTTGGATACATTAACTGTGAGATACCTAAAGGATCCTCAGTGATACAGAGAGGGAAGGGATATGTCACAAGATTACAGAATGTAGTGACAAAACCTAAGATTCAAACTCAGATCCTCTGATTCTAATGTCCTTTCTACCTCACAATGTTGCTTGCTTTAGTCAAGGCTAGGGAAGAAGGTCATAGGATCAGAGACAGAACTGAAAGGAATTTTAGGGGCTCATCTAGTCCAACCTCCCTCATTTTTGCAAATAACAAAAGTGAGGTTCTCAAGAAGTTATTTTCCTATGTTCATGCAGTTAGTAAACTGAAAAGCTAGAATTTGAATCCATAGAAAAGATCAAATGACTCTCCAGTTACTTTGGACTAACTGGGGACGGTAAGCACAGGAACTTTAGTGCCCCCTACTCCTTGGTCCTTTTTCCTTCTCTGAGCCTAGATTCCTCTGGTTTCTCTTCTGACTTCCTCCAGTCTCCAAGTATCTCAAATGTTTTCACTAGAATTCTAGCTGAGTAAGGCTCCCCAGGTTTTAAAGTATTATAGCTTTTTAAGAAATAGCCTTTGAGCTTGTTCTTTTGGACAGACCCAATGATAGAAAGCCTCTTGAATCATTATTCACATTTCTTTTCTCTCAGGTGCTGAAACCCTATACTGTAATTCAAAAGACCCTTGACTAACCCTTTTCTCCCTTAGGTCCCTTAATTTCCATTCCTAGATGTTAACTCAAGTGACTTCAAATTCACTTTCTTCTTTATCAATCAAGGGCAGCCTCTCTACCACTCTGACTCTACTCCAACTCAACCCTGTCTGTCCAACTTTCATCACCTCCCACTGGGAAGATACATATATACCTTCTTTAAGGTTGCCTTTGTTTCCCATGCTCACCTGGGTCCTGGACCAGACCATGCTTGAAGAGGTCACAAAATAGTACCAGAAATACCATTAGTTTGAGCTTTTAGTTGAAGCTAGGTAATATAATGGTTTAGTGATTTAGTTTGGATTGAGGAAAATCTGAGTTCAAATACTACCTTAGACATTTACAACCTGCTTGACTCTGGGCAAATCACTCAACCCTCTTAGCCTCGATTTTTCCAAATCTGTGAAATGAGGATATCATTATCTAACCCTCAGGGTTAATTGTAAGGATCAAGTGAGATAATATATGTTCATTATTTTACTAACTTTAAAGTACTATATAAGTGATGGCTACTACTATTATTATCATTTTTATTATTAACAAATATCAATGGTTAGAGGGATATGATTCGTCAGTATCTAGAAGCATGCCTACCACAAGGAGGAAAACTCATCGGGAAAATGGGAGCTAGAAGGAAACTGGGGGAATCAAAAGATCCCATGTTTCCCCAAAAGCTAATCTAGAAACCAGGACTAGTCTGCAAAGGAAAACAGGTACACAAAATGTTAACTACTAAAGGTTCTTCCTTCTTAAAAGCTATCACACTGCCAAAGTGAGCCCCCTTCCTCCTCTTCTTCTAATTCCTTTTTACTTCTTGTTCTTCAAATCCAGATCCTGATGCCAATACTCTGAGCCTCTAGGAATCACAGTCCTCAGAATATGAAAGGTAGAGGAGTTCATGGTAGAATCTGGGGTGTGGGAAACATTGCTGTGGTCTTTACAGAATGGGAAAGTGAGACCTGGAGAAGGAAAGACCTAGGCCCAGGGTTAACCAGCCAGGACCCAAACCATTTCATATCCCTTTCTCTCTACAGTAGTAATATAACCAGTCCAACCATAGCTGTATGACCTTACTTGGCCTCTTTGGCCTCAGTTTCCTCAACTGTAAAATGGACATCATCATACAAGGTTGATATACCTCATAGGATTGTTGTTGTGAGGCACATATTTTATGTGCCTTCCAGTGCTGTGGAATTATGAGCTATTATTATTACAATGGCTGAAGAATAAACTGGGCAAGCTCTGGGAAGCCCATCCCCTTCCTCCTTTTCCCAGTTGTCTACCAGGGGAAACACTGAGAATGCATGGGGATGGGCTATTTTGAGATGAGCTCATGGCCCAGGGAGGATGTCTGGGAGGAGGCCTGGTGTAGCTGGGAGGGTGGGGTGCTGTGGGAACTCTCCTTCCAGCCTCCTCCCGCCTGACCCTGCCCAGTATTTGGCTGGACATGGCTGTGTGGGACTGACAGAATCGTAAAGGGGCTTGTCAGCTTCAAGTTGGAGGGGCGAACTCCACCCAAAGAGGAAGGAGCAAAAGAGGCCCTGGGACAGACAAGGAAAGGCCAAGGGCCTGGGTACTTCTCTGTTGACTTCAGCCAGATCACAGAGGCCACGGGACCATGTGCTGGACACTAATTGGCCCTGGAACCAGGTGACCACTGCAAATATGCCTTTGAGATGGGGTCCACAGGACAGAGTAATCTGGAGGCTTCTTCCATAATAACCTCCACTGAATCCAATTCAGGGTGGTTTTAATAAGGTCCTATTTTGTGTACAAGCTGGCAATCGGTTCCACACAAGGGAGATTCCATCATTACCCCCTGGGAATCCCTCAGGTGAGTACAGAAGAAGACAAGGTTCCCTAAGTAACATGACAAAAGACCCAAGCTGTGTGATTCAGAAAGTGGCTTCTGTACAATGTCATCATAGAGTTAGTGAGGATTGGGATAGTATATTGTACCATATTGTACTAAATGTTGGAATACAAACAAAAGGAAAAGGCAGTCCCTGCCCTCAAGGAGAGTGTGATCTTAAAAAAAGGGAGACAACATGTAAACAACTAGGACAGAATAAACTGGAGATAATCAATAGATGACCCTAACACTAAATGAGCTCAATATAAGGAGATTTCCTGCAAGATATGGGCACAAAATGAGACCTGGAAAACCAAGATTTATAGATGAAAATGTGGGGTGGGAGCATTCCAAACAAGAACAAAAAATAAAGGCACTGTGATGAATGGAAGTGTTCCTGAACTTAGTGTAAAGAGGACTTGGGTTTGAATTCTAGGAATTTGTGATAGGCAGCTAGGTTGCACAGTGGCCTTGGAGTCAAAAGGACAGGAGTTCAAATCCAACCTCAGAGACGTGACACTACCTAGCTATGTCACTTTGGGCAAATCACTTAACCTTGATTGCCTCACATCCAGGGCCATCTTCAGTTGCCCCAATTCATATCTAGTACCAGACCCAGATGGTTCCAGAGGAGAAAGTGAGGCTGGTGATTTAGCACAGCAACTCCTCTCTCAAAGCCAATTCATGGGCTTGTCATGGCATCACCTCCTTGATGTCATGGTCATCCTCCAGAACAAAGGACAAATATCATCAGATAGGCAGATAGACAGCAAGGATGGAAGGGAGAAATGAAAGAAGAAAAAAAATAGATGGAAGTTGGATGTCTAAATAAAGTATTTTCCAAGTGCTTACTATACCTTAAATGGATTAAAAGTACAAACAAAAACAAACAACTCCCTCCAGAAACTTATACTATAGTGGGGGAAGCTGGCTGCTCACAGGTAGACAAGACACTTAGGATTTGGGATAGAAGTGATCCCAAATGGCCAAGTCTCTCTCTTTTTTTTTTAGGTTTTTGCAAGGCAAATGGGGTTAAGTGGCTTGCCCAAGGCCACACAGCTAGGTAATTATTAAGTGTCTGAGATCGGATTTGAATCCAGGTACTCCTGACTCCAAGGCTGGTGCTTTATCCACTGTGCCACCTAGCCGCCCCCCAAGTCCCCTCTTGAAGTGGCAGTGCCAGTCAGGAGATCACCAGTCAGACTGACTCTTGGCAAGGACCTTAAGTCTTCTGAACCTCCCTCATACTTAAACAAGAATCCCCTGGATAATATTTTCAAGCAGTGCACTTATCCAGCTTTTGACTAAAGACTTCCAGTATGATCTTCAGTTACAGACTAAGCAACTAGGTGGCTCAGTGGATGCTGAATGGGAAAAAGGGAATTTAAATCCTTAAAAATTAGTTGTGTCACTCTGGGCAAATCCCTTAACTTCACTCAGTTTCTTCATCTATAAAATGAGGATCATAATAGTGCCCCCCCTCAGGATAGTTGTGGGATTAAATGAACTAATAAAGTGATGATAGATCAATAGATCAATAAATAGGTAGATAAGTAGATAATTAGATAGCATGACATACATTATACTTTTATAAACCATTTAGATTTTACATTCATAAAGCATTTCACTTGGTATTCATCATTTTATCTTCTTTAAAACGGGTTTGGACAAGATTATCTCTTAGGTTCTTTCTTCTGACAAAGGACCTTGGGAAGGGGCTCTTATATTTCCACAAGTCCATAGAACAATCAGAAATCCACACTCTCCCCTAGGAGGATTCAGACTGTCATTCAAGAGGCCCCATCAAGTCACCTGGTGGGTCCCAGAGTCACAGGCTGACTCAGTGACATGAGTAGAAGCACATCTCATGTCTCTCCCATCTGCATGGACCCCATCTGCAATTTTATTTCCTTTCCTAGATGTATAGACTGCAATACATAGAGTCCTGTCCTAGGAGAGGTGAGAATAAGTTTCAATTCTGGTATCAGATGATCTTGGGCAAATCATTTGCCCATTTGGGGGCCTTAGTTTTTATTCTCTTAATGTAAATAGGTTGGGTTAGAAGGCCATTAAAATGACCACCAACTGTGGCATTCTAGAACTTTATGACTTGTCTCCAGGTGTCACATAGTGAGTTAGTCATCTTGCAACACCATACACAAGCTCTTCTCCTCATCTAGACTTAGTTCTGGTCACAGATTCTTTAAGTTAGAAGTCATGTGGAAAGTCATCTGGGCTCAGACCCATGAATAACCAAAAAAGGAACCCTTTGTCCAATATTCTAGAAAGGTGGTAGTTTCAATTTCTGCTTGTCCACTATGGGGTAGTTCTTTTTTAGAGAGATCTTTTTTCTGTTGAGCCCCAGTTTGGCTTTCTATAATTTTCTCTCATTGGTTTCAGTTCAGCCTTCACCTCCATAACACAAGTAAAATGATTTCTTTTACAAATGATGAAAGTGAGGTCTAGAGAGGTTGAGCAATCTTGCCCAAGATGATATACATAAGGAACAAGTAGTAGAAATAGATTTTGAATCCAAGTGTCCTATCTCTACATGCAAAACTCTTTCTACGATACCACAGGTCCCTTTTTTTTTAAGAGAACAGAAAAACAGGAAAGAGTTGCTAAGTGTGGTGAGTTTCATGGAGAGCCAGAATGGTGTTGGGGAGGGGAAGAGTTATCCATGGTTTAATTTGACTGCTGTGGTAAGATCTTGACTAAACACTCTGGAGAGAAACAGGAAGACAGAACAATCTGTCATCTTGGGAAACCCCAAACCTTACTGGAGAAATAGGACTCACAGGAAACCACATGAACAAGATTGTAAGTGTTAGGTTGCATGGTCCAGTTGGAAGGACAGTAGGATCTTGGAGAAGAGAGAGATCATTGTGGAATGGGACTATTCTATAAAGACTTTCTGGGAAGGAGGAAATACCTTTGCAATGGAGAGTTTTGATTTGGCAATAGGACATCTTGGGTAAAGGGGAGGAGGACACAGCTTCAGAGTTTTTGTAGCATTGACAGCCAGAAGGAATCTCAAAGATCATCTGATCCAATTGTCATCTTTAAAATCTAATATAAATAGCACTTAAAATTTGCAAAATATTTTCTATATATATTTAACCATTAAGACATAGACTTAGATAGAAATCTTCTTCTCCTTCTTGACAAGTTGACATCCAACTTTTGAATATGTCCTACAATTTACTACCTTTCTAAGCAGTCCATTCCCCATTATGGCTACTCTAATTGTCAGATGATGCCTCCTTTTATGGAGCCAAAATCTTCCCCTGTACAATGCCCACTCCCTGTTCCCATGCTCTGGATCCAAGCAAAGTGATCCAAACTCTCCTTTTCTATTGGCCACCCTTTATATATCCGAAATCAATTATCATGCCTTTCCTAAGGCTTCTCTTCTCCAAGCTAAATGTCTCCGGTATTCATAGTGGTTCTTATTTTGCCTAGTGCCTCCTGTCATATTGGAAACCCTCTTCTAGAGACACACTGTATGATCTGCCTGGGGCAGGGAACTCTCATTCAGATTACTGCTTCTTTTTAATTGAACCTTTTTTTTAATTAGAAAAATGTTTGTATCTTTTGTTTTTCCATCACCTAAAATTCTCTGTTTCTCTGACCCTCCCAGAGATCCATGCCATGGTAAAAAGAATTTCTTTTAAAAGAAAAAAAATAATCAAAACTGAGTAATACATTTTAAAAATCTTGAAAATAATCTTCCATGTCCATGGACCTCCAACTTCTGCAAAGGGATGCAGAAAGTGTCTTCTCATATCTCCTCTTTAAGGCCAAACTCATTTTCCATCATTTTGCAATAATCAGATTTGTTTGGTTCTCCATCATTTTGCAACAGTCAAATTTGTTTTTTTTGTGGTAGTTATTGTTTCCATATACTCTATTGTAGTCATATACACATGTTGTAGTCAAGTCATTCCCTTGGCTAGGCTTCCTCCAGCTCTCATGAATCACTTCCTGCTTCTCTATAGTCATTATATTTGTCATTTCTAACAGCCCAGGAATATTTCATTACATTCATGTCTTACCATTTGTTCAGCCATTCCCCATTCGAAGAGCATCTACTTTATTTCCAATCCTTCGATAACAATAAAAAAGTGCCTCTATAAATATTTTGATGTATATGGAAGCCTTCTTTTGGTCAATAATCTCATTGGATCACTTAGCAGTGAAATCTCCAGGTTAAAGTGTATGAATATTTTAGTCACTTTATTTGGGAAACCAGAGCATATTTGGGTATGCTTAATTTGACTAACATGAAGGAACACTTGAAGAGCCTTTGGGTCATGTCTAGAATGACTAACCTGGAGGCCTTAACATATGGGTAGGGGAAAGTCTCCTTTGATTAGTTGCTTGCTTTTCTTTCTTCTATGTCCAGAGGACAACATCTCAGTTTACCCACAATGAGAATATCATGAACAAGACTTAACCAATATGGGAAGGACTTGCCGTTTCCTGCTCCCTCTCTTTTACCTCTGATCTCATAAATAAGCCTGGGGGTGTTTGTTTTTATTTGGGGTGTTGGGAGATGATCCCCAGGGACCAGGATCTCCAGCCAGGATTGCATATGGGATGATGCAGCCACTCTTGGAAGCCCCAAGAAGCCAGGGTTCCTGGGGCTTGAGTCCAACTGGAATTTTGAATTTGAAATTGGGACTATGCTCCATAGCCACTGAGGCCTTCAGGCAGTGGGGCGGCCAAACTTGTGCTATATTTGCATAATTCCAAATTGATTTCCAAATAATTGTACTGATTCACAGTTCTTCCAACAGTGAATTTAGTATGTCTATTTTTAAGGGAGTTTTTCTCATTGAGAAGCAGAGAGACGGCCTGGTTTAATAAATGAAAAAAAGGAGACCTTGAATCAAAAGATCTGAATTAAAATGCCAGCCCTGCCACCTTGGCTAAATAATTTCACCTACCTAGGCCCTAATTTCCTCATCTGTAAAATGGGGACAACTATCTTTACTTTCCCTACTTCAGAAAGTGGTTGGGGAAAAAAGTACTTCATAAACCTCCCAGCACCACAGAAATAGAAGTGTTATGATTATCATTATTATTATCATTATTATTGAGCCCAGGCCCCAGCAACCCTGGCCAGACACTGCTGGAAGAAGTCCTGTCTTGTTAAACAAGGTGATGACGGCATATGTGTGTGCTGGTGGGTCCCTTCCCCAGCCCCTCGGCCTCTCCCTGGAGCTGGAAGAGCTCAAGATATGGAGAGCCCAGCCATAATCACCCAATTATTATTCCATTCCATGGCAACAAGCTGGAAATGCAGTGGGCTGCCCGCGTTTATGTTCCTAAACTTCCAGCCAAGGCAAACTCAGCTTACCCATGGGAGAGTCCCCCTCCCCGACTATCCCCACTCTGAGAAACTCAGGCCCATTACCTAATTATGGCCAGGATCCACCCGCCAGCCACTTCTGAGCTGCCAGTGTTATCTGGTAGCACCTTCTGAAGGGGCACTTCCCCCTGGACCTCAGGGTCAGGGGCCAAGATGTCCCACATACCATGCGGAAGGATTCCATTATGGGGGTCAAGAGTGGGGAGCCCTGACCATAGGAAAAGGTTGAAACTGGAAGGGGAAGGAACTGTCAGGAAGATTAGAGGGTGAAGTTTAGAGATGGAGGTCTGAGCCTGGGAGGATGAGAATAAGGAGGAGGAAGATCATGGAACATCTCCAACTGAACATCTAACCTGGAGACTTGAAAAGTATGATGGAGGTAAGGATAAAGGTCAGCCTTGAGCTTCCAGCCTCCATCCATGGGGTGACTGAACCACTGGATGCTGCCACAGAGGGTGGTGGTTGTGGAGGGGTTAAGTGACTTGCCCAGGGTAACAAAACTCACAGATGAGTTTTCCTGAACTCCAGACCCCTAGCTCTATCTACTTACTGCTCCACCCAGCTCTGTCCCATCCCGGCCATATATATGCTAAGCACTTAATAGAGGTTATTATTCATATTATCAAATTCTATCCATTTACTATATTCATATTCTATTCATAGTCTCAAGGGAAAATCTTACTTGAGACTGATGTAGTCAGATGAAGGCAGGTCAGAATTTGGGAAGGAAGAGAGGAAATAGGGCCAGAAGAAATTCCTGCTTGGAGCAAGAGGCCCAGGATTTGGAGCAGTGGAATTTATTGGGTCCTGCATGTAGAAGGGATTTGAATGCTAGGAAATGGATTTATTCCTTAGACACACTAATAACACCAATGCTTTTAGAAAAGAGTGTTCAAGGTCCTAGTGCCTCCACATCAATGGCCACTACTCTACCTCAATCGCTCTTTGCCTCTTACCTGAATTACTGCAATGTAATATCCTAATGTGTCCACCCACCCCGACTCTCCACCCTCTCCAATCCATCATTCACACAGCTGCCTAAATATTCAACATCTGACTGTACCACTCCCTTGTTTAATAAAATTCCAGTGGCTCCTATTTACCCTCCAATATTAAATACAAAATGCTGTTTGTCATCTAATGGAGACAGTTGAAAGAGCACTGGACCTGCAGTCAGGAAGATGAAGTTCAAATCCAGACTCAGAAACTTAATTGTGTGACCCTGGATGATTCCCTTAACTTCTACCTCAGTTTCCTCATTTTCTCTTCCAGGATTTTGTGAGGATCAAATGAGATAATTTGCAAAATGTTTTGCCAAGTTTAAAGTCCCATGCAATTCTTCACTAGCTATTATTGTTTAAAATCCTCAGCCTGGCTCCAACCCAACTTTCCAGACTCATTACTTTCCTTCATACTCTTGCAGATCTCGCCATATTGCCCTTCTTCCTGTTCTTCACACAGGCTTTTCCATGTCCCATTGTCTTGCCCTTGCCCAGTAGTGTTCCTCACCTCTCACTCTGAAGTCCCTGCTTTCCTCCAAATCTCAGTTCCCATTTGATCCCTCCAGGTCCCTTTTCCTGATTTCCCACAGCTGCCAGTGCTTCTCTCTCCACAAAATTATCTTTTATTTTCTATTCATACTTATCTATGTACATGTTGTCTCCTCCTAAAGACTGTAACTCCTTGAGGGCAAAGACCTCCTTTTAAGTCTTCATGTCCTCTAGCACTAGTCCTTGGCAAAGGGCAGAAACTTAATAAATGTTTATGGATTTGGGAGAACAGGAAATCTATGACTTTGGGAAAATCACTTAGCTGTCTGCACCTCAGTTTTCCTCTTCTAAAATGAGTGGACTGGACTGGAAGATCTACATTTCATGAACCTGTATTTAATTAAAATATTTTAGCATGATAATTATAGCTCAACTTTTCCTATCACTTTTGAGTTTATAAAATACTTTCCTTAAAACAACCCAAAGGGGCAGCTAGATAGCCCCATGAATCGAACATGGGCCCTGGGGTCAGGAGGATCTGAGTTCAAATCTTGCCTCAAACTTTTTCTGTGTGACCATGAACAAGTCCCTTAGCTCTGTTCTCCTCAGTTTCCTCACCTGTAAAATGAACTGAAAAAGGAAATGGCAAACTACTCAAGTATCTTTGCCAAGAAAACCCCAAATGGAGTCAACTTAGAGTCTGACAGAACCAAAAGATGACTGAACAAATAAAAAATAAAATATTGTATGATCTCCGCAATCAAGATAATCTTCCTGATGCAAAAAGCTGTCCAAGTTCCTCTTCTCTTTCTATAACACTGTTGGGTATCTGTCTAATCTGACTAATGTTCAGTCTGAATAGGATGGAAAGACCCTAGTCAGTAAGCTTTTTTTTCCCTTAGATTACATCCTTTTTTTTTTTACCCTTCCTGTTGTCTTTTAAATTTTATTTTTTTAAAAATTAGCAAACATTTATCTTCTTTCCTCTGGATCAAGGGCTTTCTGACTTGTCTATTCCTATTGGTGCATTCCTTCCAAGGTGACCTCCATTCTGGGACTCAGCAAAGGCCAAACATGTTTCATTCCTCTCCTGGCTGTGCTTCTAACTCTCCTGACTTTCTCAGCAGATGACCTCAAGGTACCTTCTCAAGCCTTTTGCCTTTACCTCTTCAGTTCCCTTATAATCAGAATGTAAACTTCTTGAGGGCAGAGACTGTCTTTTTGCTCATAATTACATTCTCAGCCGTTAACACTATGTTGAGAATGTTATAATAGCAGGTTGCCAGCCTGTTCCTTGTTGTCTTTCTGCTCTCCCAATTCTTGACCTAATTGAAATAAAAAAAAAAAAACCCTTGGAAGAAATATGTCAAGTCAAATAAATCAAATTCCCACCTTAGCCATATAAAACTTTATGTTTCATCCTGCATCTCCTGGGGTGGTTTCGATATAATGTTACGACTGGTAAGTCATTTGTTACTTGTATTTTATTCTTCCATTTCTTCCCCTCTTTTTAGACCAGCACTGACCCTGGTTCTTCATAGGACTTGGAGGAATTGTTTGTTATTTATCCCTGACCTTTTTTTTAATTTATAATGGGTTTTCTGGGCACTCTATTGGCCAGTAGACTCCAGTGTTGATGCCCTGGTAGTCTATCTTCTTGGACACAGCTAAATAATTCATTTATGACCCTGAAGCCCTTACTGGCCCTTGCCCTTTAGAAGGATCACCTGATTACAACAAAGTAACTCTTTTATTGGATTTGCTAAATCTTCCTTACTAAGATTCCTTAATAGAAATGCTTCCATCAGGATAGAAAATGGGATAAGAAAGCTGACAACAGAAGGTCCCAGTGAAAATTCCCATGTCACCTACAATAAGATGGCCAGCATGGGCAGGCAGGAGAAACAATTTTCATGATGCAAAATTGAGAAAATTCCCCTAGGGAAGATGAGATATACTATTGGAGCATTTTGAAGGACATCCTAAGACAAGGGGTAAGCTCTGACAGAGTGGATGTCTTAGTGCAGGATCTGGAAGGGGCCTTTTGGGGAAGAACAAAAGTAGGATCTTGTAGAAAGAGCATTGGTCTTGGTGTCTCAAGTTTCCATTCTGACTTTAATACTTGCCGGCTAAGTACCCCACCCTTCTGACCCTTAGTTTCCTTAAATATGAACTAGAAAACATTTGCCCTAAATTCTTTTTTTGTTTGTTTGGGGTTTTTTTTTGGCAAGGCAATAGGGTTAAATGACTTGCCCAAGGTTGCACAGCTATGTAATTAAGTGAATGACGCTGGATTTGAACTCAGATCCTAATGATTCCAGGGCCAGTGTTCTATTCACTGCACCACTTTGCTGCTCCTTGACCTAAATTCTAAAATTGTAAGAATCAGCTAAGAAAATACAGGTAAATACACTTAGAAATCATAATGAGCAATATAAATATAACTTGGGGCTCAAGCCATTTTGAATTAGACTTTGCTCTAACAATCTCTCAATGACTGCCCCTCAAGTAAGCATGGAACACTGAGTAATCATTCTCTGCTATTATGGAGAGTCTTATGCAAATAGCCTAGAGTCCCAGGTTACATAAGTGTCTGCCAGACTCTTCTTGCCCAAGAAAGACTTGGGCAGACTCCACTTAACAATAGTTATATGACTGTTTAACCTCACTGAGCCTCAACCATTCTCTTAAGTCTGTGGTTCTAACCTTTCATGTGTCCTAGATCACTCTGGCACTCTGGTGAAACCTTTGGACCCTGACTCTGAATCATATTTTTAGATAAAACATACAGGATTATAAAGTAAACTATATTAAAATATAGCTATCAAAATGTTTTAAAATGCAATTTCATTGACTTCATGTTAAAAACCTCTGCTCTAAAGCTATCTACTAAATCATGGATGGATTGGAGTGAAGGGTATGCTGGTAAACGTTTAACAACCAGTTCATACAACACATTTTTTATTTAAAAAAATTTTTAAATAATGTTTCAATTTTTACCCATTTACATATTAAAATAATTTTAAAACATTTTTAAAGAAAGATTTTATTTTGAGTTTTACAATTTTCCCCCCATTCTTGCTTCCCTCCCCCCCACCTCACCCCACAGGAGGCATTCTGTTAGTGTTTACATTGGTTCCATGTTATATACATTGATCTCAGTTGAATGTGATGACAGAAATCATATCCTTAAGAAAGAAAAATAAAGTATAAGATAGTAAAATTACATAATATAACATTTTCTAATTTGACGATAATAGTCTTTGGTCTTTGTTTAAAGTCCATAAGTCTTTCTCTGGATACAGATGGTATTCTCCATTGAAGATAGCTCAAAATTGTCCCTGGTTGTTTCATTGGAGGGATGAGCAAGTCCATCAGGGTTGATCATCACCCCCATGTTGCTGTTAGGGTGTACAGTGTTTTTCTGCTTCTGCTCATCTCACTCAGCATTGGCTCATGCAAATCTTTCCAGTCTTCTCTGAATTCCCATCCCTCCTGGTTTCTAATAGAACAATAGTGTTCCATGACATACATATACCACAGTTTGTTAAGCCATTCCCCAATTGAAGGACATTCACTTAATTTCCAATTTTTTGTCACCACAAACAGTAAAACATTTTTTAAAATTTTGTCTTCCAAATCCTATCCCTCCCTCCCTCCCCTCCTCCTTCCCTGAGATTGTAAACAATCTAATATAGAATATACATGTGAAATAATGTAAAATAGTTCTATATTAGTAATTTACAACACATTTTGAAGTTGAACCTGCATTATTAACATTTTATCCTTAAGAGTAGATAATCTACAGATTTTAATTTAAAATTTTAATTAAAATCAAGCCCATAATTTAAGCATTTATTGATTTTCAAATTGCCAGATGTGAGCTGGCTCCAGCAGTCTAGAGTTGCAATCTATAGCAGTGGAAGGAATTCTCCTACCAATGAATAAAAATCTTTGATGGTGTTTAAGTTAGGGCATGTACTTGTGAGTAATAAAGTTGCATTCTTAAATCTATAATTCAGTGAGTTTTATTTTCATTTTAATAACTTAAGTCATATCTTCTTTTCAGGCTTAATTCTCTATTTATGTATTTTAAACTAGCTTGTCAGTTCCTAGGTTCAGTATAGACATTTTCCCCTCACCTAACACAGAATCTGGAGCAGGATAAAAGTGGAAAGGATACATGTGGGTGAAGTTGCTCATAATCAGAAAACAGATAATCCAAAATAAATCATAGGGAAGTATTTTCCATTTGACTTCATTTTGTGCATTTCTTTGTGAGGTTTCTTTTGGAGAAGGAGGATGTGGACTCTAAACATGAAGTTTTCCTCCTTTTCCCCATATGGGCACTTTTCTAGTTAGCTGCACTATCATCATTCTATTGTCTAATTTGGTGCTTTCTTTCTTCTTTGTTGCTTGGTTCTCTGGGGACTGACCTGAGTCTGGGAATTTACTTAGACAGCAAAAGTTCTTCATAACCCAGGGCTGTCTCTGATGAGAATGCTGATTAGAGCAAGGTTTCCTTAAATTTTCTTGTGGTTATACTCTGATTATAGAATCCTAGTGGTAGAGCTAGAAGGTACCTGGGAGGCTATCTGGTCCAACCCTCTCCTCCTCCCCTATTATACCCTTGAAGAAAACTTAAGTAATTAGCTCAAATCTACACAGCTAATTATAAGAGCTAAGATTTAAACCTAGGTTTCCTCCTTCCAGAGCCAGTGCCCTTTCCCCTGTAGCAGGTCACCTCCTAAATTCTGGTGATAGTAATCCTGCTGCTGCTGCTGAGCCTGTTATTTGTGGTGATGGTGATTGGGGTGGGGTGGGTGGTAGGGGGGGATGAAATTCTCCCTACCTTCAGGGTGTTCCCAGTCTTGCTAACACTTAGGGAACAATGAGAGATACCAACAGGATGTGATAAGTCAAGTATGAGATAAAAGAGTAATTGAGATGAAATATATTTAGTGTCTGACTGCCTTTAGCTTCACTCCTTCCACTCCACCAGTCAGGGGTTTGGTTGGGTGTGATAGAAACAGCCCCATATTCCTAATCTCAGGCTATTCAAGCAGTAGAAGACAGGGTCTCCAGTTTCCCACACCTCTCTGGCTCCCTTTCAGCACCAAGCCAGAGGAGAGGGGGTTGGGAGGTTCTTGTTTTCAGGTGACAAAGACTGAAGGTTTTCATCATGGCTGAGAACTGAGACAAGTATGGATACATGGAGCTGGGAGAATCCAACTTCATCAGGAGTATTTCTAGGGGTGATGGGGGAAGGGGGAGGGGACTATAAGAAGAAAGCTGAGATTGTAAGACCCCTCCCTTCCCTCCCAACACCTCCCTCCTTCTCCCACCAGGCCAGTTTCACAATAGGGGTCAGCAGAGGAAATGAAACATGCTGAGGAGAGAGAGGAGACTTATAAGATTTGGATCATCATAAATCAAGGGAATATGAGAGAATGATGTTTTCACTTGTGTTGGTGAGAACGTGATGTGTATATATTTTTGTTGGGTGTCGTACAATGGTGAGTGGTCTCTGGATAAATATATCCCTGATGAATCTAGGAAGTAGGTAGGGCTTTGTAAAGATGGCAGAATAATAGCATTTGAAAGCTGTGACCCTAGAAATTAGTAGTAGGGGTGGAAAGTCACTCCAATTTTGAAATAAGAGGTATCAAGAGTGATATTTAGAGGAGGCCATGGAAATAGTACATTTGTTAGCATGCCAATATTCACTACTTCCTCAGCAACTTTGGAAATAAGGCTTGTAAAAGACAACTCTTAAGTGTGATCAGTTCCCTTCTGATCTGGATCACCATTTTCTTACAACCTAACAAAATGATACCATCACTATTGTCACAGAAGAAAAGTCAACAGTGTCACCAACATCACCATTACTAGCACTAGCAGCAGCACCAATGTCGATGTTGGTATCAATGAAACCATCTTAAGTATCGCTGACATCATTCCCATGACCAAAATCCCCATCACCAACATCATCATTACTATTTCTCACCATCAACACCATCAAAACATTTTCATTGTCACCATCATCAGCCTATTTGCAGCCCTCAGCAACTAACCCCACCCCAAATAAACCCCTTTTTCACTTGCCAGTATCCTGGGACCATTTAAAGATGGCAACCAAAAGTCATTAATTTTTTTCCCTTTAATTTATTTACATATTACTAAAATATTTGTTCAAGAGTAAACATAATACCCCTCCCCCACAAAAGTATAAAATCTCATGAGAAATAAAGTAAAAGAAAGAGAAAAAATGTGTTTCAGTCTGTTCTGATACCATCAGCTGTCTTGGGTGGGTCACTTTATCATAAGTCCATCATAGTAGTTTTTTTCCATATTTTTCCACAGTTGCTGTTGCTGATTTTAATCCCTCTACCCATTCCTCCCCAATACCATCTATTATATTCTCCCTCTCCTTTCACTCTGTCCCTCTTCATAAATGTGCTGTGTGGCAGCTGAGTGGCACAGTAGACAGAGCACTGGCCCTGGGGCCAAGAGACCCCAAGCCTACATCCCACTCTGAAGACCCAGCAACCAACTGACCCCATGGCCCGGACAGACCACCCAATCCCAGCACCTTGCAAAAAAGTAAAAAAGAAAATGTTATATCTGACTATCCTCGCCTATGATCTACCCTCTCCTCTGTCACCCACAACCCCCCCACCCATCCCCCTGTCCTTCAACCAAAAGTCATTAAGTCCATAAAACTAGGCAGAGCATGGTAAAGACAGAAAAGGTCATAGTTCAACAAATCTCACTGGACACAACCATCCGTTTTCTCTGACCTTGTGATTCCACCAGATTTTAAATGCATTTATCTTCATAGTTTTTAAGACCTTTTCATAAAGTCTTTACTCACCTGATAATCAGATAAGGTTTATTGAGTATCTATTTTGCACAAGATATACAATGGAGTGCAGGAGAGAAAAAGAAATATAATACTATAAATGGATTTTACCCAGTTGGAGCTGCCATTCTATTTCAGGAAATAAGGTATAAGGTTGAAGGAGAGTTTAAACAGCAATGCCAGATTTAAATAATATATGTGAAACAATATAAAAGATCCAATTCAGTTTTAGCTATTTCATATATATACATACATATATATATATATATATATATATATATATATATATAATATCTAAACTCTCCTTTTCCATCTATTTTCTCTACCAAAGAGAATAATTTTTGAACTTAGACCAGAACAAAAATGGTTGATAGGTAAGTCCAAGGGATTCAGGGAGATTATGAAAATTTTAGGTGATTTAGTAAAACCACTACTTCATGCCCAACTAAGCATAGGACTAGAGTAAATTGGTCAAGGCAACAGAAAAATCTCCAGAGACAAAGTCAGGGGGTTATCCCAAAGCTCTCTTGCTTCCAAGTAAGGTAACTCTTTTTGCCTCTGATATGCCTACTGCCCACAAACCTGCTCTATCCCCACCATAGCCCTTTTCCTCCTCAATAGCATAGTGCTATGGTTCTGACATTCCTTTGACCCAATTCCATCCAGGAGTGTTCAGTCAAGTCAATTTATGAGGTCCTGTTTCCAAAGGAACATAAGGTCTCTTCGGGTCAGGGGGCTGCATAAATATTATCCCCTGTGGGAGACTCAATGTCTTTTCCACCTCAAAGGCAACTTTGGTTAACCTTTGGCACTAGGAGTTGGGGAAGTTTCAATCACAGTTTATAATGTGGCATCCTCTTCCTCCTGTAGCTCTTATTTCCCAATTGGGTGTTATCCTGGGCTAACCAAAGACCTACAGTACTATTACTGCCCAAGAATGCTCATAAGTTCATAGCTGAAAAATCATCTTTATGGAAAAAGGAAAGAACTAACATCACCCCCCAAAAAGAAAACATGTCCATAGAGTCAAGAACTAAGGGACTTTGGAACGTAGAAGTCAGAGCTAGGGAGGAACCCTGGGAAGCAGAACCTGAAATATTACATAGGATATTGAATGTCATAACTAGAAAGAACCTTGGGAAATACAACATGAGAGGGACACACAGAGCTTAGAAGGATCTGAGGCCATAGAACATGAAATTTTACATCCAAAAGAGGGCTTAAATCAGAGAATTAAAGGGATCTTAGCACATAGAATGATTTTCTTTGGCTGCTATATTTTACTGCTCTTTTATATTAAATGAATGACTGGAAAAAGCATTTTATTCAGTGCTTACTATGTTCAAAGCATTTTGCTAAGCACTGTGAATACTTACAGAAAAATAAGACAATCCCTGCTCTTAAGACACTCACATTCTAAAAGGGGAGATAAGATATATGGAAAGTGTCATCAGCAAGTTTGATGGAAAAGTTTCCTAGTTCATGGAGTATAGCAACAAAGCAGATGATAAAGCTTTTTCTTTAATATTATTTCCAAAGATAAAAAATATGTTTTGTGTTGAATCATTTGAATGTGCCATGAACTTTATTTTTTGAGTCTTTAATGGGTATGATGATAGTACTTCATGGCAGGCTGTATCTCTATAGAAGTAGCTACTCTTACTTTCCTAGGAGAACTGCAATTCTAGAGGGTCTGAGGGGTCCTGAAATGTCTGAGGAGGGATGGTGATCAAGGTGGTGATGGTAGTTTTTGACTGGTGTATGTTATCTCCTGAGTTTCCCTCCAGGTGTTCTGCTGACTAAGCTAGGCTGATTTTCCTAACCTGTGAGTGGTTGGAAATTGGTGGGTATGCCTGGCATTTTCTCCTCAGGAGTTTCTTCCTTGGATGATGGAGTAGAAACTTGATGCATTTATTTTGTTTTTATACCAGCTGCCTTGAGCTTACTGCCAACCATGATCCAGATCTGTATCAGATCTCTGGCTTTCTTAAGTTTAGAGTCTCTTAATTTCTTCAATCAGTTCCTACTTGCTAAATGTACCCCCTCAAAATCAATTATAGAAAAAGTCTTATAGTAAACTACCAAGAAGTGTCTGGCCTCCTCACTTCTTATCTTTAGGTCTCCCATGCAATGAAGGGGAAAGACAAAGTCAATCCTCCAGGTGGAGATATTGACTTCAATCGTATGTGCCAAATTCATGCTTTTTAGATAGATGATATATGTATGTAATATATGTATATATATATATATACATATACTAATACTTAAACACATTTAAAATTGGCAATAAGTATTCTAGGTTTTGAGCTGCTCTATACACTTTATTTACTTAGAGTTGGAAGGGACTTTACAATTCATCTTCTTCAACTCCCCTCATTTTACTGAAAAGAAACTGAGGCATAGAGTTTGAGTAACTTGTCAACAATGGCAACAACAATAATAGCTAGCATTTAAATATTGCTTTAAGGTTCACAAAGCTCTTTGCAAATATTCTCATTTGATCCTCACAATATCTCTGGGAGGTAAGTGTTATCCCTATTTCGCAGTTGGGAAATTGAGGCAGATAGTGACTTGTCCAGAGGCACATACAACTAATAAGTATGTTGGGCTAGATTTGAACTCAGGCCCTTGTTTTAGGTTTTTGCAAGGCAAATGGGGTTAAGTGGCTTGCCCAAGGCCACACA